>NW_013952435.1:505608-515221 GCF_001266775.1 Austrofundulus limnaeus | reverse complement strand
AAGACAAAACAAAGCCTCAGCTAAGACAAAACAAAGCCTCAGCTAAGACAAAACAAAGCCTCAGTTAAGACAAAACCTCAGCTAAAAGACAAAACAAAACCTTATCTAAAAGCCAAAACAAAACCTTAACTAAAATATAAAACCTCAGCCAAAAGACAAAACAAAACAGCTAAAAGAAAACAAAATCTCAGCTAAAGACAAAACAAAACCTCAGCTAAAACATAAAAACCTCAGTTAAGACAAAACAAAACAGCTAAAAGACAAAACAAAACCTCAGCTAAAATATAAAACCTCAGCTAACAGATAAAAGAAAATCTTAGATAAAAGACAAAACAAAACCTTAGCTAAAAGCAACATGATTCGATACATGGTAAAAGTGGTAAAGGGCTAGCAAAAAGGAGAAAAACAATAGCTAAAATCTAAAAGTAGCAAGTTGCAAACTAAAAACAGCAAAACAGCGGCTAAATGCTTGGTAGTACAATGTTAGCTAGAAGTTAACAAGAGCAAATTACTAGCTAAAACAAAAATAGAACACTAGCTAAAAATAACAAAATGCTTTAAAGTAGCATATGTTTAGCTAACAGTAACAAAGAGTTAGATAAATAGTGAAATGGTAGAGGGCTAGTCAAAAGGAGCAAAACAGTAGCTAAAAGCTTAGTCACAAAATGTTAGCTAGAAGCTCACTAAAGCAAAAAAGTAGCAAAAAGACAACAAACTGAACACTAGCTAAAACTTTTAAAATGCCTGCTAGATAACAAAGGGTATAAAAATACCATCCTGTTGTAGAAAACTAAAATTGTCAAAATTTAGAAAACTAAATGATCAAAACACAAGCTAAAWKCTAAATGTAGCAAAAYGCGYCATAAAAAGGAGCAAAACAGCAGCTAAAAGCTCAAAGGAAAATAACAAAGAAAATTTTAAAGGATTCTGAAGATCAAGAGGCAAATATTTTGATGTACAAAATGTCTAAAGTGAGCTAAGATCAAATTAAACTTTAAAGCTGACGCCATGAAGTTGAAGATTCTCCTTTTTAAAAACTAGGCCTTAATTCCCGATGATGTCACTTCAGTCCAATAAGAATCCAGTTCTCAAACCTGAACTTTTGTAAACAAAACATGCCTGTTAGCAGGTGATAAATAAATTTCAACAAATGATGTTTCATTTTATAGCTTTTGAGGTGGAGAATGTGTAAATTATAACTGGTCAGAAATAAACATTAGTGGTTGGGAGGAAAATATTGATAAACAGAAACATCGCGATATTTCATTTCCTGATAAATCGTCGATTTTTAATTAAGACTTAATGAATGTAAGAAGAAATGTGAAATATAAATGCATTTCTCACTGATTCATAAAAATAATCTTGGTGTGCTTTTTGAGTGTTTTAAAATTAAAATCTTTAGGAGAGATAAAAATGCTGATATATCATCTTGCTTACAGTATCACAATATATCGCGATGTATCAAATCGTGACCCGTGTCGTGATGCGTCACCAAATCACACGGCCCTAACAAACGCGTACCTGACAACGCCGTTCTCCAGACCGCCGGCGATGACGTTGACGGAGACGCCCTCCGGCTGGTTGGAGAAGGCCACGGAGCAGATGGTCTCTCTGCAGTGGACGTGTCCAATCAGGTCGCCGTTCACTGTCCACAGGCGAAGGTCGCTGCCTCCCGCCTCTGTACACACACACACACAAAAACTCACGACGTGTACTTGAACACAGATCTATAACTCACACACTGACCCTCACCTGAGTCACAAACCGTGGCGATGTCTCCGGTGGTCTCGCTGGCAGAGACGGCCGTCACGGGACTTTTGTGGCCGGTGAGGCTTTGTACGTAACAGAGTCTGAAAACAAAAACAAAAATTCGTAAAAAAACAAACAATTTAAAAAAATTTTTTCTGTAACACTCCCACCTGTTGAGGTCCCAGAGGATGCAGGTGCCGTCGTCGCTGACACTGATGAGGATGCTATAGGGTTTGCAGACGAACAGGCCGGTGACTTCACCTGTGTGTCCGTACAGGTGAACCTGAGACTCCACCTCCATCTCTGACGGCTTCAGAAAGAGACCCATAACGTTAGGTGTGACCTCAAAGATGCTCAGCTGCTACCACATTCAGGGACGGCTGGTGTAGGTGGGATAGCAGGGCTGAGACCTCTCTGGTGTTCACAATAAAAATGTTAAAAGACCCAATACACTCAAAAAAATATATTGCATCTCATATTGTGAAAATGTTTCTTTAAGGAGGTCTGGAATGAAAAGACCAAAGAATATTCAAATTCAGCTAAAAGAAAAGCAGACAAACTGAAATTTTATCTCAACGGCAGGAGTAACTAACAGGTCTTTTCTGTTTTGGTTTGTTTTGGTTTTATTTGTACTGAAGAGACACGTAACATCAGTTTATTTATTTCAAAGTGGATGCTTCTGTTGGAGTCTATTCTGCAGCTGGAAACTGCTAACCAAAAGCTAAAAGGAGAAAAACGCTAACCAAAAGTTCAAAGTAACATACTAGAAGATGAAAAACAAYAAAATGCTGGCAAAAAGTATCAAAACATCAGCAAAAGGTTGCAAAATGCTGGATAAAATAAGCAAAAGGCTAGCTAGAAGCTAAAAGCAACAAAATGCTAGCTAAAAGCTGAAGTTACCAAGAAAAGCTAATTGCAAAAAGCATCAAAAATGTTATCAAAACAATACAAAACGTCAGGTAAAAGCTGACTGTAATGAAACACTAACTAAAGGTAGAAAAGCCCTAATTAAAGGCCTAAAGTAGCTAAACAATTAGAAAAAATGCTAAATGCTAGTTGATAAGTAATAACTACTGGCTAAAAACAAAAACCAACAAAACACTAATTGAAAGCTAAAAGTAGCAAATAGTTAAAAAAAATAGCTAAAAGCAYCAAAATKATAGCAAAACAACGCAACATGCTAGCTAAAATTAAAAAGGATCAAAACACTGGATAATAGTTAAAAGTAGCAAAAACCTCACAAAAAGGCAAAAAGTAGCTAAACACAAACAAAAAGATGCAAAATGCTAGCTAAATAGTAACATAAACCAACAAAAGACTAAAAGCTAAAAGTAGCAAACATTGAAAGATTAAAGTAACAAAATGATAGCTAAAAGCATCAAAATGATAGCAAAACAATGTAAAATGCTAGCTAGAAACAAAAAGCATCAAAACATTAGATAAAAGCWAAGAGTAGCAAAATTAGTTAAAATGATTAAAGTAATAAAATGCGAGTTAAGAGCTAGAACTAAACAGTAGCTCAAAGCAAAAAGCAACAAAAAGCTAGTAAAACAAAGCAAAATGTCAGTTAAAAGCGCTAACGACATGTAGCTAACATAACTCTTCTTCTTTGCTCGTCTTTGTGCTGAAAAACGTAACTTTAATTTATATCAGGTTTTATTTATTTTAAAATGATGTTTTTGTTGTAATCCAGTCTGTAGTGCTTTATTATATATATTTATTACATATAAATATTAAATCTTTTAGCCCACCGTACAGATATCACCACCAGCTGGCTTAATGTCTGCAAAACAAAAAGACATTTTTCTGATTGATAACGTTTATTATATATAAATATTAAATCTTTCAGCCCACCGTACAGATATCACCACCAGCTGGCTTAATGTCTGCAAAACAAAAAGAYATTTTTCTGATTGATAACGTTGATTAACTGCGGCGGCCATCTTGAATTGGATTGACTTTTAAAGTTAAATCAGTTGCAGGTGTAGACATGATTCACTGAAGGTTTCATTAAAACCTCAGCTCAGGATCAGAGTCTGGTGAGCTTTTATTTTTTTAAATAAAGCCACTCGAGACAGAAGCAGGAAATCTGTGAGTCGTACGGAGAAGGCCGAACCTCCTGATCCCACTCCTGAGCTCTGAGGAAATGTGTTTCAAGGGCAGCTGTGATGTGACTAATGAAGCCGAGCTGCTCGGAGAGGTGGTGGAGGGGAGTGGTGGGGTGCTCGYGTGGAGGCGGGAAGGTTAGAGGGGGACGTTGCTGTGGAAACCTACCGTGGCGATGGTGAAGCGGTTGCTGTAGGCGGTGATGACTCCACACTTGCTGCCCGTAAATAGCTGGCAGCCATCGGGCACCCAGGCGCAGCTGGTCACCTGGAGATGGAGGGAAACAGAAGCGTTAGTKGTGGTSCGGTTGTGTAACGCTGAYGAGAGGACGGGGGTTGTCAGTACCTGGTGGAGCTGTGAGCACTGGATGAAGTTGATCGGCGGCTCGCTCTGCTTGCTCTTCAGCCGTAAGATGTTGTCTGCGTAGCCCCAGCTCAAGATGGCCGACCACTGGATGTCGGTGCTGTGCATGCTCCGCACACCTGCGAGAGCAGAGAACCGTTAGCGGGGTCATGGCCGTTAGCATTAGCGGGGTCGCGGCCTGGTGCGTGCGCCCCCCTGCCTGCGTACCCTGCTCCTTGCTGTAAATCATCATCAGGCAGAAGTTGCGAGACAGGCCGCAGATGGCCCGGGTGGGCAGGGCCAGCAGGGATCCGAAGCGCTCGCCGTGCGGTTGACTGAAACACACCACGGGGTCCGGAGCGGAGGGCGAGCCCACGTACTCGCCCCACTTCAGGCCTTTGATCCAGGGCAGCGGGCTCTGCGAGAAAAGACATGTTAAGTGAGCGGGAGGTGGCCTCGCTGAGCGCAGCGGGTCGACGGGGAGCTAACTGACCGGGCAGACGATTTCCTTCGCCTGTTCTCTGGTTTCTCTGAAGGCCAGCTGAACYAGAAGGCCCATGGCTGCCGGCAGCTCCCCCTCCATCGTGAGTTTGGGGGCCGCCCTGCTGATGTGGGAGGCGTTGAAGAGCTGCCTGGGCGTTTGGCCGTAAGTCTTAATCATCGTCTCCAGGGCTCGTCGCTGGACTGGGTCCTCTACAGCYGACACGTCCATGCCGAAATACGTCTGTAAAACGTTAAACAAATGATTGTTACCTGCTGAAATATGTTGAAAGAAGCWGAAACTGAGATGTTTAGGTTAAAACAAGTAGAACAATGGCTAAATGGCTAAAAAGGTGCAGAAATAAAGCTGGAAGTAGCGAACTGCTAATCAAAAGCTAAAAGGAGAACAGTGCTGACCAAAAGTTGGAAGTAGCAAAACACTAGCTAAAGCCCCCCAAAAAAAAAACAAACAAAAAAAAACGCTCCTTTTTGCTAGCATTTTTTTTGTATTAGCAAATAGCAGCAAAATGCTAGTAAAAAAGAAGCGAATATTAGCTAAATGATGCTCCTGAATTTCCCCGCGCGGGACAATAAAGGCTGTTTCTATTCTAAAYGCTAAAAGCGGCAAAACACTTGCTAAAGCCCAAAAAATGCTAAATGTTAGCAAAAAACCTGTAAAACAATAGTGAATAGTGGCAAAACACAAGCTAATGAATGCTAAACACTAGCAAAAATWATCAAATGCTAGCTAAAGCATCACAACACTAGCTAAAGACTAAATACAACAAAATTTTTGCAAAACACTAGCTAACAAGTGCTAAAGACTAGCATAAAGGAGCAAAGGGTAGCAAAAAGAAGCAAATATAGCTAAATGCTACAAGCAGCAAAACATTAGCTAAAGCCAAATAAAAAAAAAAACGAACAAAATGCCGACAAAAAGCAGCAATATGCTAAGTTAACAAATGATAAAATCTAGCAAAAAGAAGCTAAATGCTAGCTAAAATATAAGCATAACAGAATGTTAGCTAAAAGTAACAAAATGTTAGCTAAAAGCAACAAAACACCAGCTAAGTGCTAAAAGCAGCAACACTAGCTAAAGACTCAATACAATAAAATGCTGGCAAAACACTAACTAAAAAAATGCTAAATAATAGCAAAAGTTCCAAAATGCTAGCAAAAYAATGCAAAAAAACTAGCTAAAAGTAGCAAAATATTAGMAAAAAGTAGCAAACATTAGCTAAAAGCAAAAAGCATCAACACACTAAGTAACAGAAAACTAGCAAAAAAATGCAAAATGTGTGTTAAAAAGTAGACAAGTAGACACTAGCAAAAYACTAGCTAAAAGCTAAAACTAGCATAAGAAGACATAAAACAAGCATGCTGAAAATGCTGAAGAGAACAGTGTTGAAGGATTGATTGTCTTTGGGGAAATGTTAGGAAGTCTGATACACTGAAATAATTTGAGTCAAACGAAACTTAAATAAACAATAAAGAGAAAACAGGATCGCTGAAAAATAAAATGCTGACTCAGCATTCAAACAAAAAGTCTTTTCTAAAAAATATCTGGCTGCTACTTACAGCCGGGTGGAAGACATTGATGGCCTGGACRGCAGCTTTGCCTTTCTGCTTGAGGCCGAAGACCAGGTCGATCCACTGACACAGAGTCTGGGAGACCTGGTCCGACTCCAGGGCCTGTCGGTGGATCAGGATAAACAGACGGGGGTCGTTGCGAGCCCACGGGGGTAAATTCACGTGATTCACTCTTTCGCCGTTTTGACGAACCCCAAAATCGAAACCTGTAGAAACAAATATTTAAAATAAAATTTAAACATGTTGGGGCTGGTTTGAGTTAAACGGATAACTTTTACTAATTAGCATKTTAYAATAAATAAAATGTGACCTTCTCTGTTGACCAGGAACTCTGGCAGATAGAAGAACTCTGGGATGAGCTCCTTCACATCTGTCATGGACTCGTAGGAGGACAGGCGCCACGTGGTGTTCATGGAGTGAAAAGTCCGGTCCGGGATATCAAAGCTCTGGTCTAAATAATCGAGTCCAAAGAAAATCTGATTATGGATTCGAACGTCTCCTTTCATGACTTTAAACAGAGCGCTGGCTGAATACATTAGCAGTCGCATAAAAACATGAAACAGGAGGGACGGAAAATTGAAAAACAAGCTCACATTAAAAAAATTTTTATAAAAAAAGGTTTTATTTTGAAAATATCTAAACTGTATGATTAAATTGTAATTTAAATTAATTACGAGCTTTAAGACCACTCTGCAGCTTGGACTCACCCTGGTAGGCGAGGAACATCTTGGTGAACGGAGGCATTCGGACCAGGAAGTGCAGGACGGTGCCGCTGTTGGAGTAGTGCGAGCCGTAGTGATACGGCTGGACGGGAGGCATGGGGTCGTCCTCACGAATGCCCTTTTTGTACTCGTCTTCCAGGTACTGCACAGAAAACACACCTGCTCGTGAGTTTTATCTCCTCAAGTTTGGTCCTAAACGGTGGAGGAAAGGTTACCCTGTAGTTGTCGACGTAGCGATCCTCCTTTTCTTTGGACTGGACCGCAATCGGTTTGATCAAGTTCCTGTAAAACGAAAGAGAGCAGTTCAGTTTTAAATGTTTAAATCTAGTTCAAGTTTATCTATATAGCGCCAAGTCACAACATACATTGTCTCAGGGCACTGTACATAAAAAGARYAATSTAAAGAAGAAACCAGCAGATTGTGTTGAATCACTTCATCACAGTCTCCCATCCTGAGCAAACGGTGGAGAGGAGAAACTCCCTGCTAATCAGGAAGAAAGCTCCAGCAGAACCAGGCTCAGGACAGGCGGCCATCTGCCTCGACCGGCTGGTAGGGGGACAAAAGCAGATTTTTCTGAGAAGCTCAGGACCCACCTGTAGATGTTCTGGTCCTGCAGGTCCAGYGTCTCGCTGGTGTAGTCGCGCAGGATGAAGGGGAACACCGGGTACTGCATCAGGTCGTTGAACGAGCGACCCGCGTGCTTGTTCAGGTGCGTCAGGTACTCGAAGTTGGTGATCTGGCCGGAGCCCCACAGCTGCGTGAGCGCAGAGATGTTGCCGTGCTCCAGCAGGTTGGGGAGGTCCGAGGTCAGGATGTTGTGGTAGACGTCGTCCCGGAACTGAGAAAACACAGACCGGAGGTTCAGCTATCTGCTATTTCTATTAGCTTTCAGTTAGCTTTTAGCTAGTSTCATATTTTATTTTTAGCAGGTATTCTTTTTAACGTCCAGCTACTGTTTCTTTTAGCTTTTAGCTAGTGTTTGGTTTTTCTTTTTTTAGCTAGTTCTTCTGTTTTATTTTTAGCTACTGTTTCTTTTAGCTCAGTTAGTGTTCTGTTTTATTATCATTTTTAGCAACTGTTCCTTGTTGTTACTTTTAGCTATTGTTTTACTTATTTTAGCTCCTAGCTACTCTCAGTTTCCTTAAACCTTTAGAAAGTGTTATGTATTTTTTATCTGGTGTTGTTTTCTTTTAGCTGTTAGCTAGTGTTCCTTTTTATTTTCACTACTGTTTCTTTCAGTTCAGTTAGTGTTCTGTTTCTGTTAGCTAATGTTTTACTTATTTTAGCTTCTAGCAAGTAGTCATTTTCTTGTAGCTTTTAGCTAGGGTTATGCTTCGTTTAGCTATTATTTAGATTCTTATAGCTAGTGTTGTGCTTCTTTTAGCTTATGTTTGGATTTTTTAGCTAGTATTGTGCTTCTTTTAGCTTATGTTGGGATTCTTTTAGCTAGAATTGTGCTTCTTTTAGCTATTGTTTAGATTCTTTTAGCTAGTGTTGGGCTTCTTTTAACTATTGTTTAGATTCTTTTAGCTAGTGTTGGGCTTCTTTTAGCTATTGTTTAGATTCTTTTAGCTAGTGTTATGTTTCTTTTAGGTGTTAACTTGTCTTCTGTTTCTTTTCTACTGTTCTGTTTCTGTTAGCTAATGTTTTACTTATTTTAGCTTCTAGTGAGTATTCAGGTTTTTAGCTTTTAACAGTTTTAGCTCMTTCAGCAGATTTYAGCTGTCATTAAGCTCTTAGCATTCAATGCAACATTTAATTTCCCAGTTTCTTGTATTTGTTCTGTTGTCCACATTATTTTGATTCATAAAAGAGTCTTTAAATCAAAGGTTTATACAGACGACGTCTACAGTCATACCTCTGAACACATCAGGTCATAAGAAAGGAAGAAGACAAGTTTTTTGTTTCTGTAATAAATATRTAAAAATATCTCAGTAAAAGTGTTAAAACGTGATCTTTAACGTCACGAGGATCCAGACCGTTAGCRACTCGACGCTCCGCCTCACCTTGGTGGTGTCGAACGCTAAGAGCAGCGTCCTGCCGTTGGTGAGGAATATCTCCACAGCGTTGTCTCTGAGCTGCCACCAGCGCTTGTGCACCTCCTTGATCTCCTCGTAGGTCCAGGAGAACGAAGGAGCCTCCGTCTCCCCGTGGAGGCTCTGTTCAAAAAAACAAACGAGGTGGTTCAGCAGCTCGTTTGCTGCCAACGTGCCGACAAACATCAAACTGTGCTCACCTGGCTGTCGTGAGCGTCGGTGGCGTTGTCCTCCACAAAGTACATGCCGGACTTCCCTGTGAGGACAGAGACATTCAGCTGACCAGCAACGAGCCGAAGACAGGAAGGTTAAAAACACTCACCCAGGAGGAGCTCCCCTGCYGTCTCTCTGGAGGGGGCAACACTGGTGCACCGTCTGGTGAACCTGAAGACACAAACATTCCTATGGGATAAATCTTGTGCCAGCAGGAAGTGAATTTGAATTGCTCAGATTGAATCTGAATGTGCAGAATTTGAAACTGAATTTAAAGTCAGCAGCAGCATCTGATCAATGTGACCCATGATGTGATGTAAATGTAACATTTTCTACATATAGGTCAAATTAATCACTGTAATAAAATAACTTTG
>NW_013952435.1:491343-504977 GCF_001266775.1 Austrofundulus limnaeus | reverse complement strand
TCTGCACATTCAGATTCAATCTGAGCAATTCAAATTCAATTCCTGCTGGCACAAGATTTATCCCACACATTCCTCTCACTGATTCAACATTTATTCGTCTTCTTGAACGTTTGTCGAGCCATACCTGATGGACTCGCTGGTGGCTTTGTCTTTGACGGTGGAGGAGAAGGAGGAGTGAGTTTTATCCTCAAACAGGAAGGACAGCGGCGGCTTCACCGGGTCTGAGCACAGCATGGAGGTCCGATTAACGGAGGGAAAATAAAACTAGAGATCGATTAATTATGGATTCTGTTTGTTTACCTTCAGGCTTGCGCCGGTCTTTGAGCAGGTATTTGTTTGGGATGGTGAGGTAGCACCGCTGCAGCCGCCGTCGCTCCCGATTCGGTCCYTCCGTGGGGTCCAGCTGCCAGGACATAGGGTAGGACGTCTGGTCRTACCAAACGGCACTGAAACAGAAAAAAACGTTTAAAAATCTCTTTCCCTCCACTTTAGATTTTTATATTAGCCCACTATGATATCACGTCCACACCCACCGGTCGTGTGTGAGTTGCTGCACCAGCTCCTGCCAGTGGCGGCTGGCGCTCAGGTCCGTTTTGTAAAGACCCCGGATGTGCTGGATCACCTTCTTTCTCTCCATGCCTTGCCGCAGAGACACATTCTGAGTGATGTCGGCCGCAATCTTGGAAATGTCTTTGGACTTTCCGTCCAGCCTCTGGATCAGACTGTGCAGGAGTGGATTTTATAAAAAAAAAAAAAAACGTTTGGAAAAAAAAACACATTTTTAATTTTTAACATCGACACATGGAGGACAGAAAAAACTCACTTCTTCTGAGTGTTGGCCATTTTCTTTTCCCACGCTGCTTTACTCGTTTTCTCCTCGGTTTCATACTTGAGATTTTCCTGCACAAAGAAAAATGTGTTTTTTTGTTTGCTTTTAGCTGCAGCTTTTACAGTTTTATGTTTATTTAGTTAATAAATATAAAAGAAGCCACGTTTTCCAAAACAAGGCACCCACCTCCTTGATGGCCTTGAGGAGGTCCTGTTTGTGCGGCGCGTTGGGCGGGATGCAGCGGTGGCCGCACAGCTTCAGGGAGGTCATGAACGCGCCCACGGCGTTCTGCTCGTCTTTCGTCAGCTCGTCCTTGTGATCGTGCAGCATCTCGTACAGGTACAGAGACAGCTTGGGACCGTGCTGAAATTAACGAAGGAGTAGAGAAGAAAAACACACAGCAGACGGAGTTAAAACCTACAACAGGTCAAAACAGGAGTGGACCTGCAGAATCTCATACGTGCTCTGAGTTTGTGTTGCTACCACTGAATTTTAGCTCAATATCTGTAAAGGTGACTGAGATGTAGCAGTTTTTGAAGGCCCGATGGATGTGGCAGCCATCTTACACGGGACACCACAACGGATAAGTGGTTTAGCACATGTCAAACTTAAGGCCCGCGGGCCAAATGTGGCCTGGCACAGCATTTTTTTGTGGCCCTCGAGAGCTTCAAAGTAAAGGTCGACGGATACATCAGCCAATATTAGATTTTTTTTCTTGTATCAGCATTRGCCGATACGTTACACTGCCTCTTTGAACCAGGCATCTGTACAGTTTATTTCATTTTCTCTCGAGATATTGGTCTTAAATTCATTTGATGTGTGATTCTTAAATATTTCCTCTAATCAAATTAAAGCAAATATGTGCAAGTAACATTTTAAATATAAATTTTTTTAATATAGTTGTATTTTATAGTAATTTTTTCACTTAGTTTCATCCATATGCTCCAATATTTATTTGTATACATCTAACTTATTTTTTTCTCTTCTATCCTTTGATTAATTTCAGCTGCCTCAGCAAACAAACATTAGATGTTTAGAGTGAACAATCAATATGCACACCAAGCAATGTAAAGACATTTATACCGTGATATAATTATATCATATAATGACGATTGTTTGCTTAATAGTTATATTTTAAAATTTTCTACATCATTTGCTATTCATTATGTTTTGTCTGTTTTGTTAATAAATGTTTCTTTTTGTTTAAATTGAGACTCGTGTAACATTTGTTATCATTATGTCATTTGCATCATATAAATGAAGGGGAAAAAACACAATATCCACTTCATCAATCAGCCCCCTAAAAAATTTGGCAGCACTTATCGGGGATTGGATAGACTGATGTTAAAATAGTTAGTATCAGCATCAACCTTGAAAAACCTGTATTGGTCGATCTCTACGATGTATTAATGTCTTAAATTAAGCTGCTTTAAAGCAGCATTGATCATAAACTACATCTCCCAGAATGCATGTTGATTATTTGACTTGAAAATGACGGCTTGCCACCACTAGGTGGCGCTGCGCAGAGTTCAGGACAAAATTAAATTTGTAAAATCTACATTTTGATGCATTTTTGACGGCTTTTGTTGCGACCCAGTTATCCTTTAAACTGGAACGCCTCTCCAGCGGGAATTCCCTGTAGGAAAGTGGGAGAGTTCAGAATTCAAGATGGCAGCTGCTCACCACAGCTCAACATTGAGTAAAACTCTTACTTTTACTTTTAATAGTATTTTTGTWGTATTTATTTAACAGTTAGTTATACGTGTAGTAATTTTCAGTGTTTATAAGAGGACGTGTTAAAACACTGTTTCTACGTAGGAAATACCAGGTAGAGCTCAGTTAGTGTTTGTTAGCGGAGCTGAAATGTAGCAACAAAATGAGCAACAAACAAATAAGAGTTTTTAGATTCACCTCCAGACCCGAGCTCAGGCTCTCCTTCAGGATGTCCATGTGTTTGGGATCGAACACAAACTGGAGCGCCTCCTTCCTGTCGCTCAGAGGACGCGTGGGGCTGAGCGTGTGCACCAGGAGACGACCGATCTGGACCCTGAACGTGTCCCGGCAGGACCACAGGATTCTCCTCCACTGATGGCTCGGAGCGCCGCCGCGACCCGTGCTGCCCTGTGGGTCCAGAACAGCGGCTCAGGTGGGACACGTTTTAAGACATGAATAGTAGTCGGAGTGCTGCAGTACCAGGCTGATTTTGATGCCGTCCATCATGAGTTTGAGGACGTCTTTCTGAAAGCTCTTCTTGTTGGCGGGCGGCAGGGTGAAGGGAATCGGGGATTGCGGGACGGAGGAGGAAGAACTCTCGTCGTGCGCCTGATCGCCGGGCTCGGGCGTGAAGAGCTGGTGGTCCGGAGAGTCTGGGATGTTCAGCAGGTCGAACAAATCCTCGCTCACGTCTGAAAACACACATTTAAACACAACTGGGGTCAGACCGTGAAGATTAGACGCRGTGATTCAGGGGGGGAATATTCACCGTAGTAGATAAGTCTGTTGACGGCGAGAACCACCAGCCTCTGCAGCCGCTGGACGAACTCGGTCTCACTGGCCCGGATGGGGTTCTCCTGGCTCATCCTCCTCTGCATCATCTGGTGGAGCTCATCGCTGGCCACGGAGCGCATCCGCATCAGGAGGGAGTCAGTCTGGGCCAGGGAGAACCGGCGCCGACCTACGAGCAAATTATGACCGTTTCAGCTGGTTATGGCGGTCTTGTGTCTAGAGAAGTATTCACACCCTTTAAACCTGGGATTAGATGTGATAGACCAACACAAAGTAGCACAAAGTTGTGAAGTGGATGAAAAAATACAGGTTTTATTGTTTTCAGAGGCCTGATGGGTAATTAACCAGAATAGAAACTTCTCACACTTGTCATATTTGTCCTTCRTTAAGTAGCTTTATTTTGCTAGTTTCTTTGTAAGTCATGAGCACAAGTTACAGTAAACTRAACCATGTGTCAAACTCAAGACCTGCAGGCCAAATTTGGTCCACCATGGCACTTAGTGGCCCACAAGTTTCAAAAATGTATTCATGTCTTAAAATAAGCTGCTTTAAAGCCAGATTTGAGCATAAACTACATCTCCCATAATGCATGTAGAAAATAACAGCAYCTTACCACTAAGTGGAGGTGTGCAGGGTTCAAAAGTAGCTGCTGAAAATGCGGCTAAATGGAGATTTAACGTATTAAATCTGTAACTGATGAAAAATAWCATCAATGACAGAGAACGTCTCCAACCCAATGCATGGATCTGTGGCTGATCTGCAGAGCTCCTTGAGTGACAGACTGCTGCGTTATCGAAGATCCTTCCTCCCATCAGCTGTTAGACTCTATAACCATCACTGCTCCCAACAATCATAAGCATCCATGTTTGCATTTGCACATCAAACAACTCTCCCTCTCAATCATTACATGAATAATAACCAGTGGCAATTGTACATTGTTTTCCTGTACTGAACACTGACCTAATGAGTTCGACTCACTTTGCACACCTCCTCGGATCATGAGTCTGTCATGACTTGTCTTCTCATGTAATTTTGTATTTTTCTGCACAGTATCTTGCTTTTATTTTAATTTGATCTAATTTCATCTTGATAGTCCGGTATAGTAATTCTTATTTTTATTTTGATCTATGCTTATTTTTTATTGTTACTATCTTTAATTCTATTATTATTGTTACAGTTGTTATTGTCACATAGAAATATACTGTTTCTGTGGATTGATGAATGTATCTGCTGCTACTACACCTGAATTTCCCCGCGCGGGACAATAAAGGCTGTTTCGATTTCTATTTCTAAATTCACGTTATTACACAGACCTGATGTATTTGCTCTAAACTGATTTGTGCCAAAACCTTCTTTTAAAATCATGGATGACATTTTTCAAAAATATATTTAAGCTATAAATCTGCTTTTTGAGCTTGTTGAGTTTGCACAATTCCCATCGTGTTTTCAAAGCAATCTCAGATTTCGGCTCCGGTTGTGCTCATAACTTGGAAATTATCCATTTCATCGGCTGCCGGCTACTTTTAAACACCCAGTGTTGGGATTCCATCATTTTGCAAGTAAAATAATCTACATGCATTTTGGGAGGTGAAGGCTACATTTGCTGCAGCCCAGTTGTACTGGGAAGTGGGAATTTCCCACTTACATGTTATAAATTTAAACTACTACTACTCACCACAACCCAGTGAGCAAAACTCTCTTACTTTTACATTTCATAGTATTTGTTTTATTTATTTCACATGTAGTCAGTCGTACACGTAGTACTTTTCAGTGTTTATAAGAGGACGTGTTAAAACGCTGTTTCTATGCAGGAAATACCAGGTAGAGTTAGTGTTTGTTAGCGGGACTCAGGAACGTGACGTTTTGTGTTTAGTCAAAGTTAACCCTTTAACAGTCGCTCCTGAAATTCCTTAAAAGCCTTTTGAATTTTTTATTTTATGTAAGGGTGTCAAGGTAAAGATAAGAACCGGAGAAAGTCTGACACCCTGGTTTAAAAAATAAATAAATAGCTCCCTGTTCGTAACTGTTTTTATCATTTAAGGAACATTTCAAAGCTGAGATCTTTTGTGTCACAGAAGGAGCTAGAGATGGTTGTTCACGCTTTTATTTCTTCTCTTTTAGATTATTGCAACAGTCTTTTTACATGTTTAAACAAATCCTCATTGACTCAGCTTCAGTCTGTTCAGAACGCTGCAGCGAGGTTATTAACAAAGACCCACAGCAGAGCCCACATTACACCTGTTTTAGCCTCTCTGCACTGGCTCCCTGTGCATTTGAGGAGTCATTTTAAAATTTTAGTTTTAACTTTCAKAGCACTTCATGGTCAGGCCCCTAAATACATCCTGGACCTTCTGAAGCCTCTCTGTCCATCCAGGACTCTGAGGTCTTCTAATCAAATGCTGCTGGTGGTCCCTCGAACCCGTTATAAAATCCGTGGAGACAAAGCTTTTCAGGTGGTGGCCCCGAGGAACGCTCTCCCTCTGTCCCTTCGCTGTTCAGATTCTACTGACTCTTTTAAGAAACAGTAATGTGCTTTTTATTGTGTTTTAATAGTTGTTTTTATATCTGTGATCTGTTTTATTGTTTTTAATTATTTTTAATTGTTTATTGCTTTCTGTGAAGCACTTTGTGATGTTTGTGTCTGTGAAAGGTGCTATAGAAATAAAGTTTACTTACTTACTTACTTACTTACTTATCTGGAAACATTTAAAAAGGCAGAAATGGCACAGTTTTTGCCCACTGGTGGAACAAAGACTTTAATTACAACCATAATGCTCATGTGGCCCCTACTGCAAATGAGTTTAACACCCCTGAACTAAACCATTATTAGGCCGAAGTATTTAAAATGTAAACAAAAAGCCAGAGCTACAATAGAATGGTCACGATCAAAACATATTGATGGTCCATCAACTAAAATCCTAGAAAAATGTTTTATAGTTTGTGGTTGAAATGTGACAAAAGGTGGAAGAATTCAAGCTGAAGTTCAGGGTAAGGTTACATTTTTTAAACATGGAAGCTGGAAGGCTTCACATGGAGCATTCCAGCGTAAACACACAAAGGCACCAGCAGCGCACCGAGCGTACCGGGCAGATTAATCCAGAGTCCACTGCAAAGATGGGAAACATCCCCCACAATGTGGGAGGATAGTTTCGGGCTGTGGAAACCCCAGCTACCTGCATCACAGTGGAGCGTGTATGATGGCGCTCCGGTGGGGGAGGGGAGGGGGGAGTCCTGGGACAGGAAGCTGAAGGGAGTGGCCGTGGGGATCTGGCCGTAGGAGCAGTAGTGCTGCCTGGGGATGCGGGGGATAATGGAGTCTTTCACGGCGATGGAACCTTCGGGTCGGGACGAGGGAGAGGATGAACACACTGAGACACTCGGGACGGGCGGGACTCTGGCTGTGCAGCACTCACCTGCGATGCTTTTACGCTTCTGGTAGATGGCGTGATGTGGAGAGCTGGGCGTGTTCACRGAGCTGCTCAGCTTCTGAGGCTCCTGGTTGGCCGTCGTCTTTATGAACTCGACTGCGGATTGGAGGACTCTGAACTGGAGGGCCACGGCCATTTCTGGACGGAGAAAGATGACAGAAATGTTGACGTTTGCTAAATAAATGAAAAGTTTCATCTACCGTTTAGTTGGAACAGCTCTAATCTGAGAAAAACTTGACAGCCTAATTTTATTAATTTATAATATTGATGCAACCTCTTAAAGTACCTGTGACATAAAATTTTTTTAATAAATATGAATGCATTTTTGGAAAGACATCATTGATAACACATTACAAAAAAAATTCCACGCCACCGAGGTGAACAGTTGTTGAGATATTCACATGTGATGAAACAGGAAGTGATGTCAAAGGGGAATRTCTGAATKTAAATGTATTGCTACAATAACTAACAACACAGACTGTAGAGAGGAATCTGRTGCTCCTTTAAATCAATTTGAGTCACTATCAGAGAGATGAAAAGTTCAAATAACATTGTTTCAATAAAAAAAGACCAGAAAGTTTGTTTTCTTAAAGAGTTCCCCTTTGATGTCACTTCCTGTTTCACTTTGGATGAGCCAAATTCAAAAGGAAAATATGCCAGTTATGAGACAAAATGGGTAAAATTTGAGTATTTTGCCAATTTATTCAAAAATAAACATGTTTTCTTCAACTTTTTGTTGTTAAAGGTTATGAACGTCACAGGCACTTTAAGCGTCAAAATAAAAGCACAATATTTACATTTTATATAAAAGCAGAAAAGTTGGGTTTAATGGTACAGTTTTTACGATAACCACAAAAAAAGCTACATAATTTTCACTCAACTGGGGCATGTATTTCGTAGTTGAATATCAGGAATCCGGTCCTCACCCTGTGTGCGCTGCATCTTGCTGGTTTGCATGAAACCCAGCAAAGTGATGAGGTCTTCGATGATGCGGAAGTACTGGGACCCCGAGGAGCTGCAGGAGTGGATAGTCACAGCCACTAACATCTGCTGAATGTCACACACCAGGAGCTTGTAGTCATTCAGGGGAATACTGCAGAGAGAATCAGAAAAACAAACAAAAAGAAGAAGAAGAAGTCAGTCTACCAGATAAAAGCGAGAGGATTAATGATTTATTTCTTGGTTCAATAGCCCAAAACAAAACCTAGGTGTTTGAATAATTGTTCCCGACTGCGGCAGCCGTACCAGTTCTCCATGCCGTTCAGGGTGGAGAGGGTGTTAAAGAGGACGTAGAGCAGCCCGTGGTCCAGCAGGATGTCAGCCAGCTTGGGGCAGGCGTTGACGAGCTGCAGCAGCATGCAGAGGATGTTGTGCACCAAGGAGTTCTCGTAAAGGGAGTTCTCGATGAGACCCAGCACCGGGATGATGCAGCGCCTTCTGAAGGGTGAAATGCTCTCCATTTCCTCCAGGTCCAGGCTGAGGAGAAACACGTTATATCAGACACGTGAGTTAAAGCAGGCGAGGTTTGTTGTTTTACAGGCGGTTTGAGACCGGACTCACTCCTCCTCCAGGTTTGTCGGTCTTCCAAACAGCATCTCCAGGAAGCATTCGAGGAGCCCCTGGCTGCCCTGGTGGATGTACAGCTGGTTGGCCAGCAGCGAGAAGCCGTGGTTCTTCAGAAACTTCTCCTTCTGCTCCTTTTGAGCTCTGGTGAAATACGCATCCAGCAGCTGGGAGAGAATAAATGAAGCCTGTAAGAATCTCATTAACAACCCACCTGTAAACCTATTACATTAAATAAAAATGTTAAAAGTTAATTATGTGAATTTTATGATCTAAAACCGTATATAGGATTGGGCAATACTGACCAAAGGAAAAAACAAACAAAAACCAAATTAATCATGAAAAACTGGCATTTAACCAATAAAGATTATTATGGTGTTTAATAAAAGACACTCGAATGTAAGTCAAACTAACGTTTTCATTTTAAACAGCCACTTTCTCTTTCAGCTTACTTTGCACCTCGTAGGGGACAGATCCACTGAGTGCTTCAGGGATTCTTGGCTGAGTAGATTTGTTCTGGTTTATGGTGGTTTTTCAAGTTCGTATTGTTAGCATTAGTTCTGGGTTACCTTTAGCTCTTTTGCCAGAGTTGTTCTGCATAAGTGTTAACTCTGCATTARCTCCATGTTAGCATTAGCTCCACATTAGCATTAGCTCTGAATTAGTGTTAGCACCACATTACCATTAGCATTTGCTCAGTATTAGCTGAACGTTAGCGTTTGCTGGGCGTTAGCTCCACATTAGTGTTACCTCCACATTAGCATTAGTATTAGCTCTGCACTAGCGTTAGCGCTGTATCAGTGTTAACTCCAGTTTAGCATTGCATTTGATTTGTGGTAATGTTAGCTCTACATTAGCATTAGAGTTAGCTCAGCATTAGCGTTAGCTTAACATTAGCATTAGCCTTAGATCAACATTAGCATTTGCTCTGTGTTGGCTCCACATTAGTGTTACTTCCTTGTTAGCATTAGCTCAGGGTTAGTGCTAGCTCCAACTGAGTCTAGTGTTAGCTCCACATGAACATTAGCTATTGCTAATGTTAGCTCCGTGTTAGCATTAGGTCCATGTCAGCTTTAGTGTGAGCTCTCAGTAATCGACACATGACGAATATTAATGATGACAGTTTTTCTAATTTAATTGCAATCGATACAAATCTTCCCAACCCTTCATGTCATACAGACAYTGATAAGTAGTTCCTTTTGTTGGTTTTTAGTTTGAAAGACTCGAAGAAGCCAACCTTCATGACTCCTTGCTGGATGAGAGGTGAAGAGTGGTTGACCAGAACAACCAGAGCCTCCGGCTGGATGAGCTTGTCCATCACCTCTTCCAGCATGAGGTCAGGCAGCAGTAGCAGGACGCCCCTCAGAAGATCGTAGAGTCCACAGCAGACCAGCACCAAGCAGTCCTCTGTACTGGACCTGAGATGAACAGAAGATTTACAGACGACTCAGTGAAGCGTGGCTTTGTTGAACGTATCAGAAACAACGTCTAGCACCTGTCGTTGGACTCCGTCTTGCTGTGCGTCCTCTCGTAGCCAGGAGAGTAGGTGTAGCTCTCCAAATCGTCGGGGGCGGAGCCTCGGTCGGCCACGCCGGGCCACCGAGCGATGGCCAACGAGCCGTTTGGAAACGGGAAGGCGAGCCCCAGGCTGGTCAGGTTGCTGTGGCTCCTCTGGAAGGACTGGATGCCCTTCAGGCTGTCGGGGCGGCGGGGCGCCTCGTCGCTGGCCCAGTCGAACCTGTCCTCCGACTCTGGCCCGCCCACGCTGCACTCRGCCAGGCTGTCCTCCTCCGCCRCCTCGTCTCGCTCCTCCTCCACGCTGATGGACGGGGTGCGCGGCGAGGCGCCCTCCGCCGCGTCCTCGGGGTYGCAGATGGTCTTGGCCGATTCGCAGCTGCTCAGGAGCTGCTCGCCGCCGGCCTTCTTCAGGGTCTCGGTGCTGCCGAGGGCTTGCTGAGAGGTCAGGGAGACCCCGTCTCCTTCGGCTGCTTCACCGGAGACGCTGTGTCCGAGTCGAGGGGTCAGCATGGGGGAGGGGGACGGGGACGGGGCCAGACTAGGGGGACGCAGCGACTGATGGTCGCCTCCATGTTCAGTGGAGGAAGCGTGCAGGTGTCCTGCAAAACAAAAACCACAGAGTTGAAAAGAAACTAAGTACAAATACTTCTTTACTGTACTTAAGTAGAATTTTTGTGTTTCTGTACTATGAGTAATTTTTTTCAGCCTACTTTTTACTTCTACTATATTTTCACATAATTATCTGTACTTTCTACTCCTTACATTTTTAAAAAAGACAAGCAGAAAGTTGTTACTTTTATTTCTTTGCTTGTTTTCATTCCAGCTTGTTATTTTAAAAATAAATACTACTGTGGAGGAGTAGAAAAGACGACAGAAACTTGATGCAGAACCTCGCTTTACTCATCTCCAACTTACTCTGAGCGGTAAGCGCCAAAAACAATACACTTATTCAAAAACATTTTTCAATCACAACATCCTGTATTAGTGGGTGTGAGCAGAGCCCCCTAGTGATTCACAACACTATCCATATWAMCTGTGCCTCCTAGACAGAGTGAATTTAACTGTGGTTGAATGAGAAGTATAAATATTAGGGGTGCAACGATACAGAAAATTCACKACTTGGAATTTTCTGTATGAAAAGCTGTCTGAAGCTTCCAGGACTGTGTTTCTACCTTCATGAGGAGCATCAGTGAAGACGGTCGGGGACAGGGACACCACAGAGCTGCTGGCAGACCTCCCTCCACTGTTGGAGTGTTGTCTCAAGTACATAATGGACTGCACCTTCTCCTGGTACAGCTTCCCATCTGAACAGACACACATCAAAAGAACTCGGTGCATTAGCGGCGGCGCTTTGATCCTGAAGGAGCCGCGTTCGGCTGCTCCCCTCACCTGTGCGGAGGGAGAAGTAGAAGCTGGACGGCGTGTGGCAGACGTAGGTGTTGGTGGGCGGGTGGACGGCCAGCAGGAAGTTGCTGATTAGTTTGAGCAGATCCATGTCCGGAGGAGAGCCCAGAACCTCCTGGATGATTCTGATGAAGGACAAGCAGACTTCTGGAGGGATGGAGGTGAGATGCTCGTCTCGATGCTCCTTTAAATAAAAACAAACGTTCACAGTCGCATTGAAGAAAAGTCTGATTGTCAGTAACTGAGACCTACCTGTAACACCTGGCAGGTGAGCAGGAAACGATGCACCAACTCAGCATTCAGGAACTGACGGATGTTGTAGACCTGGTGGGGGTGGTTCATCCTGATCAGGATCTCTAAAGCAGCCAGCAGCGTTTCCCACACGCCGCACTGACAACAAAATCACAAACAAAACTGTAACGACTTCACTGAAGAAACTGAAACTGAGGTTTTAAAGCTGAAAGAAAACAAGAAGCAAAACACGTAGCTAAAAGCTAAAATATGAAAAATGCTCATTTAAAAAGTAACAAGGGTCTTGTACAAAGCTCAAAGGAGCAAAAGGCTAGCTAAAAGGCACAAAAACAGTAACTGAAAGCTAAATATAACTAAAGCAAAATGCAACAAAAACTTACCTATAAGCTAAAAGTTGCAAAAAGCTATTACAAGTCAGKTTTAAATCTAATAAAGGCAAAGGCAAGCAAACAGCTGCAAGTATAAAAAGGCTAACCAAATCTCTAAAGTACCAAAAAGCTAGCTAAAATCTAAAAAAACATCATAATGCTAGCTTAAAGTCAAAAGTAGCGAGAAAACAGAGCTCTAAACAATAAAACGTTAACTAAAAGCTTAAAGCAGCAAAAGCCTAGCTAAAAGCTAAATACAACAAAACACTAGTTAATAGCAAAAGCTAAAAGGTAACAAAAGGCTAACTTATGTCTAAAAATAGCAAATGTTAGCCAAAAGCTAAAAATACTAAAGCATTAGCAAAAGCCTACAAGTATCATTAGGCTAGCTTGTAGTAGCAAAAGACCAGAAAACTATTATATGATTGGCTAAAAGTAACAAAAGGCAATACTGAAAGCTAAAAATAGTAAAGGCAAGCCTAAAGCTAATAGTAGCAAAACACTGGGTAAAGGCCAAAATATCAAAAGACAAGCAAAGAGCTAAATTTATTAAAGCATTAGCTAAAACCTACAAATATCATTAGGCTAGCATAACACCAAAAATAGCAAAGGAAAGCAGAAAACTAACAAAAAAGTCACAAAAGGCTAACTAAAAGCCCAAAGAAGCTAAAGCGTGCAGGTGTCCCAGAAAATAAAAATATAAGCTGAAAGCTAAATATAACAAAACACTTGCTAATTGTGACAAATACTTCACCAAAAGCTAAAAATGGCAGAAGGCCAGCAAAAATTGGTAAAAGATTAGCTAAAAGTAACAAAAGGTTTATGAAAAGCTAGAAATAGCAAATGCTAGCAAAAAGCTATTAGAAGCTAATAGTAACACAAAACGACAAAAGGAGGAAAAGGCACAGATACTAGATTTTATTCTTCTTTCTGCAGCCTTTCATTTTATTTGTGATTTGTATTTTTAGTGTATTTAAATTAATTTAGTTATTTAAAAAATCTATCAAAAAGTTTGCCAGAAGTTGAATTTAGCAAAAAGCTAGCTAGAAGCAAAAAATATCAGATTAGTAGCAAAAACTTGAAAGGTAGCAGAACGGTAGCTAAACATTAGCATTCACACAGTAAAAACAATAAACACAAAGTGCCTGACACCTGACCTGAAACTCAAGAGCACAGTCAGCGCTGACTTTACCTCAGCTTTGGCCCAGATCTTCCAGTCCAGCAGAATGTCCGACAGCAGCCGTAAATCCTGAACCACGGCGACCGACTCGGCGTCCAGACGGAACTGACCGTCGTCGGCCAGGATGAGAAGGGGTCCGCTGCAGCAGCCGTCCAGCAGCGTCTGCAGAGACAGAAACTGGAGTGTTTTCATGGCCTCTCAGAGCGAATCAGACACACACCTGAACATACAGAATCTGTGACCCGCCCCGCCGCAGGGCCCGTAAATCATCCTGTCAGTGAATAACCTGACACGGGTCAAGAGCTGCTTTAACAAAGATAAAAGCAATAAAACGTGATATAAAGAGTGGCCCGGCGTTTTTATTCTCATAAGAATAATTATTAKTGTCACAAATCAGAGCAGGCCTGAGCTCACAGAACAGGAAGTAAAAGTCTACAGTGAGAAAAGCAATCAGAGGTGCGGTGAAAACTCTGCAGGAGCCATAGATTTAAATATAGATCACTAGACTGAGCCCCGCCCGTCCCGTCCACTGTAGTGTCTGTGACAGCATGGAGGAGCAGAAACAGACCAAACAGCAGCTCACAGCC
>NW_013952435.1:453435-490561 GCF_001266775.1 Austrofundulus limnaeus | reverse complement strand
CATCAGTCCTTTTTTCTGCTCTGTTGTCAACATGTACAGTAATGTGAAATCCAGTGTCTTGACTGTTTAGCATTAGCCGTTAGCTTCTCCAGCCGATCATACGGTCACGTGGTTTTTGCGCACTCCAGCTGTTCTATAGAACCTCCTTGCAGCGGGCTCACCGAGACCACCRGGTCCGGCTGGGAGGAAAACAAGCGGCGCGTGGAGGCGGGGCGTGACTCACTTTCAACATGTGGTATCCCACGATGCATTTGGACTTGATGAGGACCTGGTGGATCATGGCGTAACCGTGATAACAGTCCATTTCGTGGACGCGGTGCTGGTTGTGCTTGCACAGAGAGAGCAGCACCTGCAGGGCCAAGGCCTGGGTCTTCTCACAGTCACTCAGCTCCACCGTCTGAACGAAACAAAGAAAAAACAAACAGATTCTGTGAGCTGATCTGGGCCGAAGTTCTGAACGACGGCGGCGGTAAAATGAAACCCAACCTGTGCGAAGAGGAAGACGAAGGTCCCCGTCCCTCCGATCCTGTGCAGGACGCTCTGCAGGCCTCGGGTTTCGCTGGGAAGCAGAGCCCTGAGGGCGTCGGGGTCCAGGGACATGCTCTGGACCTCCTTGGAGCTGAAGGGCCGCTGGGTGACSGTGGTCTTGGTCTGACCCTTCAGTCTGATGACGGGCTCGTAGATGGTGTAGACCCTCGGGCTGCTGGGGGCGTACACCACCGCCAGGCTCTCCTGCACGCACACACAACACGCTCCTTTGTTACTGATTTATAAACTCTGTGAAATTCTACACGAGTGAAACACAGAGGAGGTCGAGCTTTTATCACGTTTTATACTTTTCTGTAGTTTTTCATCRTTTAACTTCTTGGTCTTAGTTTAGTTCTTCATGTACAAAACCTTCGGCTCATTCAGGAGATGGCAGCTTTGACTTTTAATTTTTGTAACTTTTAAATATTCCAAGACATTAACCTTTATTTACAAATAATTTCTACTGTACAAAAACAAATAATCCCACAGAAACATTRTTTTGTTTAGTTTTGTGTTTTAATTTGCTTCAGCAGACTATATGTCGTCTTTAGCTACATTCTTGCTACTTAGGCTTTTAGACAGCCTTTTGCCAGTGATTATGTTTTAGCTACTCTTTAGCTACTGGAAGCTTTTATCTAGTATTTAGCTCCTTTTAGCTAGCATTTTGTTATCATTTAAATGCAAYGTTTTGCTGTTTTGTTGCTTTTTACAAGTGTTTTGTTGTGTTTTATAAGTGCTTTGCTGCTTTTCGGCTTAAGCTAGCACTTTGCTGCTGTTAATGTTTCAATGWTTTTGATCAMTATTGTTTGAAATTAATATTATTTTTTGCAAATGGGGCAGATAAGATTTTTCTCTTCTTCTGCTACTTTTCATTTTATTTCATTTGTATTGTTCTGTTGTATATAAATGTGTTTTGTTTTTGTTTTTTTAATGAAATGAATAAAGTTAATAATTTTAGCTACTATATAGCTACTTTAAGCTTTTAGCTATAACTTTTTTACTATGGCTTTATTCTAAGACTTAGCTGTTTTTTGCGAGCGTTTCATTGCTTTTTGGCTTAAGCTAGCATTTTGCTTCTTTTAGGTTTCACTAGCATTATGCAGCTTTAGCTGCTTTTAGGCTTTAGCTAGCATTTTGCTTCTTTCAGATGTAACTCAGTTTCACTAGAATTTTGCCAGAAAAACTTTTCAGGTTTTATTCTCTGAGCAGTGCAGCAAATATATAAAAAAGTGATGTTTTCAAATATAAAAAACATTAATATTTTTTTACTTCGGCTTTTAGCCAGCCTTTTAAAACTGTTAATGTTTTAGCTTTTGTTTGCTACTTTTTTCTGCTATAMCTAGCATTGTTGTAACTATGGCTTAAATTTAACATTTTTCTGGTTTTTATTGCTTCTTCTCAGCTTAAGCTAGCATTTTGCTACTTTTAGGTTAGACTAGCATTATGCAGTTTTTGCTAGTTTAGCTGCTTTTAGGCTAAAGCTCACATTTGCTTCTTTCAGCTGTAGCAACTCAAGTAGCTTAAAATGCCATTTCATTGTTTATTTTTTAATGCGCGCAGCTATAAAAATATTTGTTTTAAAATATAAAAATAGTTTCAGTTTAAATGAAACATGCAGTATTATTTATCACA
Organism: Austrofundulus limnaeus; assembly: GCF_001266775.1. Classification (NCBI taxonomy): domain Eukaryota; kingdom Metazoa; phylum Chordata; class Actinopteri; order Cyprinodontiformes; family Rivulidae; genus Austrofundulus; species Austrofundulus limnaeus. Next base: position 488,401 of record NW_013952435.1, on the reverse strand, counting down.
GCTGTGGTTAATGCTTGAAAGATAAAGCAACATAATAAAAAAACACTATATAACTTTTTATTGGTGATAAATTATAATTACTCGTTAAAACAAACAAAGACTCACAACCAGAGCTGTTGTGTCGATATCCTTGTTCTTCATCAGAATCTCTCGAACTCGTTCGCACCTCAGACCTTCCTGGGAGACGAACTTGGAGAAGGACCCGCTCGGCTTGCCGTACTTGCAGGGCATGATTGACGTGAGGTCCGGTCCACGGGAGTACAGGTAGAAGGCTTCTTCAGACCCGATTCTGGACCCTGWCAAAGGAAATAAGACATGTTGTTGTTGGTTTTTTTCACTCCAAAACAATACAATAACTGTTTAAATCATTCCATCAATAACTTTAGAAAAACAGCTTTGATGCAACGTTAACATCAAAGTACCGTGCTGTCTTTTGATGTTTTTTTTTAAAGACTCTTTGATCCTTTTGAACCCAAGGCTTTTTACTGAATAAATAAAAACTAAAACACCGGAAAACAACCAAACAATACCGGAGTTTTAAATTAACATCTTGTATTGAGAACCTATAAGGATCTGTGAATCCTGTTTGTTAAATAAGAGTTTGGCGCCAGCAGGGAGCAGCACTGAGGACAAACGTAAAGCCAAACGGGACAGGAAGCTCACCGTTGAAGAGCAGCACGGTGCCCATGCTCCACGCTCGGCTCTGCCTCAGCAGCTCCTCGGAGAACGCTGCACACTGACCCAACATGCAGAACGTTTTGTTGCTGTCGGACGACAAACTGGACCTTCTCGGCAGGGTGAAGTCCAAAGACACTTCACATTTCCTTAAAAAAAAGTGTTATTTTTTATTTCRTCAGCTTCGTCAGAACAACTAAACTTTACATTTCAGGTTCTCACCGGATGCCGCACGTCCAGACGACCACGCGGCCGTGGACGTTCTTCTTGCCCTCCGGCTGCTGGCTGTAGGTGATGCTCAGGTGCTGCCACTGTCCCCGTTGGAGCAAACCGTCTCCGGACTCGGCCTGCGCCAACAGGCCGGCTTTTATCTCGTCGTTGGGATCGATGCAGATTCTGTCAGAGCAGAAGGAACCGTTCAATATTTTAACAGATCAACCCATGCTCACGGTACAAGCTGTGGGTCGGTCTCAGCTGCTAACGCACCACATTTTAGCTCAATATTTGTAAAATTTGCAGAGTTGTTTTGTGTTAGCTAAGTCTGCTTTGCTGTGGCGGCCATCTTGAATCATGTTTGTCATAGACTGTGTCCTTCGAAGGACCTGGCCTATCCAGTCTAGGCTGAGTTCTCTGTAGGAAGCAAAGTCGTCTTGCAACCGTGACGACATTAAACAGATGCAACGAAAGTTGAAATTACAAAGAAAAAATATATTATAAATGAATAAAATTTGTTCAGCTGTAAAATGTGATGAACTACTGGACCTGCAGTATGAGCTCGTTTACAGTGATGTCGTCACTGTGAAGTAAACAGCCTTTGAAGGACGCAGACCCTGCTATTGGACGAAGATCCTGATTTCAGACACAAACCCTGATTTCAGACACAAACCCTGATTTCAGACACAGACTGATTTCAGACACAGACCCTGATTTCAGACACAGACCCTGATTTCAGACATAGACCCTACGTTTGGACAGTCTGAGCTCACCTGAAGGTGAGGGAGCCTGTGAAGAAGTCTGCCCAGACCTGAAGCATCAGGGCCTTGGAGCCCATGGACAGAATATGAACGAGACCCTCCTCTRTCTTTGTTCTGGTCGGAGCGGGGGCTCGGTGGGACTCGGCTGCAGGGGGACAGCTTTCTACTAGGAGAACAAGGCAAAACCGTGTCACGTTTACGGACAGGAAGCAGGAAACATTCCCTCCGAGTCCATCTGCGTCTCACCCTTGCTCACGCCCCTCTCCTCCTGCTCGGCCACCCTCAGCCACATGGAGGCGCTGAAGCCACTGGCCATGTGGGGCCAGCAGTTCTGCCCCACCAGGGGCAGGTGGAGAGGAGCCACGTGCCATGGCGAGGAGCGGAGGTGGCTCGGCCGGCACTCGGCGTCCCCCTCCCTGCGACCCGGAGACAGCTTGTTCTTCCAGAGCAGGCCGCCGCCGCCGCTCTTCCCTCCGGGGGCGGAGCTCTGTCTGGATCCGGGAGACAAGGCTGCCGGTGTGGAAGTCCCCAGGACCACCGGGAACATCAGGAAGTGAAGCGGCTCTACGCTCATGTTGGCTTCAACGATTTGTAAAATACCTTTCAGTAAAACATCCTGWTGAAGTAAACAAAAGGAGACGTTAACCCTTATTGACCCTTTGACCATAAATAAAATGAATAAAGCAGGGGCGGAGCCAGGGGTGCCCATGGCCACCACAGACAAATCTTTGGCCACCCTGCACCCCTTCCACAGTGAAACAACCATTAAGGGTGTAATAATCCTCCTGAACAGTTGGTGGCAGTGTGTAACAGTTTGAAACATCACCAAGCTCTATCACTGAAGAAGAGTAATGACAAGGAAGTGATGTTTTCTTTATTTACAGAACATACGCCTAATCTGACTTATGGTGACAAATGCTTTTTTTGTCACCATAACACAGTGTCATTTTATTCTGAAGGCTGCATGATGCTCTGTGTTTATTATGAGTAGACCTATCACTAAATCAGAAAAAGTGAAACACTCCTCTAAACTCACTAAATTCATTGGGTAAAATTTTTAATGTTAGTTTTAAACATGCAGGTGAGTAAATCTCAGCCATAGCAGCGAGTTTAAAAACAGGAAGATGGAACTAGATTAATGAATAATCTGTCTCTGAAATAACTTTTTAAATTAAGTGTTTATTCATGTAGGGAAAAGTATGTTCAACAACCTGGTAAAATACACCAAAATGCAGGAAATGGCCTCTATTTTGTTCAAACCTTTCTGGGGGAGGACCCCCAGACCCCCCAACAGTCTGTCCTCCCCACTTTTAAAATGGTTCTGATGCCCATGCTTATAAGGTACTCACTGCCTGTATAAAGACATAAGGAAATGACCAAAAGACAAAGATTTGCAGAAAACTTTTAAGTAAAAAATTATGCAATGTTTCTGGCCACCCCTGTGTGAGTAGTGGTCCCAGTCTGACCACCCCTGTGTGAGTAGTGGTCCCAGTCTGACCACCCCTGTGTGAGTAGTGGTCCCAGTCTGACCACCCCTGTGTGAGTAGTGGTCCCAGTCTGGCCACCCCTGAGAAAAATGTCTGGCTCCGCCACTGAAATAAAGTTTCATGTATGTGTTTGCTGAGGTTCATTAACTGTGAGTTATTCAGCCAATTATCAGAGTTTCATTAAAATCTGTTCATTCTTTCATTTATGAGATATTTTGCTAAGTCTGCAGACAAATGAACACAAACATGATTATTTTTTTAAACATCTTTAAAAATAGACTCTTTCAGACATAAATGACTCAAACGCTCATTAAGATCCGTGAAGTTCTCACTTGTTAACACGAATATAAAAAGCAGCGTTAAGTGTGGATGTGTTTTAAAGAAGCACAAAGTGAGAAGACAGCGCGACAGGAAGTCTTACAACTGAGTTCTCGTTTCTGTGAATAAAGTGTAAAAAAAAAAAAAAACGAGTCATTTGTGGCTGAACTCCACGCAAACGCTGCACCTCTGGGTGACCGGCGGAGGGGAGGGGATGACATTTACCGTGGGAGGGGTCTTCTCCAGGAAGAGGCGGATGAACAGGGCCAGCTCCTCCGCCGTGATCCGCCGGCTCACCATGGCAACCAGCAGCTCCACCAGCACGGTCTGGCAATCTGAAGGCGGACCAATAAAGAGCAGATTACATCAAGGGTTTGCAGAACACCTCAGGCTGGAGACACACAGGAAACAGAACCGCAGCACGCTTTGCTTCTGGCTCATAACACAAACATTAGAAGGAAAACTAGAAATTTATTCAATAAATGTTAAAAAAGGTGCAGCTGCGGCTCAAAACCTCTCAGAAAAATCAATCACAGGAAGTGTAAGGATGTTAAAGCTGCTGGTGGTRGCTCATTGTGGTCACCATGGTAACCACACACCTGTGTCTCTCACTCCCTGACTGCCAGCTTAATGATGGAAAAACGAAGCATTAAACAGTCGCTGCACAAAAATTTTAAGTTAGATTTTTTAAATTCTTTGACATATTTGAATTTTTTTTTTCTTTTCAACCCATCTGTTTGTTTCTGAGGAACAGCAACAACGTTCCTGAGTCAGTTTGATCCAGGGAATGTTTAAACGTAATATTGTCAGAAACATTTTTGTTAGAGGTGCAACGATACAGAAGATTCACGATTCGGTTCGATACTTTAGTCTCACGGTTCGATATTTGTCCATGCCCTTCTTAACTTGTAATTTATTTAAATTAATTATGAACATTTGTTTAACCTCATAAGTACTGTTTTTAAATTAAATGTTGCTGAAACAGCAAGTTTCTCAGTGGATCTGCGCTCAAAAATACAGCCTAGGTAGAGTAGTTGAACACAGATCCACTGATCCTTCAACACAGAGCATCTTCAGAAGCTGATAAAATATTTGTTAAAAATCTGTATTGTTTCATACATAGTGAGTAGAACCTAAAGCACTGTATTGAACAGTTTGATAGATACATGTATCGTTGCACCACTAATTTTTGCATCTGATTATTAACGTCATTAATGACCATTTCAATCAATATTTGTGAGTTGATGTTTATTTCTCATAGATAAAGGATCAATGAGGACCAGTCACTCAGTTTTCAAAAAAATACGTTACAATTTTTTATGTCCACTGAAAAAAAAAAAMCTACAAAAAAATGATTATACATGAAGTTGATGCTTTTAGATTATATATATATATATATATACATATATATATACACATTTTGAGCTATGTAATATGTAGATGCAGGGGGGAGTTGCAAATATGTAAAATGAACTATTTTCATTTTATATGTTGATTAAACTAATATGAAAAGTTCAAAAGACTTTTCACTTCCAGTCTTGAGGAGAACATTTTGAGCTAAACTAAAGTAGAGCTGCACGATATATCGTCGTCGCACTGCAATGTCAGAGGCAAATTAAATCAATGTGTTATTTAGAGACTAAACTATTAAACAGAAAGTCATTACACGGCTTTTATTTTGACGAGTCGCTTCGCTTAAAAATAAAAAAGTTAAACTTTTATTTTCTTATGAAACTTCTGGGACAATAAAGGCAAAGTTTTCAGAGAAGTGTTGTCTGTGAATTCTCCAGCTGTGGAGGAAAATAAAAATTAGGAAGATGAGCAAATTTTACCAGAGAACTGGAGGAAAAGAGGTCAAACACAGATAGCATGAATGCTAATATTAAAGGAAACAGAGTACTGTATATGTTCATGTATAATACTAGAAATGTAACCCTAAAAATCATCATTAAAGTGTGTGTGTGTGTGTGTGGGACACATTTTTTAAAGGTCTTTTTTTTCTGCTTCGGCTGAAAAAAGTGGGCCACACAGATATTGGAAGTGGGGGGGGGGGGTAGTATTATACACAGGTTATTGATGATTAGATTTTTTTATGCTTTTTAAGCTCAAAAATCGAGACTGTATTATACATGAATAAATATGGTAAGTGTTAGGAAGTAAAACAATTCACGTTTGCAGATGATRGAAGGAAATATCCTCAGGTTGCAGAACAATAAGAACTCAAAGACAAGAAATATACTTTAACACGCTTAYAAAAGAGGTAGGATCAATGCAGGTTCACCGTCAACAAGACGACAGAACTTAAACGTAAAAAAATATCACAATATCGGGTTTGAAAAAAATGTTAGTTTTTTCCAATATCCTGTAGCCCTAAACTAAAGTCTTTGGAAGTTTGTGTTTGAACTCTTTTTACGGAAAGAAGACAAAAATATCCAGATGTGTGTGTAAGAGTCATTGACAAGAAATATGGTTTTAAATGACAGATGTGAGACAAATTTCCCAWGAATTACTAAAAGTAGCTTTTCTAAACATCACTCTGAACTCAAGCAGGAAAGRAAAAGAGCTGAAGGAGGGAACATTTACCCCGTGATGCCTCATGTGAAGAAGAAACATAATAATCAGAGATAAGACGAAAATAAAACAGAACAGTTTACAAACCTGTAAAAGACGGGTCTGTTTGACTGAGGATGTTGTAAAAACCACATAAGATGGTTTTGACTCCTCCCTGTGGGAAAGCAGAGGGACAGGTTTCATTTTTATTAAAGAGAAAGACAAACGTGGGTCAACGCGGGACTAACAGGAAGCAGTATCCAGCCTGACCTGGTCGTAGAGCGAAGCGGCGTTGCGGCAGTTGGCGTGCACGGCGCCCAGCAGGCTGTGGAACACGTGGCCCAGAACCTCCAGGTCCGGAGAGCCGGAGGCGAGGAGCTGCAGCTCCATGGTGCAGATCTCAGGGAACAGCAGCGCGCCACGCCCCGGCCCGTCCGCCGCCGTCGAAAACTCGCACAACCCGGCCGGCTCCACCTTCCCTGCTGAAAATAAAAGAACGAGTCAGCGAGGAGGACGCAGTGAGACGTGAAGACGATGAACGTAAAACACTCTCTGCTTCGCAACCCAGACGTCTCCTGGCGTTTGAGGCAGAATTGAATTTACGCTCTGCCTCAGAGCAGCGGGGGAGTTCCCTCGTGATTTACAGGCGTGCAGCTCAGAAAGGCCACTTCTTTTATCGAGTCACTCCTTTCCTAGTGCACGTCTACAGTCTGCCACCAGGTAACACAAACACACTAAGTAACACAAACACACACAAAGCTCTAAATTAAAAACAGTCGAGTAAAGAGGGTCTGAAATCCTAAGCTGAAAAAGACCCACGGTCACTTCCTGTCACCCTCAACGCCCTGTTGTTCTGCTGATTAGGTTTGGTCTGTGGTTTCATTAAAGCCAGCAGTTTTCCTAGATCCAAACGATCTCTTAGACCTTACATAAATTATTATGAAAAGGGGAAAATACAGATTAAATACCACAAAGTTTACCGAAACAACAAAGAAAAATGATATTTAGTTGATTTTGTTTTTACAAACAAAAGGTCTTTAGGGAGTTAAAATGTTCAAAAATCTTTATTTCAAGATGAGATCGTGTTAAAAGACGTTTGTTGTGGACTAAAATATTTAAAATATATATATTATAAAGCAGTTATATAACTTTATCAATGACTCCCCTAAGGAAGTTTAAAGGGATCCCTGATAAGTTGTAACATTAGACTTTATTTGATAAAAATTTATTTTAACTGTAACATAAAAACTGTAAAAATACTGTAGGATGTTTAGTTTTTATCATTTTTAAACAAAATTTTTCAAAATAGACCTCAGTTTAGTTTGTTAGTTTGTCGCGCTAGTGCCGAGCTAATACATATAAGGCAATATAGCGTCGGGGCTAATGCTAAAGCTAACAGGCTAAGCTGAGGTTCTTCTTCTATGAAGCAGCTCTGTTGTCCTCCATCCATATTTTCAGTTCCAGGCTGAGTCATTTCTACCTTCTCCTCTCTGTCAACGCTCTCTGGTTTCATTTAAAAGAGTCGATCATCAGATATTGTCCAAGATTAACCTTCAGGGTGGATATAGCTCGCTAGCAGCCTYGCACCGAGGACCTATCCACGTCATCATTTACCCAGAATGCTTTGCGTGTAAATAAAATGACCCCATCCATGTTAAAATATACTTTTAAATTTTTACAAAACTAAACAGCCTACAGTATTTTTACAGTCTTTATTTTACAGTTAAAATAAATGTTTTTCAAATAAATTCTAATGTTAAAACTAATCATGTATCCCTTTAAGGCCTTTTGAGGTTTAATTTAAATCATTCAGAACTTAAATTTTCACTCTGAATTTTTACAGAAAATGCATTTTCTGATTCTTTTAAAAGCTGAACTTTGCCTCTCTGCTACGCTGTTTTTAAGAAACAGAAGCTTAAAAATCAAACTGCGCCTTACTGCTCGGAAATGACCAATTTTCCAGCGTGAGTCTAGTTTAAAAACATCCCCTCGGTCCCTGTGATGTAAGGGGGCTTCAAGAAAGCTGAAAAATCTTCATCTGACCGAGACGTGGAGTCACAAGATGAAGCTTATGAGGCCAAAGAGCCTCGCTGCCAGCGTTTAAAAAAAAAACAAAACTGAAACAACGGCTCTATTCTGAGGGCATTAAAGTGAAAAATGCGTAATCAGGCGAGAGGCTCGGCCATTTTCTGCCATGTCATGTGTGCGCAATAAAAAGTAGCACCTTCTTATTGCTAAACATCTTTAGCAAGCCACCAAAGGAGGATGTTGGTTTTTGTTTTTTGACTTAACAAACAGTTCCTGCAGAAAAAAACTCAAAGTGCAGCTTAATTTGGAACACTGGGAAAYGAAAAGACAAAACAAGATTTCCCAAGACCCCAAAAAATCAACGGGGGTAGAGGTTGAGGCCGGCACATGACCTCTGAATCAATCAAGATTAGTTTGATGATGTTTATCAACAGAAACATGTGGGGCAGACGGAGCTCCTCCGGTGACTCAGAGGATTTCTACAACAAAACCAAGGTTGGAAAAATGAGGGTTTTTGGTTTAAAGTAACCAGAAGGTGAGCGGTGAGGTGGTGTAAATGCTTGGCTGAGCGTGGACCTACCCTCTTCCTGCCTGGCCATGTCTTCTGGGTTGCTTTCACTATCAGCGTCGTAGCCCTCCTCCTCCCCCGGGAGCCTGACGCTGCAGCTCTGCACCTCATCCACCTCCTCAGACAGATCGCCTGCCGGGGCCGCCCCCTCTGCAAGCACCTGGAGCTTCTGAAACAACAAAACAAACAAACCAAGAAAGGAATTTAAAAACAGCACGAGCTTTAAAACACAAACAAAAACATCCATGGCTTCCGATTTTTTTATTTTTTTTTTTTGCATTTTTGGCAAAAGCTCACCAAGAAAATCCAAGAAAGAAAAAGTGCTTTTTAACCTCCAAGTAAATCCAGCATGACAAGTAGTGGTCTTATGTGGTGAATAAAAGACGAGGGGAAAAAAAAGTACAACATTTTGGTCATAAGACAAATATCAGCTGACCTGTGAAGCATGCACACAGCCCAGATCCTGGTCCAGTTCTCACGATATCAAGGCAACAACTCATAAAAAGCACAAAAACATCGTAAAATAATCGAATAAAAGGGCAAAAAGTCACATAAAACAAGGTTAAAYAGCCTAACTGTGGAAGCTATTTGCGGGACGGTAAAAGCCAAGCAGACAAGCCGCTCTGACAGTCCAAACTTGGTTGTGTGCAGCAAATATTTGTGACGATTAAGTGAACATCACACTCTGCTGGGCGAGCAGAGAAAGAGCTCTATAAAAATCTCCTGAGTTAGACGTTAAGATGAATCTGGGGCCAAAAAAAAAAAACAACAACTACGAGACGGCGGGGGCCGGTCCAGCTTTATGATATGAACAGCCTGAAGGGATGATATCGTCTTTAAACACCTTTCTCTACACCGGGTCGTAACCATTTATTGTCTGAATCCTGTAAATGAAACTGAACGAAGCCGGCAGAAACCATGTGACGAAAATAACAAGAGGGAGCTGGTTCAACTAAAGAACCCTCCCTAAAATATTCATCAAAATAAAGTTGTCTGGATATGTAGACGCTGCTAAAAGCACCGACGATGACATAAAACTGAGATAATCTGCAGCTCGCTCTGCAGGAGAGCTACACTGTTCACGTCAACTGTTTTATTGTTGAAAAGACAGATAACTGCTTAGCAACATAGAGRAAGGGTAATAACAGATGGAAACTTGTTTTTTATTTATGCTCCTGTCCTTCAACAGCCTCCACTGCTCACTAAACAGAAGCAGACTAGTTGTAACATTAAGACATAATGTGATAAACATTTACTTTAACTGTAAAAATAATGTGGACYGTTYAGTTTTTATGAATTAAAAACTAAACTATCACAGGGATGGTTCCATGTTGTTCACGTTACAAATAGTAAATGATGACATTTACTATGTGAGAGGCTGAAGGTTAATCTTGGACAATGTTTGACATTTAGTTTGTGCTAATGCTACATCGCCACAGATATGTATTAGCTTGGGTGCTAATGCTATATCATTATATACTGTATATATTTGTATTAGCTTGGGCGCTAACACTATACATATATATATGTGTGTGTGTGTGTGTGTGTGTGTGTCTAACTAGTCGGAGTTCCCTTTAAGGGTCATAACACAAAGGCCTTATATCTGACCTGCTAAAAATTGTCTTCTGTCTCTGGCAGCTTTTAAATAAACCTTAAATTAGCACATGTTGGGAGACAGAGTGCTGTGGCTTTTGGTCATGTAAGTGGCACAATGTAAGCAAAATTCACAAGATAATGTAAGAAACAAAAGAGCAAAAATCAGATGTTGATATTAAATTATAAAAAAGAAAAAAAAAACTGAAKATTCAAACATGCAGCTGCAGAGCCTGGATCTCCTCAGGCAGGACTCACCCTGTCCGGCTTCTCCTCGATAACATCGGTACACGAGGACACCTCAGCCAAGGCCACGCGCAGGAGAGAGTCAAACAGGGGAACGGCAAGGTCAGAGTTCACCACCCCTGAGCGAGACAGCTGGTCTCTAACCGCCAACAGTGTGTCCTCAACAGACTGGAGCTAGAAAAACATTTACATTTAACAGATGACTTGAAGAGTTCGGGTGAATTATATTTAATAAGCGATGTGTTGACAGGAACATACCTGGGAGGAAGGCTCCGGTTCTGTTCTCTGCATGGCCGAGTTAGCGCTGTGTAGACAGATGGCTAGCAAGGCCTCGAGGAGGCGAATGCTTTGTAGCTGCCACTCTTCTTCCAGCCTCTTCGCTGGATCTTTGCTCTTTGCTTCAGCTGGACCCCCCAAGTGAACGTCGGAGGACTCACGAGACGTCTCCTCCGGTCCCAGCGACAAGGCTGGAAGMGTGGACTCGGGGCTGCCTTTCCCTCTGCCGTCTCTCTTCTTCTTCGCCTTGCCCTCCTTGGTTTTGCAGGAGAGTTTCTGGATGACCATGGTCATGAGGCGCAGGCACACCTCCAGGCCGCCCAGCTTGAAGAACTGCCTCTGGAAAAAAGGGCTGGCCATGTAGATGAGCCGACACACCGACCACACGTCGGCGGCGCGGCGCAGCTGCTCTTTGGAGGGCAGGGCCACGCTGTCCAGGGACAGGTAGGGCAGCCGCCCGCCCAGGGGCTCGCTCGCCGTGCTGTCGTAACCCGACGTGTCCTCCGAGTCGTTGGCCGAGTCCCGGTCAGAATCGGCCTCTTTGCTAACGCAGAGGAAGGCCACGCAGAGGAAGAGGTTGATGACGTGGAGGTGGATCTCCGTTCGGCCGCGGCCCTGCCCAACATGGCTTTTATAAGACGGGTAGGCCTCCTTCAGGCCTTCGTAGAACTTGCTGAGACTCTGCGGGCCCTCTCCGGCCCCGCGGGACCCCAGTTCGTCGGCCGGGCCTAGGGCGGCCTCCCTGTCTTTGGTGTCGGAGCTCTCCAGTTCCTGGAGGAGTCCATCAGCCTGCTGATGTCCTGCGCCTATGATCAGAGTTTCAAACACCTTCAAAGCCAGAGAACGAGTCTGGTCCAGGTACACCAGCTCTGTCACCTGGTTGAGCCCATTACAGCTGATGAAAAGGTCTCTGACCACCCTGCAGCCAGAAAATATGACAAAATAAAACAGATAAACATCAAAGAACAACAATAAATTGACATGTAGATTATTAAAACCTGTTTTTTCAGACTTCTTATTAAATTAATTAGAATAACCTTTATAATCTACAGAGCTTAGACAATGAAACTGAAACACCTGGTTTTAGACCAGTGTTTCCCAAAGTGGGGTCCCGAATCATCAAGGTGGGGTCCTGAAAGGATTTTTGGAATTAGTTACATTTTTGCCTTGGTTGTTACAAAGGAGTGAGGTTAGTGTATGTAAAATGTATAAATGTAGTATAAAAATATTGTTACTATGCCCATGTTTAGTTGACCTGATACAAATCTTTATCATCAAAAATAGTTGGGGGCACAGGTCTCTGCTACTGTTATTTTGTGGGTCAAAAGCTGAAAACTTTGGGAACCACTGCACTTTGGTTCCCAAAGTTGGGCTTGGGACCCAATTATGGGTCATGAAGCACCTTGGATAATCTCCAGAAATCAATTTAAAGGGTAATAAAATAATTGCTGATGTAATATTTTCCCTATAAATATTACAAAAACACAAAATAAGTATAAATAAGTATTTATATTTGTGTACAAGCTGTTTGGATTGTCAAAAAGCCTGTGTTTTTAGGGTTATTAACAAAGTTCGTGTCCTCAGACCAGTAATATTTGGGGTCACAAATTTTTGCCATGAATATTTTGTGGGTCAGAAGACAGAAAATTTGGGAACCACTGCTTTAGACCAGAACATCCCTTTCAGACAGCTTCCTCTTATGTCCACAGTTAATCCTGTTGGATGTGGTTGGTCCTTCTTGGTGGTATGCTAACATTACCCTGGATACCATGGCTCTTACATCACAAAGACTTGCTGTCTTGGTCACAGATGTGCCAGCAAGATGTGCACCGACAGTTTGTCCTCTTTGGACTCTGGTATGTCACCCATAATGTGTGCATTGCAATATTTTAAGCCAAACTGTGCTCTTACCCTGCTAACTGAACCTTCCCACTCTGCTCGTACTGGTCCAATGTGCAATTAATGAAGATTGGCCACCAGGCTGGTCCAATTTAGCCATGAAACCTCCCACACTAAAATGACAGGTGTTTCAGTTTCATTGTCTAACCCCTGTACTTTTTAAGAGCTCTCAATTCAAATAAGAAACCGAGTCCTGTTTTTCAAGCAGAGGTTTTAAAAGCAGACAGGATGTCTGATAAAAGCGATTGGATCTATTTAGGTCAACTTCAAACTGCAACGCTTTTTGCTCAGATGGTTTTGTGATGATTGGAGACAAAAACAACAATATAAATCCTGTTTGGTTTGATTTAATCGGCTACCTGAACGTAACGACGCAGCGTTAATCAAATTAACTCCGGTCATCCAATAATTTAAAACCAAATACTCACTTTATTATGACCATATTTCAGATAAAATAAGAAACTGATTTGACTGGTCCAGCAGATGGCGCCGTCTAGAGTTCATCTTCAATTTTATTAATACAACAAAAATAAATATAGTACAACGTAAGCTAACAAKGAGTTATTTAAACCCAACAGATGCTAAATACAATATTTAACTGAATATGGCACACATTAAAGACAATGAATTGAAATTATAAGGTTTTATTGATAGTGCTGATTTCTCTTTAATAAAAAACAGATTTTCTTCAAGCTGAGAAAGTGAAGTTATTTTTAATCACCCACAGATTTCCACACGTAAAGATATTTTTAAAGCTGATAATTTAATTTAACACGTGCGTCTGCCTGATGACGGCCTTACATAAGGAGCTGATAATTATCCACCTTTAGCTCAGGTCACAAAGCGATAATAAATTATTGATTAACATCAATTAGCAATGACCTGAAAGGACGGATCTAATGTCGACGTCTGAAGGGATCAAGTGTATGGGATAAATCTTGTGCCAGCAGGAATTTAATTTGAATTGCTCAAATTGAATCTGAATGTAAATAATTTGAAATTGAATGCATTGGTTTGAAAATTAATTTCACTAAATTGAAACTGAATTTAAAGTTTTGAATTTGAATTAATTTGCTTTGAAACTGTATTTTGGTTTATTAAAAATTCAGTTTGACTACTTTCACTTTCAGTTACATAATTCAGATTTTTGTGTCACATCCTGGACCTTGAGAAAGCCAGGCAGAGTAATCAAACACAGATCCACAGATTTATGTTTTACTTTGGTGAAGTTTCACTGCAATCCACTGTAAAAGTGACAAAAACAGTTATTTTATTACAGTGATTAATTTTACCTAAATGTAGAAAATATTACATTTACAATCACATCAGAAGGGAAACTTCACCAAAGTGTGGATCTGTGTTTGATTACTCTGGCTGGTTTTCTCAAGGACCAGGATGTGACATAAAAATCTGATTTATGGAACTGAAAGTGAAAGTAATCAAACTGAATTTTTAATAAACCAAAATACAGTTTCAAAGCAAATTATTTCAAATTCAAATCTTTAAATTCAGTTTCAATTTAATAAAATTCATTTTCAAACCAATGCATTCAGTTTCAAATTACGCACATTCAGATTCAATTTTAGCAATTCAAATACAATTCCTGCTGACACAAGATTTATCCCGTACAGGTGTACTGCTGTGAGCTGACTGGGCGATTATACAACAATGTTTATAAATATGTCGTCTCACCTTGATTTGAGAAGTGCCGGTAACGTCTGCAGGTAGATGAGCAGGACCTCCACGGGCAGGCACTGCGTGTGGTAGCTGCAGACCTGAGTGCAGACGGTAGAGACCCCCAGCTGCTGGGCGTGGTGGACCAGCTCCACCCCCCTCTGCAGCACGGGGTTGAAGATGTGCGTGTACAGCTGCCACTGCACGATGGCGTTGCCCCGCAGGGTCAGGTGGCACACGTGGCCGGCGATCTGCTGGCTCAACTGCCGGTCCTCGCAGAACACCAGCTCCTGATAGGCCTGCAGGGCGTCCCACTTCCACAGCATGTCCTCGGCGCCCCCTCCGCTGGGCAGGATGCCCTGGGAGCGGTAGCGTAAAGTCGTGGAGACGGCCGAAGGTTCTCCCTGCTGCAGCGTCTCCTCCAGGCCCGGCAGCTGGCTGCTGTCCAGTGTGCAGATGTTGCACGAGGCCAGCTTGGCCTTCTCTGATGGCAGACCCCCACCGAGCTGGTCTAGGATCAGCCGCCCCAGCACGCCGAGCACGTGCGACTGGTAGCTGCGCAGACCCGGAGCCTGGAAGGCGTGCAGCATGGGCCCGACGACTGAGCGAGGGTCCATGCAGCAGCAGATCCCGCAGGCCTGGATCCCGGCTAGGACCTGCAGGACCGCCGGCCCGCTGGGCGACAGGCGCTGCAGGAGCCGCAGGCACTGGTGGGTGCAGGCGGCCAGGCAGCAGCAGCGCTCGGGGTAGCGGACGCCGTCCCCCTCCGTCCCGTCTCCTTCCTCCTCGAATGGGTTGCGCCTGGCAGCCTGTTTGAAGGCGGACACGGGCAGACCCGACAGGTCTCTGTGGTGGTGCAGGAAGTGGGAGTACTCGCAGCGGCGGTGGCGGCGCCGGGCGCACACGGATTGATGCAGCTGTTCCGACTTGGACTTCTTGACGGCGCTGATTATTTTGAAGACCCCCGTGATGAGGCCTCGCAAGCGTTCCGACGCCTCTCTGCCTACGTCGGAGTCTCTGGCGCGGCCGAGTCCCTCCAATCGCAGCACGGTGGCCTCGAAGAGCTCGAGCCCCCGGTGCTGGACGAACTCATGGATGAGGTCCAGAGCCTGGCTGAAGAAGAAGGGGTTGGGCGTGGAGGCCTGGAGGCAGCCGAGGAGCACCTGTAATACCCCCTCTAAGAGCTCTGGGAGCAGGAGCGCTCGGTGGCGATAACGGGAGAACGAGAAGTCGTCCTGGACCTCCTGCAGAGTCTTCTTGGGCCTCGGCGCGAACGGGTTCTTCTGTCTCTCCAAGCAGCTTCGTATTTTCAGGGTGGCTCTCAGCAGGTCCGTCAGGCTCCGCCTCAGGCTGTCGGGAAGTTTGTCGCTCCGACTGACATCCACGGACATCAGGTGCAGAATGGTGCGCAGTAACATCCTCTGGACCAGCGCGATCGGCTCCTCCGTCCAACCGCCGGCCAGCTCCTCTGCCCCCGTCCCGCCTCCCCCCACGCCGGGACCGCAGCAGTCCCCGAACTCGGTCAGGATCTCGGTGAGCGTGGGCACGACGCTGACCGCCAGGCCCGGGTTGTGGTTGATGCTCATGTCGAACTTGCAGACCTTCTCCAGCAGGGAGAGCAGCACGTGGCAAAGGTCGAATGGCGAGTTCTCCATGCGGTTAAAAACTGATATGGCTGCCGGGTCCGTCAGGGTTTCGCTGTCCATCATCTGGGACCCGGGGGGTCTGGGGTAGGGGTACGGCGCGCTCATGGTTTCTTTGGTGTTGGTGGCGGTGGAGGTCAGCTGCGACGCTTCCGAGCAGTGGTGCTGGCAGCTTACCTGGAGGGTGGAGCCGTGCGACCTCCTGCTCCTGGCGCCGCCCGAGCCCGGGACGCCTCGGTCCTCGGCGTCTGAATCTGAGGTGGACACCTGGGACTTCCGAGCATCTTTCACAGAGTATCTCTGCGCCGTTCTGCGCGACCGCCTCGACTTCCACGTGCCGCTGCCAGCGCGGGCCTTCCTCCCGGAGCTCGGCTCGTCCGCCGAGGACTTCTGTCCGGTTCTGAGAGGGACGGACTTCAACTCCCGATTCAGGAACACCTCCAGCAGGGACGGCAGGACGAAATCTGTCAAAAACAAAAACTCCCTTAATGTCTAAAACGGATTCTTAACCCATGGACCACGGCCTCAGCGCCACCTTGAGGGCCTCAAAAGAACAACAGTTTTTAACTTTGGGCCGCGGGACTGCATTGATTTTGAAGATGCAATACACTTTCTCACCACTAGTAGCGGTAGTGCACCACTCAGATGTTTAACAACTTTTTAATATGCAGAAGAAGAACCTTAGAAACCTGCCAAGAATGGAAATCTATTTTAAATGAAAAGTAGAAGCAAAAATTAAGGTAACCTGTCAAAAAAGGCCAAAGTTTGTCACTAATATGAAGTACAGCTTCAGTTTTTACCATTCCGTATTTTAAAAGTTCAAAACATTATCAAATACAGTTGCAGATACAACTATATTTTAATTTGCACTTTGTCAAATTAATTTTTGTAGTTTATTTTTAAACATTTTCAATGTATTTTAAAGAAACGTTAAACTTTTCAAAAAGCTGTTGTTACCGTTTGTCACTAATATGAAGAGCAGCTTCTGGTTCTACCATGCAAAAGTTTTAAAAAGGCTGTATTTTCATTTGTACTTTCTCAAATTTATTTTTACAGTTTTCTTATTTGTTTTTCTCATTTCTTAATTGTTTTCTGCTGCCTTTCATTTTATTTTATTTGTATTGTTTTGTTGTATGTAATGTTTTGTTTTTTTAAAATGAAATGAATAAATACTATATATTGAATGTATTTATTTTATGACCACAATTTTATTTATGAAATGTCTATTTTTGTTACTGTTTATGTTTTAAAAATATTTTTGTGTTGATAAGCCTGAGTGGTCTGTTGACTCACCRTTGTATTGGTTCAAATAATTGTTATGGGCAGGTTACAATACTGTATAAACATATTTGTCATAACCATGTCTTGTGATTATTTGACAGGAGTTTTACTTTTAAACTGTAAGTGTATTTTATTTATTTATAATGTAAAAACAATACACATTAAATCAAGATTTAGAATAATTATCGTGTTGATCCGTACGTCTGACTGGGCCTCGTGCCTCTTTTTGTTCAACAAATTGGGCCCCGAGGTCAAAAAGGTTAAGAACCCCTGGTCTAAAACTACATCCTGAAACGTGGCGGGGGATACGCATCATTTAAGTCATCTCTAAGAGTTTAATTTAAACCTGAAAAAGGTTTTAAAGAGTTATCTTCTCTGCCTAACGAGGAGCATGATGCTCAGCTGCGTAAGGAGCTTCTGTAGTAAACATTAATTAAAAGAAAAATGTCTCGGGTCCGTGTTGGAGAAGAGCAGCAGTCCTGTACTAAATGCCGGTGTCGCTCATGGGTCACAAGCTTCTCTAACCGTTTGTCCTCGCCTGATCAAAATTCTCATCAGTGTTCAGAAATTATAGACGCACTGCAAAACGAGTGAAGTGTACTGTGCAGTATTTAGAACTTAAAGTGTTATTTTTGACAGTTGATGGGTAGAAAACACGATATAAAAAGATGATTTTAAAAAAATGCATCTAAAAGGAGACAGTTGAGGTGATTCATSTGATCAGGACGCCTGCTGGACGATTAAAACAAAAAATGAGAGAAGTGTAAAAATGTTCATTGTTCTCTTAAAGTTGAGACAATGACGTCATCGGTTACATCACTTATGCAAATGAGGTCGTTAAGTTTGTTGCTTTTAAAAGCTTCGACTATTTGCAGAACAAAACAAAATGTTTATTTGTGACCCATCGCATCAAACTGAGGATTAMGTCTCAGAGGTTTGCRRARAAATGGGTAAACAGGGTTTTAGTTTAAACATTTGCAACAACTGCATTTTGTCAGAATATAAAGAATAAATAAAATATGACCTTAAAGTGCCTGTGACATTGAATTTTTGTGATAATGTGATTGCACTTTTGGAAAGAGAACATAGATAACATATTGCAAAAGCAATTTCACACCACTGAAATGAACAGTTGTTAAAATGTTTGCATGTGAAGTAACAGGAAGTGATGTCAAAGGGGAATGTCTGCGGCTAACAACACAGACAGCAGGGAATTTTCTGTTTCTTTAGATAATGTTAGTCCCTATAAGAGACAGATGAAGAAAAGTCAAAGATCAAATAATATTGTTTTAATAAACAAAGACAAGGAAGTTTTCTTTCTTAATGAGTTCCCCTTTGATGTCACTTCCTGTTTCACTTTAGCTGAGCCAAATTCGAAGGAAAACACGCCAGTTATGTGACAAAATGGGTTGTATATGAAGATATTTTCTTTGACCTTTTGTATTTGAAGGATAAGCGTCACAGGGACTTTAAAGTATTTTTGAAGCTCTTTTATGAGCAGCAGCAGCAAAAAAAGAAACATGATTTTGAGCAGAAAAACCTTAAATTGTTGTCCTTTTTCATGTGAGATAGCAAAGCTTTTCATCTTTCTAGCAGGGAATTCCTGTTTGAGGTTTCCTGCTTTTTTAAAAAATCCTCATTAGAATAAACTAATATAAGATTCAGACCAAATATCAGTGGGTTATCCTGACTAGGAAGCCAAATCACAGCACATCACATGACGTCAGGATGATCCAGGTATCAAAACGTTTCATAAAAACCAGGAATCACTTTGTAGATAAACAGAGTATTAGCAAAATATYTTATTTACCAACTGTTTAMGTTTCTAGTTTTTAATCGATTGAATCAGGAGACAAACCAACACTACAGAATTGGAACCAGAGACGTAAAAGTTTTTTATAATCTACACAAACGAGTCAGATGTTTTATTTAAAACTAAACCAAAGACAAATTACATATTATTGATTAGAATGGAAATACAGCTTTTGTTCCTGACAAGTAATTACCTCAAATTTAAACAATCACTGAGACAAGTTAATAGATTTCTAAGCAAATCAGATAGTTAACTTTAAAAGTGAACCCAAAACTGTGCTGTGAATGCCAAGGAGGTTATTTAGACCAAATTTGACTTAATCCTGTTTGGGAAGCAGATGGCAGAATATGCGTAAACACAAAACGTGGATTTTATTCTGAAATATGGATTTTATAATAAAAACAACAGTGATGCAGTTTCAACTGTTTCCACAAAATGAATCAGTTTTGTCACATCAGAGCCACAGGAAGTGTAAACTGGGGTTGAAACTTCCTTCACTAACTTTCCTGGAGAGTTTCTTCAAATGGACCAGAACATTTTACATCCCTATTAAAAGGACCTGAGTGCAGTTTAAAATGATGACCCGGTGGAAAACATCAACATTAAACACAGGTAAGAAGTTCAGGAATAACCAGACCTGGAGCTTTCTCCTCCTGCACCGGAATCTTCCAGACCAGCGGGAGCAGCGACAGCAGCAGGGTGAGCAGCTCCTCCCGACACGTCAGCTCCTGAGAACCCGACAGAACACTGAGTTACCTAGAAAGCCTCGCGCTCCGAGTCCACATCGGGACACTCCCAACGAGTCACACTCGCCTCAGCCCTAAAGTCAAACATCCGTCCGAGTTCTCCGTTTCATCTGCGGAACGGCTTTCATCTTAATCCAATTATTTAATCTGATCTAACTTTTTTTTTTTTCAGATACAACTTGTTTGTTTTGGTCTATTATTTCAGCAGCGGAGCAAAGCAGCAGCTACATGACAGAGTGACTTATGAGGACTTTTTAGATGCTGTGTATGCAGAGCATTCCTCCACGTGGTGCTAATGAAAGGAGGAAAAAACATCAACAACGAACCTTTAAAAAAACAGGTTTGAAACAGGTTTATCGCTCCGAAAAACACTAAATACACAGGATAACTCTTTAGTTTGTTTAAATAATGAACCTTTCTGTACAGAACCCTCTGAGTCAACATTTGTTTTCTATAAATATATCAAATGATACATTCAAAACCTGTCTTTTCCTACAGTTTTGCGTAATTCTTACCAAAAAAATGAACCAAATTTTTAAAAAATTGGCTGAAATTTTTATCATTCTACTGATTTTAGTTTACAGTCAAAATGTTATTTAGGATAAAATGGGCATATGTGATTTAAAAAGTATTATTCTGTGTAAAAAAAAAAAGACTAAGACACATTTAAACAGTCAACTGTTGTTTTAGATTTATCTTTAAAAAGCAGAAAGCTAAAGCTGATTTACAACAAAACAGTTTTGTTCTGATATTTTTCACATAAAGTCTAATTATAAAAGCTTAACGTAAACAAATATTTAACAAAGAAAAACAAGAGACACATCAGTGTGAGAACGAGCAGAAAGACCTAAAAACCCTAAAAATTCTCTTCTACAGTCAAACATTTTTATCATTGAGTTTTTACCACGTTGGACACAGCCGAAGCACACAGCCGAAGCACACAGCCGAAGCTCGTGATCACAGCTGGCACAAGAAGGACTTTTTAAATGATGCGCTAAACGCTTTAATTAAAATGAAAATATTAAAACTGAGTGTGAAACTAACAGGAAGTGATGCAGACACACAAGGGGACTTCCTGAATGAGAATCAAAACATCAAAAGATCGTGGCTCTGCTGGTCCGGTCTGAAGACTGGATCAGTACAGACCGGACCGGACTGTCGGAGCCTGGTTCTGGCTGCAAGAACAAACAATACTTCCTTCTGTGAAGCTGCTGTCATATAACACGAGCACCTCAACACAAAGATCACAACTCGCTGTTAGACGCAGCAAAGCTTTGTTCTCTTTTACATTGTCAAATAAAAAGCTTCACATCCAAAAAACTGCTCAGCATCAAGTTTTTCTTTACCTGGTCGATGATGGCGTCCAGGGTGCTGAGCAGCAAGAAGCCCCGCCCCCTGACCAGGTACTCGCCCAGCGCCACCATGTGACTCTCCTCCTCTTCTTCCTCCCGGGCCTCGGCCCTCTGGGCCACAGCGCTGCACAGCTGATGGACGTCAGTGAGGAACTCTCTCGCCAGAGTGTTACTGGCTCCACTCATGTCTGAGCTGTGAGACGAGACAGGAGAACACCAGAGAACATCAGAGAACAACAGAGAACACAGGAAGACCATCAGAGAACACAGGAAGACCATCAGAGAACACCAGAGAACATCAGAGAACACCAGAGAACAACAGAGAACACAAGAAGACCATCAGAGAACACAAGAAGACCATCAGAGAACATCAGAGAACACAGGAAGACCATCAGAGAACACAAGAAGAACATCAGAGAACACAAGAAGAACATCAGAGAACACAAGAACAGAGAACAGAGAACATCAGAGAACACTAGACAACAACAGAGAACAACAGAGAACACCAGAAGAACATCAGAGAACACCAGAGAACATCAGAGAACACCAGAGAACAACAGAGATCACAAGAAGACCAGAGAACACCAGAGAACAACGGAGAACACAAGAAGGAACATCAGAGAACACAAGAAGAACCTCAGAGAACAACAGAGAACAGAGATCAGAGAATGACAGAGAACATGAAAGACCACCAGAAGAACATCAAAGACCACCAGAAGAACACCAGAAAAACATCAGTAGAACATTAGAGGACACCAGAAGAACATAAGAACATCAGAGAACACAAGAGGAATATCAGAGAACAACAGAGAAAAACCAGACACCAGAAGAACATCAGAAAAACTTCAGAAAAACATCAGAAGAACACCAGAAGAACATTCAGAGAACACCAGAAGAACATCAGAGGACACCAGAAGAACATTCAGAGAACACCAGAAGAACATCAGAGGACACCAGAAAAACATCAGAAGAACATCAGAGGATGCCAGAAGAACACCAGAATAACACCAGAACAACATCAGAGGACACCAGAACAACACCAGAACAACAGAGGACACCAGAACAACACATCAGAAGAATATCAGAGGACACCAGAACAACATCAGAAGAACATCAGAGGACACCAGAAGAACATCAGAGGACACCAGAACAACATCAAAGGACACCAGAAGAACACCAGAGGACACCAGAAGAACATCAGAGGACACCAGAACAACACCAGAAGAACATCAGAGGACACCAGACGAACACCAGAAGAACATCAGAGGACACCAGAACAACATCAGAAGAACATCAGAGGACACCAGAACAACATCAGAGGACACCAGAAGAACACCAGACGAACACCAGAAGAACATCAGAGGACACCAGAACAACATCAGAGGACACCAGAAGAACACCAGAGGATACCAGAAGAACACCAGAGGACACCAGAAGAACACCAGAGGACACCAGAAGAACACCAGAGGACACCAGAAGAACACCAGAGGACACCAGAAGAACATCAGAGGATACCAGAACAACATCAGAGGACACCAGAAGAACACCAGAGGACACCAGAAGAACATCAGAGGATACCAGAACAACATCAGAGGACACCAGAAGAACACCAGAGGACACCAAAAGAACATCAGAGAACACAGTTAAACATTGTTAAAACAGGCTCACTACATGTCAAGATGAAGTGTGTCACTTTTATTAACTCCATCATTTAGATTATAAACAGACATTTGTCACATTATTCCCCACACGTATGAGTAAAAATACAAACATTGTTCCAGAATTTAAATCTGTTTAGTTAAATATAAACTGAGCAAAAAGTGTAAATGTCTTTTACCTGAATGAATAAAAAGGACAGTAAGTTAAAGAAAAGTCTACAAACTCATAATTAACCCTTTATGAAGAATTGATGAATCCAATAATAAAGTGACCATTATTAGGAAGTGAGTACTTTATTTTTTCTTTAATACTTACTCATATCTGGAAAATAGCAATAACAAAATCTGTATTTTTCAAGACTGCTCAGGAACCTCAGATATTGGGAAATTACAACTCTACGATGAAAAAGCTTAAATTTTAACCGAAGACAGACTCGATCACATCAGTTATTCTGTTCTTCAGCTAAAAGCCAAACGTGCCAAACTGCTATTAAAACCTGATGAAATAATGTTCATTAAGAATAAAAATCAAAGTCAAGGATTGTAATAAAAAGGGATAAGTATTCCTCGATTGTGAGAAAAGGAAATTTTACTTCCTGATTATCAGAGCGTGCCTTTTTAGCGCGAGACCGAGCCGCCACAGCGCTGCCTTCAGCCACGTGTTCGACTATATGAGCTGCACCGAATCACTTATAACTTAAATTCTTATTTAACAACCATCATTTAAAACATGAACAATAACCAACGCTTACATTCATAATTCAGCAGCATAAAACATGAATCGAATGCAGAGAAGCTGAATGAACAGAAGCTGCAGTAAATCTACGCTCAGCTTACCAAATGTACATCTTTTCCATGCTCCAAACATGACTATCTGGATCTTCATACTTCCTCACATGACTGCTGACTGATTTCTCTGTTCCGCAGCACAAATTCCATTAAAATTGGAATTTCAAATGGACGCTTTCCAGATTCCCTGCAGATCAGCGTATCACATGAAAGCATGTGATGTCACATGGCGAGGGRACGGGTCCTGAGCGACCGGTGCCCCGAGCAAGACATCTGTCAGAAGCAGTCAATCACAGTCACTGGTGGGTTTTTTCTTTGTATTTTCCACTACAAATACAAAGAGATTCCTTTAAAACAAACAACTCTTTATGGTTCATTTATCTTTACAAAATCATCCTGTGTGAGAACAATAAAAGTAGAAATAACACTACGATTTTTATTATTTTTAGTCTCCAAGTTTCAAATAAGCCCCGCCTCTCTGTGTAAAAATAAGTGGACATTTTTTTCTGACCAAAACATAAAAATACACTTCAGATAAGAATTCAGGTGCAAACACATGGTGTTCAGTGTGTAACACACACAACATTATAACACAATTATCAAGTAGAACCTTTGATCTCTGATAAAGTTTACTTCCTGTCTGGCTGTCGTATAGAYGGACAGATTGGACAACTTCCTGAAGGCTGTCATATGGAGGGACAGATAGGACGACTTCCTGTAGGCTGTCATATGGAGAGAGAGAAAGGACGACTTCCTGTAGGCTGTCGTATGGATGGACAGAAAGGACAACTTCCTGTAGGCTGTTGTATGGATGGACAGATTGGACAACTTCCTGTAGGCGGTCATATTGATGGACAGATTGGACAACTTCCTGTAGGCTGTTGTATGGATGGACAGATAGGACAACTTCCTGTAGGCTGTTGTATGAATGGACAGATTGGACAACTTCCTGTAGGCTGTCGTATGGACGGACAGATTGGACAACTTCCTGTAGGCTGTCGTATGGACGGACAGATTGGACAACTTCCTGTAGGTTGTCGTATAGAGGGATAGATAGGACAACTTCCAGTAGACAGTCGTATTGGACATTTTAGAGGACAACAGTCCAGTGTGTTGTTCCAGAAAGGGTTATCAATCTAGCACTCAGAAAAAAAAAACTGTCCACAGATGGACACACAGAACAAAATAAAACTGACTTTTCTCTGATCTTCAACACAGAAAAAAATAAAGATTAAATCCTTAGAAACCCAGTTTTCCCCTCAGTACACACAATCCCTGTTGATCAACTAATCCAATCTGTAATCGCTCTGACCCCTCCACTTTTGACCCTGAAGTCCTTTCATCATCATCATCGTCATCATCATCACCATCATTAAATATTAGCCAGATACGGGCTGGGTTAGCTCAGCTCCACTGATCCACGAGTAAAACCAACAGAGTGAGGATTCCTGTGTCCAATGGACAGACGCACACAGCCACGACACTGTCATGGAAACAAACAAGCTTTATCCTCTGCATCAATATATCTGGTTGTAGAGCAAACAGTGCGAGTGCGCACACAACGTGTACTTTCCATTTGTTGCTACGTTGTTTACCGTGGATGTTGTGCTTCATCCGTTAGCTTTGCTCACTGAATCAATGAGGAACAATAGACATGAAGGATCTGAGATTTTCATTTTTACATTAAAACAACTGTTACTTTGTGCATCATTATGCAAATTAAGATAAATTAGCATTTAGATGCTGCAAATTTGTCTTTATGGCTCAATTTCTGCCAATTTCTGCCATTCTGATTGATCCATTTAAGGTTTGAGATTTGAAAAAAATAAATAAAAACTGAGGGCATTTTCCACAGAAACTTCAAACGAGATCTACAAAGATCTGAAAGTCTACAGAGAATCTTATTTGTTCTGATTGTATGTTGTTGTTTACTCCAAAATCTGGTGCCAGTGCACCAGAAACAGAACATGAATAACAAAAAAACAAAAAAAGTGTTTTTCACTGAGAAAAAACAGGCCTTCTGAAACTGTAATGACTGAAAAACAAGTTAATTGAGTTTGTGAAATGTTTTCATTTATCTCCTTCCTTCACCTTGAAGTCTGTTAATTACATTTCCTTCCTTTGAAAAGATTTTTAAGAAAGTCTGTGGTCGTCTTCAGTTTCGACAAACATGGAGCTTTTACCCAGTAATTTTAAAACTTTTA
Source organism: Austrofundulus limnaeus (assembly GCF_001266775.1). NCBI lineage: Eukaryota > Metazoa > Chordata > Actinopteri > Cyprinodontiformes > Rivulidae > Austrofundulus > Austrofundulus limnaeus. The sequence continues at coordinate 462,627 of NW_013952435.1, read as the reverse complement.
CACTTCGGGTAAATTATCACTTAARTGCRACCTCCATCAGACTCAGTTAGCTATTTTAGTCTAACCTTGAAAATAACATTATGAGCAATCTCTTGCAATGTTGCAAAATCTCACACCATCTGTTAGCTCATGCAGTAACCTGTGAATGACTCTCAGCTGCTAACACACCAAAGTTTAGCTCAATATTTCAACAATGCTGGTAGATGTACACCAATGGAAGTCCATTGAGATAATGAGTTTTATTGCTTCTAGTACTCATATTTAGCAAGTGGTTTTACTTTGAAATCTGCCTTCAGATCTGAAGTTTCCTGTCTGTTTATTGTGACGACAGCCTCTAATTGCTACTAAAGTCCCTGACCTGCAGAAGGTATATTTACGCAGAACTCTTACCAGAACTTCAGTGCATCTTTGGTGTTTTGGTAGGGGTGGTGCTGCACGTAGTGGAAGAGGCAGAGGAAATTCTCCAGCCTCTGAAGGCTCACCTGATAACAGAAGCACACAAACAAGAAATGAGATTTTTATTTGTTCTAAATCGAAAAGGAACTGAAATAAAGACGAGCTCGACAGGACCGGTTCCTTTTCTCATGAAACACCTACAGGAACATGAAAATTAAAAATGCACCACGATTCCTGCTTTTCTTTTATATACRAGTTGACTGGAGCTAAATTGGGGCCATGAAGTTTGTTAAAAAAAAAGGCTTTTTCAAACTGAAAAAAAAGTGTTTGATTATATGATACAAAAACCTGCCGTATTTTGCTAATTATATGAAACAATGAACTGATGTACTTTGTTATTTATATGATACAACAGCCTGCTATACTTCGTTATATAATGACCTGCAAATGCATCATTAATTATAACAATCTGCCATACATCGTTATTTGTATGATACAACGGCCTGCCATACTTTGTTATACAATGACCTGCCATGCATCATTAATTATAACAATCTGCCATATATCGTTAATTATAACAACCTGCCATATATCGTTATTTGTATGATACAACAGTCTGCCATATATCGTTATTTGTATGATACAACAGTCTGCCATATATCGTTATTTGTATGATACAACAGTCAGCCATACATCATTAATCATACTGACCTGCCATGCATTGTTCAATGAATGATACATGCCATATATTAATTATGTGAAACAATAGCCTGACACACTTTAACTATGATACAACGACCTGCCATAATTTGTTAATGATAGGATATGACCTGCCCTGCATCGTAAATTATAATGTACGACCTGCCCTGCATCGTAAATTATAATGATCTGCTGTACATCATTATTTAGAATGACCTGTCATAAATTATTAATTATGACACAACAACCTGCCATTTTTATTTTTGACATAATGGCCTGCCATATATTTTATACGTGATACAATACTGTCATACTTTGTTAATGATATGATACAACCTGCCATATTTTAAAATGACAATGGCCTGCCATAATTTATTATATGATTATAATAGACTGCCATTCATTATTATGTTATACAACGGCCTGCCATACATAGTTATTTATATGATACAATGGTACTTTATTCATATGATAAAAGTAGTTTACAACTTTTTTCTTTATAAAGTTTTTTTTTGTCAGTTCCAAAATTACTTTGGTTTACAAAACAAAAAATGTTTGAACAAACTTTATGGCCCCAGTTTAGCTCCATACAGATGCTTCATCAAGACATTAAAATCCATTTCCTCTTTTTAACTTCCCAATCTCCTTAAATAAYACTCACAAATAAAAAGAACAGTGTTATAGATTCCTGAAAACAAAGAGCGTATAAAGAATAATGACTGATCCGACAGTAGAAGTCTCCCAGCAGGACTCGTTGAGACACTGGGACTTCCTTAATGATTAGACAGTCCACCTGACCTCCATTAACAGCATTGCTGCTTCCAGGATAATGTGTTAAAGCCTTCCCGGCAGACGTGTGAGTCACTAAACCGGCGTGCTGTTGCCATCGTGCCACACCAGGAGCTAGGTTTACGCTAATCTGACACCACTGAAGGGATTCAATTGAGGCCATGTTGATCCCTGACTGATGCGGCTCCTTTACTGTCTGGGTCAGAAAACCAAACAATGGATGCTACAACGAGGCTTTAAAAACCGTGGATGGGATTCTTGTCAAGTAGATGCTCTCATGGTTGACGTCACTCTCAGGTCAATAAACGACCTGCAGTCAGCTGACGTCAAATCTTCAGCTCGACTCGATGAGAACCTCAGCTGAGTACCGAACAGAAAGACTCAGGACGTGGAAAAGAAAACTAATTAGTCTCAAAGACTGGCATGAATCACAGTGTTGGACACAATTTCACTAACCATCTAATAGCAGAACTAGCTTCTTATTTAGCGAATTAGCTTTTTCTGCTAAGTTTGTAAACCGCTAGCATACCGATTAGCATCCGCTAATTATAAGTGCCATTTATGCCAAATTTAAAAACTATAACTCTTAAGAGTAGTGCTGGAGGTGTCAGGCACTGTGTGCTTAGCATGTAGCATCTTTAGCAGGTAAACTTCAAAATTAAGAGCATCAAAAAGAACTAAAATTACATTCAACGATATTTAAATAATACAAAAACTTTCTATAAATAAAACATGGTGGAAAAAGTATCTGCATTTTGACAAACATCAAATGGTATAAAATACAAACCTGATCAAAGAAATGTTTTTATTCTGAAAGAGGCATACTGGAAGGAGGATCACAAGCTATAAATGGCTTGGATTGGCTGATTTGCCACAGATGATCCCGCCCACCTTCAAATTACCAACCTTTTTAATTACTAACCAATAGACTTCAACTGGAAAGAGATGAAGACGCGTGACAGTCGTTTTAGCGATCAACGTTAGCTTCCACTAATTTTTTTAAATCTGTTTAGCGTTAGCAGAGCTAAGATTCTCGTTTAGCGGATTAGAGGTTTGTGAACTCTAATTTACATTGTCGATGTTCAGCATTTGTCAAAACTAAAAACAACTATTGAGCAATTAAGAATAAAAACACAAGAACTTGCTGCAGACTCTTAAGAAATATTTCCCAAGGAAGAAAATTTAGACACATAGAAGAAAATGCAAACATTTTAACAAACACCATTAATTTTATTTTGCTTTTAAAGACAAAATAAATGTTTAGTTTAGGTTAGGACGATAAAGTTTCACATCTCCAACGTACACTTGCTTTAAACAGCAAGAATCAACTTCCTGCCTTTGTCTCACCTCTCAAAGTCAAGTTTASCCTCTTTTAAAGACATTTATTGATAAATAAAGATCTCTTTTTTATTTTAAATTATCCTGATGCCTGATGATGAAGGTGCAGAGCGGACCACACTCACCGGGGCTCAGAGACACTTCAACAGCTGAGACAACAACCAAACAGCCGTGATGGGATCTGATGGGCAGGTGGGTGGGTGGATGTGGGTCACAGAACATCGGGTGGTCATTTGCAGAAGACAGGAAGGGAGGAGTAAGGAAAACGAACGGGTTATGACTGAGACTGAAGGGGAAAGGTAGGGGAAAAAAAGAGATATGCAACAGTGAGTGCAGAGATAAACACAGGCGGAGCGACAGACAGGAAATCAAAGCTGCCAGTTCAGCCGTGAGTCTCTGCTAAACTCAATCTACAAATTAATCTCCTGAAATGAGAATCTAAACTAACTTATTATCTGCATTCCTGTGTTGTTGTATTCCTCAGACAGCAGGGGAAACTAAATAATTCAAGATAAAACCAATTTTCCTGCGACAGATTTGTTTGTTCCTACATTATAACAACCATCCAGTGTGATTTGATGATGGAGGGGCAGATAAACACAGGCAGGAAGGAAATTAACGGTTTCCGAAGTAAATGTACTTCTGCTGATAGGAGGAGGCTTTTCTCTGGACTCCTTTGATCAATACAGAAAAACTGTTTTATTTTTACAAAAATTTTGTTTTAATCATTTTGTATCATAATCATTTTGTAGATAAACATTTATTTTAAGTACTAGAATATTAAGAGACTGAAATGTACTAATGAGGCAGTTAAAGCTAAACTGAAGACTGGCTTCTTTTAGCTAGTGTTACCATTTTTAGCCAAACACTAACTAGAGAAGCCAAACGCTAGCTAAAAGAAGCCAAACGCTAGCTAAAAGAAGCCAAACGCTAGCTAAAAGAAGCCAAACGCTAGCTAAAAGAAGCCAAACACTAGCTAAAAGAAGCCAAACGCTAGCTAAAAGAAGCCAAACACTAGCTAAAAGAAGCCAAACGCTAGCTAAAAGAAGCCAAACACTAGCTAAGAGAAGCCAAACGCTAGCTAAAAGAAGCAAAACGCTAGCTAAAAGAAGCCAAACACTAGCTAAGAGAAGCCAAACACTAGGTAGAAGCCAAAAACTGGCTAAAATAATCAAAATATTTGCTAAAAGTAGCTTGCTAAAGCAGCAAAGGCCCAGCTAAAAACTAAATTAAATAAAAGTGTAGGCAAAGKTATTAAAAGGTTAGAGGCTTAAAGTAGTAAAGAGATAGCTAGAACCTAATAGAACACCAGCTAAATGCTATGAAGGGATCGCAATAAGTTTCAAAAGGCTAGCTTACATAAAGGCTAATAAAATGCTAGTGAAGCACCATGAGGTAAGAACACTAATAACGAGCTTGCAAACTAAATGCATCAAAAACACTAGGTTAATCTAAAATCAGCAAAAGGCTAAAGGAATAGCCGTCTGTAAAAAAGCTAAATAATATTTAAAATTAGCTAATTGCTAGCTAAAATTATCAAAAGGTAAACTTGAATGTAATCATAACAGAAGGCTGAGTAAAAGTAAAAAGTAACTAATATCTAGCTAATTGCTAAAATAACAAAAAAGCTACAAGTAACAGAAATAAGAAGACAAAACAGGACGTACTGTGATTTTAAAAGGAACTGAATTGATTTCAAAGCACTTCTATAAAAAGAAAATTTAATTTAACATTCTGAAAAGTTTCAAAGTTGCACCATGCTGAAGTGATTGCACTCATCTCCTGAACGTTTCGATTTATAAACTGAAAAACAGCAGAAGCTTTGTTGCAAAAAAAGTGCTGACTCAGCTGAAAATATTTACACAGAGCAGTTTCAGATTAAAAATCCCTACTTATTTCTGTGTAATTAAAAAAGTAATGTTTTCAAACTGGCAGTCAGAGACACGGGATCTGTGTCGTGTGCTTTCATTTAGCCCGGAGATCACAGAAGATTCAGTTAGAGGAGCTGAGTCACCCTGGATGGCAGCGTTTCCTCTCAAACTGATTAATTATCTGAAGACAGTTTGACTTGGCAGAGACCCGAGAGAGGACGCGGGGYGTTCTGGTTATGCAATGTTGTTTTCCCGATTCGAGATCCCTCTGATCTAATTAGGTGTTTGGATGATGAGCATCATGAGGAACGCCGAAGGCTCCACATTTACTGTCAATCTACGAGGACGAGGAGAGCAAAACGGCTTCATTCGCTGTGAAGTTCCAGCACTCGGGAGTGAGTGTTGTGTGTAATAAGTGCTGCACAGGTTGTGGTTGGTTAAAGTTACAACCAAACATCCCGTCCTGCCCGTTTGTCTCAGAGTAGCGTTTTTCAGGAGTCGCCTGACTCGGTGACGAGCCTCGGGGTGGAAAAAAGCTGACGCAGAGAGCGAGGGCTCAGAGGCTGGAGTTGACCTGCGACAGCAGAGATGAATTATTCATCCACTCAGCCCGTCGTGGAACAGATGGAGCTGAAACTACCAGCATAATAAACCTGCCGTTAGTTAACACCTTAAAGAAAACTGTTATTTYATACAAAATAACAAAAATTATCAAAATGTGTTAAATTCAAATGATCAATGATCAGAACCTGTTTGGTCTGTAGTATTCAAATTCCACTTAAAGCACAAATAAGCTGAGTCATGATTAAAAGTGGAGGAGGATATTATTTAGTAATGAAGAAAAATTATTTAACAGTTCATTTTGTTTAATACACAAATGGTAAATTTTGAAAATATTTGGACAATTATTGTTGTTAAACCATTTTACCAAAAACATAGATTTAGCTTTTATTTTGGAAAATTTCAGTTCTGCACCACAATCAACTATGTTACCTTCAGATGTTATGAAAATGCTGTATGTATTAAAAATAAATTTGATTTTGCATCATAGTCTATCTAAATACCTTGAAATTGGCCTCTGTCTCTTTAAGAACCTCCTACTATTTCTGACACTACCACTTCAGCACGTCTTCACAACAATTCTTCAGGAGAAGGGGCGCTCTGTGGGGCGGGAACTTTATGCAGACTGAGTTCCAGGGAGAAGCTTTGTACGAATAGGCGGAGCTTTGTACCAGAAAGCCTTTAGGCAGTTTCACGTGGCTATCACAGGAGTTTAAAGATTTCAAACATGAAAGAATGAATCAAAGCAACACCGAGTATGTTTTTTATGAGGGAATGATATAACATGATATATGAAAAAAGTCAATTTTGTATTATACCCCCCTTCCCCCACCCCCTTTAATATTAGTCATAACTCTGGACAGGTGATGGACACAAAATTTGAAATCAATATTACATTTACATGTTCACAATAATTTTACTATTACTTCATCTTTTAAATTCCTCCACAAGTCAATCCGATTAATCACAGCTTATACCAAACTCCGCCCACATGTCAATCGAACCAATCATGGCCTGTACCAAACTCCGCCTACATGTCAATCCATCCAATCACAGCTTATACCCAACTCCACCCATATGTCAATCCAAACAATCATGGCCTGTACCAAACTCCGCCCACGTCAATCCAACCAATCACAACTTATACCAAACTCCGCCCACATGTCAATCCAACCAATCAAAACTTATACCAAACTCCGCCCACATGTCAATCCAACCAATCACAGCTTATATCAAACTCCACCCACACAAGTCAATCCAACCAATCACAGCTTACATCCAACTCCACCCATATGTCAATCCAACCAATCACAGCTTATACCAAACTCCACCCACACAAGTCAATCCAACCAATCATGGCCTGTACCAAACTCCACGCACATGTCAACCAACCAATCACAGCTTATACCAAACTCCGCCCACATGTCAATCCAACCAATCACAGCTTATACTAAACTCCGCCCACATGTCAATCCAACCAATCACAGCTTACACTAAACTCCACCCACACAAGTCAATCCAACCAATCATGGCCTGTACCAAACTCCGCCCACATGTCAACCAACCAATCACAGCTTATACCAAACTCCGCCCACATGTCAATCCAACCAATCACAGCTTACACCAAACTCCGCCCACACAAGTCAATCCAACCAATCACGGTTTTCTCAAACTCTATTCCAAACTCAACTCAACCTACAATAAAAAAACTCAGCCAATCACAGTTTACACGAAACTCCACCCACACAGCTTGTGTACTGCAAAGATCTTTACTTGCTCCATTGAAGAAATCTAGAAATACAATTAAACACTTGCCATTATGTTTTTAATGTAGAATTCTGCAAAAATTAGAATCTTTTTACCAATTATTAACCAAAAACACCTAAATCCATCGTGTTGCAAAGCAGTGTCACTAAACAAGAACGTCATGAAGGAGCTTACCTTTCATGTTTTGATTTTTAATTAGTCGTTTGAAAGTTGTGCGTTCTGTGTGCAGTTCCTGCTGATAACCGTCACTGCGAAGCTCTGAAGAAACTAACATCTTTAGATTCAGGAAAGTAAAGTGCGAAGGACTGCTTCGCACCTCGGAGGAAAAGAGCAGAAACCGTGTGTGACGGTGAAACGGTCCTCGCTGCTCAGAACTCAACACATTTCACCACAAACACTTTACTTTGACAAGTTTCATCTATTTCAGACACTGGAAGAGTGTGAAGCAAAAGAGTTTTTTTAATCAGGAAGTCATTCATTTAGTTAAACCTGCTGTGAGAAATTAAACGCTGCAAAACTAATAATTTATTTGCAACTATTAAAACTTTGAAAAGTTTTGAAAGAACCACAGAGGCAACGAGTCGTGCAGGAGCAGACACAGGTCTGACAGAGTCCTACAAACACATTTTGGCCTTATTGAAACATCCTGTTGGGTCATAATGAAACTCAACAGAACCCGGCCTCTTGCCTGGCACCGACCCAACAAACCATTCTATTAAATTGACTCTGCTCATTAGGATGCAGAGGGAAAGGAAACAGTTCCTGCAGACGTAAAAAACAATCCCATAATGCTGCAGATTCGCCTCCCTGAAGGAGGAAAATTTAAGTATCAGTAATCTGATTAAGCTGCAGCTGTGATGCAAATACAGCTAAAAGTAAAAACATTTGGTGTATTTAGTCAAAAAGGAAGAAGCGTGTACAGAAAATGGATGGATGGATGGATGTTTTATTAGTGGTTCAGTATGAGGTGACAAACAGCTGACTCGTCACATTCCTCTGTAAACAGAGCAACTATCTTCTTTTACTTTTCAGGAAGTAAGAGCTTTTTTTTTGGTAGTTTCTATTTTTTTTAGAAAATGATCTGCCAACAGGAGGTGGCACTGAGGTCAAAGTTAAAAACCACAAAGAAAGCTGTCATTTTGGTGCAAAGAGGTTTCAGAAAAATATAAATTTGAGATCATATTTTAGGAGAGACTGCAACAGATTTTACTGTAAACAATCAACAACAACAAAACAAAAAACAGTTTGAGCGTCAGGCTTCAGCAGTCATGTGAGCGCTACAAGCTGTCTCAGGTTCAGTCAGGAGGGAAACCTTCCATCCTCAGCAAACTGTGTGTGTTACACACAAATACACACATAAACACACACATATACACAAACAAATAAACACACAAACACACAGAAATAAACACATATACACACAAATACACACATATACACACACGGGATGCTTTGGTTGCTGTTGAGTTGACAGATGGATTGAATTCAGTTGTCCCAATCGATTAATCACAACAAGAGTAACAGAAAGTGGTTTGTTAGAAGAAACAGGCTGAGCTGTGATCAAATGAACTGGTGTTATTTCTATAAACCTTAGACAAACTCAGCAACAGCAACAACTAGCCACCAGACTGCAACAGGCCACCAGACAGCAATGTGCATCCAGACAGCTAACAAGCAACCAGACAGCTAACAAGCAACCAGACAGCTAACAAGCAACCAGACAGCTAACAAGCAACCAGACAGCTAACAAGCAACCAGACAGCTAACAGCA
>NW_013952435.1:445896-451079 GCF_001266775.1 Austrofundulus limnaeus | reverse complement strand
TAGTACCTAAAATAAGCAAAACATATGCAAAAAGAAATCAATAGCTAAAAGCTAAAATTGGCTAACTAGTACCTAAAATATGCAAAACATATGCTAAATGAAATCAATAGCTAAAAGCTAAATTTGGCTAACTAGTACCTAAAATAAGCAAAACACATGCTGAATAAATCAATAGCTAAAAGCTAAATTTGGCTAACTAGTACCTAAAATAAGCAAAACACATGCTGAATAAATCAATAGCTAAAAGCTAAATTTGGCTAACTAGTACCTAAAATAAGCAAAACAAATGCTAAACAAATCAGTAGCGAAAAGCTAAAATTGGCTAACTAGTACTTAAAATAAGCAAAACAAATGCTAAATCAATCAATAGCTAAAAGCTAAATTTGGCTAACTAGTATCTAAAATAAGCAAAACAAATGCTAAATAAATCAGTAGCTAAAAGCTAAAATTGGCTAACTAGTACCTAAAAATAGCTAAAAGCTAAAATTGGCTAACTTGTACCTAAAAAAATCTAAGCACATGCTAAAAGAAATCAAAAGATAAAAGCTAAAATTGGCTAACTAGTACTTAAAATAAGCAAAACATATGCTAAATGACATCAATAGCTAAAAGCTAATATAGGCTATTTAGTACTTAAAATAATAACAAAAAACATATGCCAAATCAAATCAACAGCTAAAGCTAAGATTGGCTAGTTAGTACCTAAAACAAGCAAAGCATATGCTAAATCAAATCAAAAGCTAAAAGCTAAAATTGGAAAAATCAAGACCTAAAAACAAGCAAAACAATACACAACAGCTAAATTTTGTAAAATAACAGCTTAAATGACTGGCAAAACACTAAGTACTTGTTGTTGTAGTTTTTGTTTGTTTGTTTGTTTGTTTGTTTTGGGGGGGAGCTAAAATAATGACCAAAAGGTTTATCACATCAACAGCTAAAAGCTAAAATTTACTAATTGGTAGCTACATAGTAAAACAGTTAGTAAAAGCTAAGACCAGTAAACTACTTTGGTAAAAAGTAAATAAAGTAGATGTGAAATGACCCAAAGGTGTGTTTTGATGCGTTACTCTTCATCAGGTGATGAGTCTTCCTCTCAGCAGCAGCTCACCTGCAGATCTGCTCCCTGAAGTCKACAGTCCATGTACTTTTCCCACGCAAACGACACATCAGTCTGCTGTGAACGGGCCATCGCGTCGTCCACTCCTCCACGTCAGGAAATGCAGAAACGCGTCTGTAGTTTTTCCTCCTCTACCCCCCAGGTGGCTTGAAGTGGACCGGACAGCCCGAACAACGTTCTCCTGGGTCTGTCATTGCAGATTCATGATTCACTGCGCCGCTTTGCCGCTTTTCAATCCTGCAGAGGAAACACGACAGAGAGGTGCCGAGGGTTAGCCAAAACAAAACCCCGTCGTGCTCTCCTGTCACCCCACGGCCGGGTAAATTAAGAAGAGTCAGGTCCGAGCCGCTCCAATCGAACAAGAACCCGGAACTTCTTTGCTCTGACGAGATAGCCGCACCGACACCAGAACCAAAACAAACCCGACTCAAGCCAAACAGAGAGGTAGCTAACCGAGAGATAACGTGACAGGACCTGCGTCAAGTTTCTGCGCAGTTGTATAAAGTTAATTTCCGGTGCGAAGTTTGTCCTTCAAAATAAAAGCACAACGCGATGATTTAATACTTCTTTGTTGATAAATCCTAACATTAATAGCCTTTAGGGCCCATTCATACATGTTCTTGACAAAAAGCAAACCTATATAACTTAATGCGATAATTATTAAGTAAATAAATTTTCTGATAAATTATATTTGTTAATTTTCTAACCAACCTAAAACATGACATAAATAAAATAACCTGCATGTATAGCCAGTACATATTTATTTTGTTTCAACAGTGTTTTCCAGAAAATATAAAATGTATAAACAATAATGTTTTATGATTACTGATTGCACCTTATTTTAATGATAAAATAGCAAGAAAGTAGAAATAAACATCTCATCACCATCTACAAATAGATATGTCAGTATTTCATTAATTAAATGCAAGTTTAAACTTATGAGTCATAAATATGATGCACKTTGATTTCTAATCAATATATGAAATGCTAAATAAATAAATAAATAATAAAGCATAAGTTTTATTTTGAAAACTCTGCYCTTAATTGTTGTGTTTAACTTCACTGAGCAGCTCAGTCAATGTTGGTCAATTTCAAACACAGCATCGTAATAAATAACAATTCAACTAAATGAAAGCTTCGCTCAGTTCCTTACAAAACAAACGCCAATTGCAAAACTATAAACTTCCGGATTATAACTCTGTCAGTCATGACAATGTTAGCTGTTTTCGCTGCATCGCATGACCACTGTTGACAACTGTGTAAACTGTCACAGTAAAACACRTTTATTTGGCGTCTGCAAAAAGCAACTATGTGGCCAGAATGAAGTTACGACATGTTTTATTTTCAATATATTCAAGTGAAAAACAAAACTCGTTCGTCTTACCTCGGTTTTCGGTGAACTAATGCTAGCTAAATGCTAACYACTAACGTCCAGCAGCACTGATCCAATCAATATGAGATTTTAAACCCGCAGTTCCGACTGCAAGGCAACACCGCCCTCTTTCGTTTCCCGCTAACAACGAAAGCTCATTCATTGATATCCATATTAAAACATTAAAAACGTAGACACATTACATTTCTGTTTGCTGTAAGCATAAAAATAGTCAAAAAATTAAACTGATGGGTCTTATTTAAAAAATAAATATTCGAATAACCACGCTATAAAGTACATATACACACATTCCGCGATTTAACGTGTTGAAATGTAATCAACATATACACAAAAAAAAAAAAACCTCCAGTTTGTTCGCTTATTTTGCCTCATAGACAACACTGAGGGTACGATTACTTCATATCTTCCATAGTGACGTTCGTATTCATCTCTCCTCCCATTGGACAACACTTTRGACGTGCCTCCAATCAGATCAATGGAATTTCGATCGAGCGTACTGGTGCGTTCAGGGGATCACYGTAAATAAGCATTATTGATCTTAAACGTCTCTGGAAATGAGAAAACTACGGAATCCCATTTCAACCACTTTGAAYTAACTAGATGCATATAAAACATAATTAAAAGATATTATCTCAAAATTAGGACTAACTGTCCCATATTTGTAACCTAACGTCAAAATGTGACCTAACATCTCATATTTAGAGATTCTAAGTCTGCCAAGTCATAAATAAAGGATACTTACTATAACTTAGTACCATATTATTACAAGATACAAAGGCAAAATATGGAGATACTAAATTTAAAAATTAGTGTCTTATAAATGAGCTGCTAAATCATAATTTTAATGGTATTTTCTAATTATGAGATGCTAATTCTGCTGAGTCATAACAATAGGTTGCTTACTCAAAATTTTGATGGTCATAATTTTAGTGTCTCATAATTAAAATATTCTGCTTTCTTTAAAAAGCAACACATCTGTAGTTAAACCTCTGAACACATGATGGCAGTGTCACAATGAAAAAATAAATGAAAGAAACCAGCCTGGTAGAAAAAAACATTTATTTATTGTGCTGGTCAGTACTAATGTACAGTAATTTTTCCAGCACCACAGATGTTTTCACCCTTCTCTTTAACACAAAAGAAGCTGTAACTCAAACACATCACAGTGTATGTAACACAACTGAAATAACAAATTTCACATTAAATTATGTATCCCTTGAGCTTTATTCTCAGTTTATGTGCACTCAGGATGAAAAAAATAAACATATTCGTTGCGCTCATGGGTTGCTGTGATTTGTGTATTTTATATCGTCAGTATTAAAAATATATAACATTGTACATAAAGAATAACACTGAGTGGTAAAAAGGCACCATTAACTTCATTCAGTTTTTTCAGAGGTTAGAACTTAGAAACGCTGAGCAGCTCCAGATTTTGCATCTTCCCTTCAGTAGCCGCTCTCGATGCAGCCGACGGCCGCGGCGTTGTCGGGACACTTGCAGGAGCGGCTGCTTGGTGTTGGTAAACAGAGATGAGTGCATCCTCCGTTGTTTACAGAACAGTAATTTTGCCCTGTTGAAAAAAAAAACATCATTATTAAAGCCACACGCTTGTTTTAAACTAAAATCTTATGATAAGAAATAATGAAGTATTAATAGATATTTAATCTGTGTGCTGAGGATGACTCTTACGTACTACCACACTAAAAAAAGTAAACAAAAAACACAAAAACGTGATAAATATGGAACATTCATTAATACACAGGAAGTAGTGGGAAGCGAGGTCTGCGTCCAAAAGAAACACAGCAGAATCCAGATGTCAGAGGCCCTCTCCCTCGACTCCACCTTCCCCCCACTTTCAGACGTTCAGATTTATCTAAGGGAGGACGAAGCCTGGTACTCAACATTATCTTCAGTCACTCCTTCCAGAACTAGAAAAAATAAACACCAACGGCAAAATTCCTGCTTGTACCATAAGGTCAAGGAGAAAATCTTGGWTTTCAACGTGTTTCGTGTGTTTTCTCTGTTTTCACAAAACTGGGCTGAGGCCAGTTTTACTCCTCAGCTGCATTTCTGAAATATCTCAGCAAAWTGAAAGGCTTGGAATTCCTTGAAGGAATGCWTWTCATTAAACTAAAACTATCCGATGATGGTCAATCTATTAGCACTGGAAGTACTGTATGTCATGAAGATGACTTTAACTCGATATCTATAAAATTAGCTTAAGATWTAGGCATTTATGTGTACAACAAGCTGTGGCGGCCATCTTGAGAAATGTACATCCAAAAAAATTTTTTCTGACAGTGGTGGGAACAGCTAAACAAAAAGTTAGCTTCTCTAACTCTCAATCCACTAACTGCTAATAGCAAAACTACTTTTTTGTTTAGCATTTTAGCTTTTCCCCAAATATTGCAAACCAATAGTGGACCAGTTAGCTTCAACTAAATTATGTTTTGCAAGCTTTAAAGCCACTAATTACTAATAGCAGAACTACCTTTTTGTTAAGCACATTAGCCTTTTAACAAACTGTTAGCGGACCCATTAGCTTCCACTAAATTATATTTTTAAATTTGCTAAAAGCTAGCCGAACTCCTCTTTTGTTTGGCATATTAGCTTTTTCCACAAACATTCAAAACCAATAGTGAACCAGTTAGCTTCGGCTAAATTATGTTTTGC
>NW_013952435.1:410490-445886 GCF_001266775.1 Austrofundulus limnaeus | reverse complement strand
GCAAAACATAATTTAGCCGAAGCTAACTGGTTCACTATTGGTTTTGAATGTTTGTGGAAAAAGCTAATATGCCAAACAAAAAAGGAGTTCGGCTAGCTTTTAGCGAATTTAAAAATATAATTTAGTGGAAGCTAATGGGTCCGCTAACAGTTTGTTAAAAGGCTAATACGCTTAACAAAAAGGTAGTTCTGCTATTAGTAATTAGTGGGTTTAAAGCTTGCAAAACATAATTTAGTTGAAGCTAACTGGTCCACTATTGGTTTGCAACATTTGGGGAAAAGCTAAAATGCTAAACAAAAAAGTAGTTCTGCTATTAGCAGTTAGCAGATTTAAAGTTGGTGAAACATAATTTAGCAGAAGCTAACTTGTCTGCTAACAGTTTTCAACATTTATGAAAAAGCTAATGCGCTAAACAAAAAAGTAGTACCGCTATTAGCTTTTAGTCTATTTCTAGTTGGCAAAACATAATTTAAAAGAAGCTAACTGGTACGCTAATGATTTGCAATATTAGTGAATGAGCTAAAWTGCTAAACAAAAAACTAGATATGCTATTAGCWGTTAGCTGATTAGCATAAYCATGCCCAACTCTGYTTTCTGAGAGTCCATCCAGTACACACAGACAWGGGCAAAACAATATCACCTCTTTTGCCTTTATTTATAATGAAACAAGCTTCATTTTGATTAATTTTGATGTTTAATGCTACCTGAAAGACACTGTGCRTAAGCTGTGGTGATCCCATACGGCCTGGTTCGTTTCTGAGGGTGGAACTCGTCCGACTCTTGTCCAGTGAAGCGGTCCACCACGACCACGGAATCCCTGTTGGAACACAAACCAGCGCGAAAGTTCAGAAACATTTCGTAGAAGAGTCTGGTCCGTTTTTGGAAAGTGTGCTCCTTTTCCCCCTCCTCGACACAATCTCTCAACCTTTTCTTGTAAGTTCCCGCTSAGATCACAGTGAGGCCCGGGGCAGGTCACTCACAGATGCCTCGGCTGGAAAATTGCAAGCAGCTGTCAGTTTTCAGGATTCTTTCTCGCTCCCATGTTCACACACTCACCCAACCCCCGCTCTTCTTCAGAGGAAACACAGAGCTCAACAGTTTCAGGCTGCGAGCCCAGGATTGAAGCGTGACCCCTGAGCCACCCTGTCCGGACTCCACTGGTCCAGATATGAACTCTTAACTCTCCACAGCAGGCTGAAACTGAATCATTAAATGTAAAAAAAATGAATAAAGMAAGTTTCAGACCTCTGCCAGTCGGTGTAGTACACGTTCCTCCCAATTGACGTGATACCAAACGGGTACCGGATCCCCTCCAAAACCGTGCTGCGGTCTCCCCGACCAGGATTCACACACTCCAGTTTGTGGGTACCTGCAGGTGAAAGATCTCGCTCAGGGCTAATCTCAAAGCAGACACCTTGGATTAGTCATCTGTCTGGGATTTACCAGCATCTGCCCAGCACAGCAGAAAACTCTGATGGTCGTAAGTCAGCCCGTTTGGCAGACCGAGGTTGTCCTTAACCAGAACTCTTCGGTTGGTTCCGTCCATGTAAGAGGTTTCTATCTTGGGGGCGTCGCGGTTCCAGTCGGCCCAGTACAGATTACTGGTGGAAAGACACGATCGGTGTCAGTTTACAATAAATCAAGTCACAGCTTTGATGATATTTATAAATTAGCACCAGTTTCCCACACTTGAACATCTCTGTGGTTAAAAATTCGATAAACATAAAAAAAATKACCAAAGTTAACCTTTTCCAAACTGCATCAATTGAAAGAGACAGTCTCGACTTGTGGTGTGTGGTTAGACTGAAGAACTGCTGGCTCCTCCCTCCACCTCACGCATACTTGGCAACTCAGCCCTGTGACTACCTCCCTCGCTGACTCAGTGGTTTGATGTAGTTCTAGACAACCTTTTTCACATTGGAATTTACCGTTGGCGACACATACCTTTAGCTTCACTTGCACTGCTGGCTCCTCCCTCAACCTCACGCATACTTGACGACTCAGCCCTGTGACTACCTGCCTCGCTAACTCAGAGACGTAACAAGATTYGATCAACTTACTTCTAGTTGTTTTGTTATAGTTCAAACAACCTTTTTTACATAGGATTTTACCGTTGGCGACGAGTATGTTTAGCTTCACTTGCACTGCTGGCTCCTCCCTCTATCTCACACATACTTGACGACTCAGGCCTGTGACTACCTCTTTTATTTCTAAGCTCTACAAATACATTGTGAAGTCAATAAAAACATCATCTAAAGTTTTTTGTTTTTTTTTTACCCGTTTTCAGGATCAGCGATGATAGCTCGAGGGTTCACAAGATCGGTGTCTATAAGGATTCTGCGCTGAGACCCGTCCAGAGACGCCACCTCGATCCGATCCCTCATGGAGTCGGTCCAGAACATGGTTCGGCTCAAG
Source organism: Austrofundulus limnaeus (assembly GCF_001266775.1). Classification (NCBI taxonomy): domain Eukaryota; kingdom Metazoa; phylum Chordata; class Actinopteri; order Cyprinodontiformes; family Rivulidae; genus Austrofundulus; species Austrofundulus limnaeus. The sequence goes on along the minus strand of NW_013952435.1, from coordinate 443,471 downwards.
TGGTCGATGGCGATACCCTCTGGGCTTTCCAAATCTGTCAGGGCGGGGCGACAAACACATTTCAAGGTTTTAGTTTTTAAAAAAAAGAGGTAGTCACAGGGCTGAGTGGACGAGTATGTGTGAGGTAAGAAGAGTTAAGTGAAACTACCGGTTCTGATGACAGGCGTGGGCTCCCCGCTGTCGGCGCTGGCCTTGCTGATCGAAGGAGATGTTATTTCTGTCCAATAAATCATTTTTTCTACACAATCGTAGGCGACTCCAATAATAACTTTACCCTGTAGAGAGAAATAGAGAAATAGAAAGAAATAGAAACAGAAAGAGATAATTTCTCAGACAAAACTTGGAGCAGATGTGTGTTTTTCTCGTCTAGACTTAAATGTAAACTAACTGTGAGTAAGCCCAGCGGTGCAGCCGGACTTCAAGACAGCTGGTTTAGAAATCAGTGTAAAGACATCAACAACAACACAAAACAGATGGCCATTCCAGAGTGAACCCATGTTATTCATTAGTGGGAATACCACAATGCGTTTCCAATAAAGTGCGAGCCTTTAATGCACGGAGCAGCTGGGAATCTGACAGGAAAGAAGCGAGTTTTGGTGCCGAGAAGAGAACAAACTGCAGCTACAGCCTGAGCAAATCTTACGACGGGTCTCGTTTTTCTTGTTTAAGGTGCAAAAATGTGATTTCCTGTGTGTTTTTGTCTGACTTTTATTAAAATATCTCTTGAAGCACTGGATGGGTTTTAATGAATCCCTCAAGATGATTYAAGATGGCCACCGCAGTTTTATCAGATTTCTTTTTATAAACACAATCCTTCCAGAAAAAAAAGTAACTTACAGGGAGATGAAGGATGGGTTTGGCGTCATGCTTTCTCATTTCGTAACCCTCCAATGGGATGTGTTCGATTCTGCCACTCTGAGCGAACARCAGGTGCGTCCCGGGGGGGAGCGTGACGTCGGGTCGAGGCCGGGGTCCAACAGGTGTGGGTTCAATGTTGTGGTCGACACCTAATACAGATTTTAAAAACATTAAAATGAAACACTGCAATGCCCTCCTGGAACTTTAGCAGCGTTTCTCCCTTATCGTTTCCTCACACATGGGTCGGCTGCCGGGAGCAGAGCGGGTCCCGTCGATCTCCAGTCCATTTCGGTCCACGCACCAGCAATACCCGGTGCTGCTGTGGCACTGGGTGGGCACGTAATCACCGTTCACGTCACACTCCGGGATGTACTGGCCGACAGGGGGTCGGGGGCCCCGCAGTGCACCGAACCCCGCCCCACCGAGAAGACTGTCCCTGTGGGTCTCGCATCGAGTCTTTGTCCTCTCTGAAAGAAGAGGGACAAAAAAAATTTTAAAAAGACAACGGTGAAATTAGCAAAWTAATAGCTAAATATTAAAAKTGCTGAAAACTAAAAGCAGCAGAATGSTAGCTAAACAAGCTATGAATGCTAACAACAAGCTAAAACAAGTAAAGACTGGCTAAAAGGTAAGTTAAATGTAGCAARAAGCTAACTAAATGTAAAATAGCAAGCACTAGCACAAACTAGCTAAGARCTAAAAGTAACAAAAGGCTGACTAAAAGCATAAAAGTTAGCTAAACAAAACAAAAGAAGCTGCTGAAAGCATCAAAAGGCCTGCTAATAGGTAAAGTAGCAAAAGGCTAGGCTAAAAGTAACAAACAGCTAGGCTAAACTAGCAAACGGCTGGATAAAAGTAACAAAAGACAAGGCTAAATGTAGCAAAAGCTTAGCTAAAAGTAGCAAAAGGCTAGGCTAAAAATAGCAAAACACTGACTAAAAGTAACAAAAGGCTACGCTAAAAGTAGCAAAAGGCTAGGCTGAAAGCAACAAAAAGCTAGGCTAAAAGTGGCAAATGTTTGGCTAGAAGTAGCAAAACACTGACTAAAAGTAACAAAAGGCTATGCTAAAAGTAGCAAAAGGTTGTGCTAAAAGTAACTACAAGTTAGGCTAAAAGTAACTAAAAGTTAGGTTAAAAGTAGCAAAAAATTATGTTAAATGCAGCAAAAGACTGGCTAAAAGTAACAAAATGCAAAGCTAAAGTAACAAAAGGCTATGCTTAAAGTAGCAAAAGGTTGTGCTAAAAGTAACTACAAGTTAGGCTAAAAGTAACTAAAAGTTAGGTTAAAAGTAGCAAAAATCATGTTAAATGCAGCAAAAGACTTGCTAAATGTAACAAAATGCAAGGATAAAGTAGCAAAAAATGATCTAAAATCGTAAAGGTTAGCTTAACGTAACAATGACTAACTGAAAGTATCACAAAGCTAAAAGTAGCATAAAAAGACAGAACAAAGTATAACGAAGCAAAATTATTTTTGAAGGAATTGAAACAGTTTCTATGTATTACAACAGGAAATTATTTGTAAATAATRTTAAATATTCAGAAAAGAATAATAGTTACAAAAAYAACACGTACAGTATCTCCTGGATATGCTGAAATGTTTTGATAWAAAGACTAAAATGGCAAAAAATAAATAAAAATAATCTTTTACCAGAGCGAGAATCATTTGAACAACAGATAYGATTGTAAAGGTCTCACCTGAAGAGCAGTAGATACCGTTTCCACTGTAGCCCGGCTGGCACTGGCAGATAAACGAACCCTGTGTGTTGGTGCACACTGCGTTCTGGTGGCACCTGCCAGGCTGACACTCGTCAATATCTGAAGGCAACACATGAGAACGCTTTGACTTAAAGGATAAATGCTTTAAACCCTGTAAATCCCTAAGATTTAGGATGAAGACAGATGCAGTAATGATGCATTTAGTATGTCTCTTCGTACCTTGGCACGTTCTTCCGTCGCCCACAAATCCCTGCAGGCAGGAGCAGATGTAGGAGGAGCCTCCGGTGTAGCTGCACTGAGCGCGCTCAGAAACGTCACAGGTGTGGGTGCCTTCCTCGCAGTGGTCCACGGGTCGATCCACCTCTGCAAAAAGAAAGAGAGAAATTTATACTTTCATCCCGTYTTCCTCACTGTTGTTTTCCTATTAATACATTTTTTCTAATGTTTCTATTTTAGCCGTTCAGGTAAAGATATCAGCTTGTTCAGCACATTACAGCTATGACTTTTAAAMTTTTAGAACTATTTTTTGTTCAATATTATTTAATTTTTTAACCACAAGGCAAAGAGATCTCTTCAAAACAGGAAAAACCTCTGCTATGTGACATCTTCAGCTTATTTGATTCATTTTGAACTTTTAGCTACTGTTTTGCTTTTAGGTATAACTTTAAGTTTTGGATCATGTCCTCATAATTTTAGGCTTCATCTGCTGTTTACCTGATGTTAGCTTAAACAAATGTTTATAGTCTTGGCTTTTACTTAGTGTTTTGCAAATTTTAGCTAAAGTTTTGCTAATTGTTGTTTCTAACTACTGTTTTGCTCATTCAATAATTTAGCTACTGTTCTGATAGCTTCAGTATTTAGCTACTGCTGTATWCATTTTAGCTTTCAGCTACTGTTTTTATCTTTTAGCTTTTAGCTGTGGGTTGGGTAATGCTGGATTTTTGATGCTTTTAACAAAATGTTTTAATAAATTAAAATTTCTGAAACTTTTTTCTTGGTTTTAGTCTATAGCTACTGTTATGATCTCAGCTTTGAGTTACTGCTTCACAGAGTGAAGCTTTTAGCAATTGTTTTGTTGGTTTTAGGCCTTTAGCTACTGTAATACAGATTTTATGTTTTATCTATTGTGATATTTTTTGCTTACAGCTACTGCTACTTTTTTCATCTTCTTTTAGCTATTTTGATCATTTTAGTTTATTTTTAGATTTTTTTTTAGCCACTGTTTTGTAAGATTTAACTTTGAGCCACAGTTCAAAAAACTTATTCTATTTTCCTGGTTTTAGCATATAGCTATTTTTCTGCTGGTTTTAGCTTATAGCTACTGTTCTGCTGGTTTTAGCTTGTAGCTACTATTCTGCTGGTTTTAGCTTAAAGCTACTGTTCTGCTGGTTTTAGCTTAAAGCTACTGTTCTGCTGGTTTTAGCTTATAGCTACTGATTAGCTTATAGCTACTTTCTGCTGGTTTTAGCTTATAACTACTGTTCTGCTGGTTTTAGCTTATAGCTAGGCCTACTTTTCTGTTGGTTTTAGCATATAGCTTATGTTCTGCTGGTTTTAGCTTAAAGCTACTGTTCTGCTGGTTTTAGCTTATAGCTACTGTTCTGCTGGTTTTAGCTTGTAGCTACTGTTCTGCTGGTTTTAGCTTGTAGCTACTGTTCTGTTGGTTTTAGCTTATAGCTTCTGTTCTGCTGGTTTTAGCATATAGCTTCTGTTCTGCTGGTTTTAGCTTATAGCTACTGTTTAGCTTATAGCTACTGTTCTGCTGGTTTTAGCTTATAGCTATTGTTCTGCTGCTTTTAGCTTGTAGCTACTGTTCTGCTGGTTTTAGCTTATAGCTACTGTTCTGTTGGTTTTAGCTTATAGCTACTGTTCTGTTGGTTTTAGCTTATAGCTACTGTTCTGTTGGTTTTAGCTTTTAGCTACTGTTCTGTTGGTTTTAGCTTATAGCTACTGTTCTGTTGGTTTTAGCATATAGCTTCTGTTCTGTTGGTTTTAGCATAGCTTCTGTTCTGCTGGTTTTAGCATATAGCTACTGTTCTGCTGGTTTAAATGTAGTTTTTTGTGTTTTGTGTTTAACTTGTAACTTCTTTTTCAGCTAATTTTATCTTTAGTTGACATTGTTTCTGGTTGCATTTTCACATAAATGTTCATTTTTTCTTGTTTTACTTTTAGGCACAAATCATCTCACCGATGCAGGTCCGTCCATCGCTGCCGAACTGAAATCCTTCCTCACATTCGCAGCGGAAAGTCCCTGGCTGATTGTTGCAGATAGCATTAGATCCACAGATGTAAGGAGTCTCTCTACATTCATCAATGTCTGTCAAAGAAAAAAAAKAGATGGGTTATCGCAGGCTAATAACCCCACATTAGAGCAGATTTGTCTTCCGGAGTCTGGATTTGTAGAATCAGCTTCTTTAAATTTCAAAGAGAGACATTTGATAAGATGAACTAATTGTGTAAMAACAGGATCTGTCTGAAGGATTTCCTTCCTTTCTCTGTAAGTTCTTCCTGTTTGGTCTCTCGTGTCAGAGACGGCTGATGTAGAACATGGGTTGGTAACAAGAGATCACACAGATTGATCAAACTCAGCCTGGAAGCATGGGACTGCCTCTGAATGACATAAATGTGTCGTCCCACAGGAGGAAGACAAACTCTGAGTCTGGGTTCATTCAGAAGACAGTCATGGATCGTGCCATTTTACGGTTAAATCTTATCATAAGACTGGCACGTGAAATGGAGCAAAAGCTAGATAAAAGAAGGTAAATGCTATCTAGAAGATAAAATGTTAGCTGAAAGCTAACAGTAGCAAAACACTAGCTAAAAGTTGTAAAAGGTTAGCTAAGAGACATAGTGGCAAAGTGTAAAAATGTTAGTTTAGGCTGTGTCCAAAACGGCAGGACGTTCTGATCTTATGTGGTATAAAGAAAGCTCAAAAGCTAGCAAAAAGTAGATAAATGCTAGCCAGAGCCTAAAAGTAACAAAATGGTAACTAACAAATCATGTAAAAAAAAAATAGGGAACTAAAATTTTAAATGAACACAAATCTAGCTATAAAAAGTAAAAGTAGCAGAATCGTAGCTMGAGGCTAACAACAACAACAAAAGACTAGTTGAAAGATGTTAGTAGCAAAACACTGACTAAATGCTGTGAAAGGCTAGCCAAAATATAAAAGTAGCAAAAGTGTAGCTTAAAGTAGCAAAATGCTACCTAATAGGCTGACTTCAAATTAAAAGCAGCAAATTCAAGGTAAAACTAGGTAAATGCTATCTCATGGCCAAAAGTAGTTAAATACTAGCTAAAAGCTAAGACTAGCAAAGTGATGACTAAAACAACTTATGTAGAAAATAATTATCTAAAATCTAAAAGTAGCAACAAAAAAAATCTAGCTTAGAGTAGCAAAATTGTAGCTAGAAGTTAAAAACAACAAAATACTAGCTGGAAGCTAACAGTAGCAAAACACTAGCTAAAATCCATGAAATGCTAACTAYGAGACAAAAGTAGCAAAGTGGTAGCCAATAGCGTAATAGTAAAAAAGTTAGCTTAAAACTAAAACCAGCAAAAGCTAYCTAAAAGCARCTAAAAGCTAAAAGTAGTTAAATTCTAGCTAGAAGTCAAGATTAGCAAAATTATAACAAAAAAACAAACGTAAAAAAAGTTAGCTAAAATCTAAAAAAGCTAACTAAATGTAGCTAAATAGCTAGTAGAAATTAAAAACAACAAGAGTAGCTGAACGCCAACAATTTCAAAAGACTAGCTAAAATCCATAAAGTAACAATAGGGTAGTGTAAAGTMTCAAAAAGTTAGCTTAAAATTAAAAACAGCAACTGAACTAATGTAGAAAATAGCTAGCTGAAATCTAAAATTAGTAACAAATCATGGAAACGGTGCACCTTTACAGTTAAAGAGGGGTATTTCTTACCATAACACGTCCGGCCGTCACCGTTGAACCCAGCGGCGCACTGGCACGTGAAATGGATCCCATCACCGGGTCGGCACACAGCGTTGGTGTCACAGCCGTGTCTTCCAGTGAAACACGGGTTCTCCTCCGGCTGACCGCCTAAGAAATTACAGCGTGAGACAAAGACTCAGGAAAGAAACCAACTCGGATCAAAACCAAAAAATACATTTTCCTCTTTCTCACCGTTGACGTCCCCGATCTTGTTGCTCATGGCGTACCGGAGGAGGTTATTACTAGAATCGTACAGGACGAAGACCTGGTCCACTTTGAGCATCTGGGTGGTCAGGTCTCTCAATGATTCGTCGTGCTGGCAGCTCTGGAAGGTGATGGTCTCACGGCACTGRTAGCTCCTGGTTTCAGTGGATCCATCGGGCGTATTCACATTATAGTTCCGGGTAGAGGATGAGGTGATCACTGCGAGGTAAAACCGTCAGATTAGTAACTTAAATCAGTTAGAGAGAAAAGACCCACAGCTGTGTCTTACAGTTGTTGTTGTATTGGTAGACGTCGGTGTAAGGATCGACCTGAACCGTGGAACCGAGAGGCATCTCAGGGACCCGGCCGTCGATGGTGGTGGTCACCACCAGGTGGTCCAGCTCGTCYGTGCCTTTAAACTCCTGCCTGATTGTCAGCCTCTCGTTCCCAGGGAAGAAGGTCACCTCAGCCTGGCGTGTGAACTCCCCCCCTACAGGAGGCGGCGTGGACAACCCGGTTAACGTTAGGACCCTCTCACAAATAACTAAATTCAAAGTTTTTTTCCTCACCGATGATACTGAAGCCATTCCTGAAGCCAGGYTGCTCCAAAGCAAACGTCCACCCAATCACACTGCTCAGGGCCAACAGAGGCAGCATGGAGGGCCCGACGGACTCGGGAATGCCACTGATGGCGACATACGATCGYCCATCATTAACCACGACGTACGAGTGGAGGTCGTTGCCATTGAACTCCAGTGGTGATGGGGAACGGCCTGCGTACAGCTTGCCGTGTAGTTTTCCGTTCATTCTTTGGGGTTTTCCTGAATAAATRAAAACATGTAGGGGAAATTAAATCTTTTTTCACATTCACAAACATCAAATTAATCCCATAGCATTTTTWAAATGATTGAGACATATTTCAGAAAACTGCATCTGGACAGAAGCTAAAAGATTTACTTAGCTTCTCCACATCAGCTACATGTTAAATATGAACCAGGGAAATTGCTATTTTGTGTGAAAAAAGCGCAGCATGAATGTTGAGTGCTGAAAGATGTTAAAGCTCAATCAGAACATTAGATAGATGTTAGAACAAAAGACTAGCTCAAAGCTAACATTGTCAAAACAGGTAGTAAAATGTTAGCTAAGAATTTAAAGTAGTAAAAGGACGGCTAAAAGAATAAAAAGCTAGCCAGCAGCTTAGGTTGTAAAAAGTTTACTTAAAACTAAAACCAGCACAAGATAGCTAAAAGTAGTTAAATGCTAGCYAGACGTTAGGAGTAGCAGAATGGTAACTAAAAATGAAATGYAGAAAATAGGTAACAGCAATGTAAAGTTATCTAAAGGCTATCTGAAAGCTAACACTAGCTAATGCCAAAAGATAAAAGTAGCACAAGGGTAACAAAGTATTAAAAATCTGCAAATAGTTTAAATGGGGAAATGTTAGCTTAAAACTAACAGCAGCAAAAGTTAGCTAAAAGTAGGCAAATGCTAGCTAGAAACTTAAAGTCATTAAATGCTTGCTAAAAGCTAACAGTAGCAAAATACGGTCTACAACCTACGAAAAGTTAAATAGATAAAAGTAGCAAAAGGTATCAAAAAGCTATCTAAAAGCTTAAGTGGTACAAAGATAACGTGTTAAATGCTAGCTAAAAAACTAAAAGTAGCAATAAAGTAGTTTAAATCTAAAAGAAACAAACTGGCTTTTAAAAATTTAAGAATACATAAAATTTTTTCAAAGAGAATAATGTTATTAAGAGAATAAATCTCAATGCATTTTTGGGGGGATAATATTTTTAAATCTTSTTTAATATTTTAAAACGTATAAATTAAAATGGCCCATCTCCAGAATGAGCAGAACGTTTTGACAAATGACCGGCTAAAACAGAACAAAGTCAGCAAAAGTAAGTAGATTAAAAATATGTATGGAAAAACACAAACAGGAATAAAATAATAAGAATGCTGAATCAGTATTTACACAATAATCACATTTGYATAATACGTGTCAGTATTCTGACTTACTCTCAACAAAAGTAGYTAAACAATTTGTTTTGAGTGATTACAGAGATTCTGTATTTAAAAACAAAACAGAAGAACCAGAACCGTACCCTCTGCCACACATTGTATTCCATTGCCATAGTAGCCCGGTCTGCAGTGGCAGCAGTATCCACTCGAATAGTCTCGGCAGTCTGCAAACTGGGAGCACTTGTTCCTGTTGTTTGCACATGTCCCGAGGTTGTATGAAAACACTGAAAATAAAARATAAACATTAAAAACATCATCAGAGCATATATTTGTTAAATAATTACAATTGTCCCATAAAATAATGTGATAAAATGCATTTTTGTGGCACAGAATAACATTTATAGTTCAGTTAAGCTATTTTTCTGTTAAAAATGGTGTACCACAGGGAGGTTTCTTCGGTCCATTGATGCTTAAGTATTATAATGGAGGTTTCCATGATAATTTCTTGGCTAATCACACAATTTTAAGTTTCACATRTCCTAACCCTATCCATGGCTCTTAATTATCATCAGTTTTCATTTAAAAGTTTTTAGAACTCCTTAATAAAGCAAAAAAAAAATCACTTACAATCAATTTTACAGATTCTGAGCTAAAATTTGGTGTGGTAGTATCTGGGAGTTATGCTCAACACATACTCTGAACAGTGATTAAGCAATGTCTTTACAACCTTGCCATTAACCATTGGAGTCAACTATATCAGCAAAATATCTCATGAACCACAGAGAAAGTTTAATAAAACTATGAGAAAATAATAGATGAATGCACATCTGCAACTGAGTACCTTTTAAAGCAAACCCACTTGTTACTCACYGGATTTACCAATGCTACCCAAACCTATGCTCCTTATTAGAATTAAATGGTTTAATTAAATAAAAAAATTCTAAAAGAACTCACCATCCACATTAATTTCTGAGTCTTCAATCACCACCACCTCTGGGTTCTGTGGTTGGTACTGGACCGAGTGGACCTGAACCTGTTCTGCATCTGGAACACTAAACCATTGTCCACTGGTCAGAATAGACTGCTGTGAGTCCAAATCCTGAAGTGAGGCCTCCGTGGGCAGGTCTGTTACCTCCCCGGGTTTCACCTGACTAAAATAGGGGTAGGTTCCGATCCTGTACACCCATACACCCCGCAGGCCAGAGTTGGTCTCCCTWTTGGAACACAAATGATACGTTTATTCGTAAAGTGCAAACGATAAGGAAATTATCATCTGYGCTGGAGGACACTCACTCTGCTAAAGACTTGAYGCTTGCCTCGTCATCAGTGGTGGTGCGGTAATATTCTCCCTGAGTGCTGTAGAAAAAACCCTTGTTCAAACCTTTGCTGAAGCCAGCATGCATGATCACGTTATCGTCTCCAACAGGGGTGGAGTAAAACTGGATTCCATTTCTTGTGTAGAGGACAATTGCATACGAAGCAGTCTCCAAGGAAGCAATAACCAGTTGGAAGGTGTTTCTCTAAGTGATAAAAGATACATAAATGACCAGCTCCAGTCTAGAAGAATTAAACAGCTGCATAGTCCTCACCTTCTTGTCGCTGCCTGAAGTGTGAGGGTCGTGACTGGCAACGTTAACCCAGGTGACCACCACGACGTTGGTGGGATTCACCTCGTCATCCCTGGGAAAGGCCCTGTTGATGTGCTCAGCCGCCCGACGCAGAACATCTGGACTGGAGTCTTGGCGAAAGAAAACCTCCCCTGCATCATCGCTCGTGTCCAGGTCTCCCTGCAGAGCCGCGATCATGCCAAACTCCGGGGGCATTTTACYGAGGTAGGCAGACTCGATCGCCGGCTCCTTTGTGGCAACAAAACCGTTGGTGTTGATCTGAAATTAAAAGAGCGGATTGGTCATTTGGAGATCAAAGGATGGAGACAATGGCAACGAGCATTTTCTGTCACGGAGGCAACAGATCCGGGAGAGAAACCAAGACATCCCTATCCTCAGAGACAGTTTCATCCTGGGGGACTCTGAGGCATTCCCAGGCCAAAGACGATACATATTCTCTCCAGTGAGTCCTGGGTCATCCCCGGGACCTCCTAACAGTGGGATCATGCCAAGAACACCTCTAAAGGGAAGCGTCCAGGAGGCATCCTGATCAGATGAACCACCTCAACTGACTCCCATCGATGAGGAGGAGCTGCGGCTTTACATCTGAGCTCCTCACCCAATCTCYAAGGCCATCCYATGAAGGAAGCTCATTTTGGCCACTTGTATTCAGAATCTTGTTCTTTCAGCCACGATCCAAACCTCATGACCCAAGGTGAGGATTGGAACATAGACACACCAGTAAATCGAGAGCTTTGCTTTTCAACACAACTCTTTCTTCACCATAACTGACCGAAGCAACACCCTTATTACTGAGGATGAGGTCCAAATCCATTGATCCAGCTCCAGCTCTATCCTACTGTCACTCACGGACAATTAAACTCCTCCACTGGATTGATACTCCCTCATGACCTAGAGGGGGTTCCACCCTTTTCTGGTTGAGAACCACAAAAACGTGTCTTCTTCTTAACTGATGCCACTTTTCAGACGTGTAATTTGATTTATCATACTGTACCCTTAAAATACAGCATATATAACCATTATTGCTAAAACTAAAGTGTGTGCTACAGAAAGCTTGTTAATTTATTTCTTCTGCTAAGCTACAGGAACAACTGAGTGCTGATTAGTCGGCCGATTAATCAGTCCAACAGCGTAAGAGACCTCTGTTTCATCCWGACCGGCCCTGATCTCTAATCCAAACTCATTAAACTAACGATCTACGTCAGCCGTCCTTCCACAGCACTAATGAACAAACGAGAAGCTCAGCTTTTCTTATCTTTTAGTGATTTTAAAAACACACAACAGAGTTCATGTCAAAAACATTCTGCTTTACATCCTAAAGCAAAAAAAAAAAAAGAACAAGGAAACTTCCACTTCCTGTCCTTGCCCCAGACGAAGAATCCCAGCGAGCCTTGCTTTCCTTCATTACAAACAATTAGCAGCTCTGATCTCACAGAGCAGACATGTTTGTAGATAAGCGTTTAAAGCTTGATAAATTCACTTCTTACAAACTTCTTTTTCTGTGTCTCTGCTCTGTAACCCCCTCCAGGCTGAGAGACAGTTCAGAACTCTCATAAATGAAAAACAGAACCGTTTCAGGCTCGGCTGCAGCTGGGAAATAAGTCTGAAGTGGGCCGATTGTTTTAATAAAGAGTTCAAGATTTAGATCCACCCCTCTGGCTTTTGCTTCAAAACATCCGCATCTGCTTCTTGACTGAGAAGAGTTTCTTTACGCAACATAAAAACTACAAAACTTAACAAAACTGAATATACATCTAAACTTTGTTCACTTTTGGAATTAACACAAGTCACAAAGGCAATTTAATCAAACACAAAAATGGCTAGAACTCAGCTTTTATGAAGCTCTCMGAAACAACAATCGGTTGTACGTCAACTGGCTTCGTTTTACAGTCTGCCTGATTCAAGATAAACCAACACAAACTGGTCATATCTCTGGGAATTTTATTGATATGAAGCAACAATTCAACCTTGTAATGTCCCGTTTAACCATTGAAGCAAAATTGCAGACAGACAAAAGAAACCAATAAATAAATAAAAATGAAATAAAACTAATAAAAATATTTTTAAAAGAAAGGCAAAAACAAAACTTTGACGTGGCCGCAAAAATACTTTGAGACCAACAAACTATGACTGACTGATCACATAAAACCAAGGATTAAATCCCAAAGTGGCRGTTAAATAATTGCATTTTGTCAAAATCTGATGAATAAAATACCTTATAGGGGTCCTTTACATAAAATATATGAACAAATTATAATTATGAGCTACAAAAAAACACGATTTTTAGAAGAAAATACTTGCATTTTTGCCTTCCCAGCTGGCAAATTTTAATATTTAAATATTGTTTGAGATTTCCTCTTTATACAACATCAACAATTTCTAATTATAATAGCCTAAAATAGGATTCAGACCAAATATCAATGAGTTATCCTGATTAGAAAGACAAATCAAGGCATATCTTTGCTACCATATCAGGGTGATCCAGGTGTCAAAATAAAAAGCAGGAATCTGAAAAAACGCTTTGATCATTTTTGACCACATTCACTTAATCCTCAGTTTGAAGTGATGGCTCACATTTAGGACTGAGGCAACTGGGAATGTAGAGACACCTGAGCTAAATTCTGACAGAGAACAGGTGAGAGTGGGTGTGGCAGGCTGACAGAGGAGGAGCTGAACTGAGGGAAAACAAAACTCTGGACAAGTCCACGATGGGGACTCATAAGACAATCACACAGTGGGACAGTGTTTTTTGGTTTGTGGGAGGAAACCCAGAGGAAACGTGCCTCTGAAGAGGTAGGTCAGGAGTTGAACCAGCAACCTTTTTCATGAGGCSACAGCTCCAACCACTGCACCACCCCGCTGCCCAAACCAAACCCACAGCTTCCAAAACACAAAACAAACCATAAACATAAAAAACGGACAAAAGCAGGGATACTGATGRTAGCTGAGAGTCATCCTCATCACACACTCCGAGCGCAGATCACGCGAGATTTGGTACGAGACTGTGAATAATGGTTTGTTTCAAGTCCGTCTTTTCTCAACAGAAGATGAAAGTTTAAATCTGTGGCGGGCGATACCTATTCCCTATTCCTTTTAGTTAATTACAAACTTGTAAAATCAGCATGAAAAACTCCCAGTCGGATCTGGATGTGGAAACTTCCTCCAAGGTTTCATGTTTGTTCGGACTCTGATCTTCAGTGCGCAATTACGCAAAATAAAATAAACAAACTTGTCAGAGAAGTTGAAAACCCCACGCGCTGGAATTTTGGATTTGGCGCAAAGCTACTCACGAAAACACTGTGGAAAGATCCGTCGTAAAACAGAACTGGCTTGTCGAGCAGCAGTTCGGAGGTCCGGTCATTCCCGGGCTCCAGGGTCCGGTCTCCTGCGCGCACGCCGAAAGGGAACAACTCGTCCCGCCCGATGCTCCGCGCCGAGCCCAAAAGTCCCAGAAAAGTGGCCAAGACGAGCCATCCTTGGTCCTGTCGACCCATTGTACGCCTTTCAGAGGCAGCGGAGAGGTCAGTCCTGCGCGAACGGGGGCGAGAAATGAGGGAGGCGGGGCGCAAAACGCCAAACTTGAAGGGGGAAAAAAGGGAGGTCTTGGACGAATTATTGGGCTTAAAAAGGTTTTAATTGATTTAATAAGTTTGGTGTCCGTTACCAGGATGTGCTGACATCAGCAGATATTTATTTGTAAATGGACACAAACACAAAGAAAGCAAAAACATTATTGCCCACCTTTGTCTTTTAGTGGCCCAGTACTGGCCCACACAATGCACCAACATTGTCCTGGATACTGCAAAGACTGACGGCCCAGAGGTGGTCCCTGCGTGGGCCAGAACCATGTAAAACAAACCAGACTAGTTGTGGCATTAATATATTTGGGCCAAGTCAACTAAACCACAACTGGGCCATTTGTAACATTGATAGATTTGGTCCAAATAAACCAAACCACATCTGGGCCAGGTGTTGCATTGACATATCTGGGCCATTTAAACCAAACCACAACTGGGCCAGTTGTAACATTGATAGATTTGGGCCAAATAATCCAAACCACATCTGGGCCAGTAGTGGCACTGACATATTTGGCCCACATAAACCAAACCACAACTGGGCCAGTTGTAACATTGATAGATTTGGGCCAAATAAACCAAACCACATCTGGGCCAGGAGTGACACTGACATATCTGGGGCACATAAACCAAACCACAACTGGGCCAGTTGTGGCATGCCATCTTAAAAACAGTGTCATCATTGCAAGATCTGGCCCACACCTGTCTTCTATGTGGGACAGTCATTGTTGGTATTTTTGTTAGTTTTAACTGGTATTTTGCGTTAGGAATGTTCTTTTAATCCAGCTTCTACCTGCTGTAGACAGCCTGCCACGCCCATTTTCACCTGCCCTCCCTTCACATCTGAAGCCACTCCCACCTGCCTCGTCGTGTTCCAGCCTGGCTTTAGATCCAGTCCATTACCTCTGCCTGTATCCAGAGTCACATCAGCATCGTTGGTCTCGTTCCACAGTCCCGGGTTTCCCTCGTGCTCCTTTTGTTCCTTGAGTTTCTCCTCGGAGTAACTTTGACTTCCACGTCAGCCTTTGCTTTCTTTTATTTTTATATAATAAATGCATTTTGGTGGCTCTCGTCTGCATTCTGGGTCCCTCTGACAATATACAGAGCACAAAAATAAGGAAATTTGTTTAGCTGATGATTATTTGCTGTAACAATCCGTCTCGGCAATAAACCTTACACTACAAAACCTGTTTTTAAATGGTGACACATTTGTTAGGAAAATGTGGATTGCCCTCATAAAAACTTACCATTTGATTTGTTTGGTGTTCATTGGATTGAATAATCAAAGTCTGAATAAACAAGACCGTTGACAGTGTAACAACTTRTCCATTTAACAAACAGGAGCTTCAGTAGCATGTGGAAGAACCATACACAGCCACAGCCTGAAGCATGGTCTCAAAGTATTTACTTACTGTTTGTCATCTCCTACAGATTCCAGGAGGAGGAAGTCGGGATTCTGGGAGTCCAGATCCGTTGAGGGAAGGTTCCCGGTAAGGAAACACAGGAGAGCAAAAGATTATTTGTAGAGTCAATATCTCACGAGTGTCAAAGATTGGTGGACGGACGAAGAATCGTAGAAACTGCCGGTCGGAGTGATCAGGTGTGAAAGAGGAAGGTACCGCCTCAGGCACGCCCCCTTCTCCTCACTCCTCCTGTAATTAAGGAAAAACAGGAATCCTGAACCAGCGTGGTAACGTTGGTCACTCTGCACCTCAAAATTCTGGAGGAATTATCTGGAAAAACTCCTCTCTTTGTGGGCGAAAGCTGTTGTCTTAGAAGTTAGGGTTCAATCCCGAACCGTGGAGGATATTGGACCGTCTCCGGTTGCTCGCAGGTGCCGACAGTCGGGCACCTGCAGAATCTCAAACGTCAACCACAGAATCGTCTCTTTGACGTTGTCAGAAAAGGTTTGACGAGATTTTCAGCTCATTTTTCCTACAAACATGGCGCCATTTCCAGAGAAATAAACAGGCCTTTCAACACCCTCAGGTTCATCTCCAACAAGCATCTATATAATTAACCAAACATAATACTTTGTTGTATTTATTTATGCAGCGTGGTACAACTGTTGATTTTGTGACTGCAAGTCTTTGCAGGACACTTCAAATCTCAAAAGCTCAACTATTTTCACAAATAAATACATATTTAACATGCATGAAGCCGATACAAACTTTAATACAATCACGACTTTACCTGAGAGGAAAACCAAAGTTGGGTTCTGGAGTTCTCTACCAGCTGTTTATTTTGTGATTTGGGAGTTTTTGCCACACGTTATTTTACACTAAAACAAGACGAGGATCTCTGCTGGTCGTATCTGTCATGTAGGAAACATTTTTGGAACGGTGGCTTCATGTCGGTCAGAGGTCGGAAAGGATAATTGAGCATAATGGGTACCAACTTTCATGTGGTTTAACAGCTACTCAGAGCTGGATGGATGACTGATCAGACTGTTTTCAGGACGAAGCCCCTCATTATCCAGCCGGAGAGGAGTTCGATGACCACAGTGGCACGACTCCAGGGCGTCCTCTCCGTAAGGTTTTCAGTCCACGCTCTGATGGTCCGCTGGCCTGGGTCCAAAGCTCCAGGACTTCTCGTACCTCCATGGTGGCCTCTGGAGCTCAGATCCGTTTTAATGTGCAAAAACATTCACACACATAATGAAAAGACTCATTAGTAAAATGTTATTTATCTACAGAATCAAGCATCAAATCTTCACTTTGTTGCAAGTTTCCTTTCTGAGAGATTATTGTCAGGGTTTTATTGAAGTTACTTGCTCAGGCTTTARCATAAATAAGCAAGAAAGTCATTCTTTCTGCCGAGATTAGTTTTATTTGTACAGACGCTGCCACCTTCTGGACGTTTTGTAAAATTTTTATTTTAAAACCAAACAGGAAAGCATAAACAGGTTTTCATCAATAAAGGTTGATCAACAAAGTTTATCTATAGGTTATCTTCAAAGTATATTTTCCGAAAAAGGATTAGTTATCAGATCCAGAACGCCTGCAGGACCTGTAATAATATTTACCTAACTAAACTTAGCGTTAAAAGACAGAAATTAGTGTTTCTTTTGTTGTAACGACGCTTCTTGGTGATAAATCTTACGATCGGCACCAGTAGCTGAAAACAAGTGTAGCAACAGTAAAATAAACTGAAGGTTTTCATGTGWGCAACCCACTCTAAAGGCATGATCCTTACAAATGTGGCATCATTTAAAAGAGAACTTTAAAAAGCCAAATCAACCAAACACAAACTTCCTTATAGGTGTGAATAGTTGTAGTTTTGGACCTGGTTTTGGTGGTGTCTGGTGGGAGGTTAACCCTCAAAGGTTAGTGATGTCAGCGGCTGTGATTTGTCACTATGTTGCCTGGGAACCAGCAGGTCCAACATGTCCTTTTATGGACGCAGCACAGCAGAGGACCTGGTAATCAGGCTGAAGAGACGATTCGTCACCTCCACGCGCTGGTTATTTTTGATCCGCAGGTAAAACCGAAGACGTGGGCGATTTAAAAGGACTACGGCCTGGTTGTGCGTGTGTGTGTGTGTGTGTGTGTGTGTGTGGGGGGGGGTCCTATTTGAATTAATTCAGTAAACAATCCAAAATCTAGCCAACAGGAAATCACTGCAGCTGTATAATCCTGTTCGGTGTGGCGATAAAAGATTAATGTTTTAAAAGCTAAAGGTGGCACAGACTGACCCACATCTTTGGACTTCCTTGTGTTCACATGCCCCCCCCCAGACCAGAACACACGTCATATGGGACTGGACAAATGTTGCAGAACACAAAATCTGGCAACTGAAGGGAAACCGTGAAGTTTTACACTAAATATCACCAGTTCTGCAGAGACTGCGGAGTGGATAAAAAAAGATAGAAAATGCTGAGCCAGAAATAAAGTAGCTATATGCTAAACTAAAAACAAACAAAGAAAAAAGGTAAAACCTAAAACTAGCTAAGCTGTAGCTAAAAGCTAAGGCCATCAAAACCGTATGCTAAACCTAAAACTGTAGACATAGGATACTGTAGATTAGAAAAGATATTCAACATCTATCAAGGTTAAAACTAAAGAAAATCTATAAAATCACACATTTATAACACCTAACTGTCCATTTTCTACCACTTATCCAGAGTCGGCTCACGGAGGCAACAGCTCCAGGAGAAAAACCTTTCCCCAGTGAGGATAGAGCTGAGTCTGCCCTGGGTTCAGAAAGAGGCTCAAACCACCTCAACGAACTCCCTTCCATGTGGAGGAGCAGAGGCTCTACTGAGCTTCCCCAGCAGGGGGCGGAGCCAGAGGGGTGCCGCCTCTGACACCTGATTGGCCACCCCAGGTGTCGCCCCCAAATAACTGACAAGTGGTGATCTTGTATTTTGTATTTACATTTAAGTTTTATTTTAATTATTCTGATACTACTGTATAAACATTTTAGCTGTGGCTGTTTAAAAATGGCTGAATTATAGCCCTTAGTTAGCCGTGGTGACCATCTTGAATTTACGATTAGCATTTAGACTTGGTAAAGATTATTTTCTGCTACTTCTACACTATTCTTAAGCTTTGTATGTCTAAATATGGCTGAATAATAAGTTGTGACTAGCATTTAGCTGTGTTTTTTTATTTTACGCTCTTAGTTATAATCACACAAAATTTGTGGTCTTGAATTTTTAATTCCAGAGTGCTTTTCCGTATTTGTTTGTGCCCCCCTACAAAAACCTTTGGCTACCCCTTGACAAAAAGTCTAGCTCCGTCCCTGTTCCCTATGAGCTCCTCAGAACTAGTTCTTTACCTCATGACCCTTAACCAATGAGTTAGAGAATAAGCACACGTTTGGACACATTTTGGTTTTTATCATTATAAATATAGTACATAATTTTATAATATTTTGCTTGTTTCATTGTATCAGTGACATTGAGCAATATTGAATCAAATTCAGCTGCTCTGTATTGAAAATCGTATCAAATCTCCATGTCCAATACTGTCTATATCAAGTCCGAGGACCTGTCCGGGACCACCAACACCTCCAGCCTGGTCAAGGCGGCTCACCAACGCCTCTTCTTCCTGAGGAGAAACACAACCTGTCCATTTTGTTGCCTTGGACTTGTGTTGCTGTTCCTTTTCACCACAGGTGACCAAAGCAACACCCTCATTACTCCTGCCATCACTCGTGAAAATAAGCTGCAAATGTTTTTGGATGTTAATGTGCTTATCGCGGCCTTCATTTCTGAAAAATCAACCGAATCAACCAGAAATCTAAAAATAAAACTTGTTTTTTTTTATTTGAAGCTGAATGCAGATGTGAGACAGGAAGAGAACCARTGTAAAGTCTGATGTTTTCCCCAGAAACTGTCAATTTCTGCAGTTTTTGGTTCTGACTCACGGCAGGAACTAAAATCCATGATGTGTTGACTTCGGCTGAATCATGAAAATCACCTTTCTTAATCTTTTTATTGAGTCTTGTTTTTTTTTTTTTTGAGTGGAAAACTCATTTACTCTGGGCGTTAAATGTTTTTATGTTTCTTCAAAAGACCCAAGAAATGTAAAAATTTGCTAAAATCTTAATTATTTCCCTGTATTAGTTTCTTTAAAACAAGATTAAAAGAAACATGACACCTCCCCCTTTTATTTATCTTCAAAGACTTTTTGTAATTTTAATAGTGTGTGTGTCTGAACAGTTTTCAGTCCTGCACTATTTATGGAAAAATGCTTTTTTGCTTTTATGGGTTAATTAAGKCATAAACAGGTGCCTAATTCAAGGGATGAACCAGAGTTGAGCCCACGAAGAAGATACTTTTTAAAACAATATTATCATGTTTTTAATTTGTTTATAAATTGTAGCAATTTTATGTTTTGTAAAGTCAGTTAGCTGTGGCGGCCATCTTGAAGGTGTTTGACTCAATCAGTTCCAGCAAATTTTAAATATATTTCATGTAAAAACATGATCTCTCAGCAGCGGTGATAACAGATCTTCTTTGCCCCCCTGGGAACCGGAGCTGCGGTGGGAAGCTCCATCACAGGGTTAAAGGTACAGCCGCGTGCGTCAGCTGAGACGTCGAGTGACGTCACGCGCTCGCGTTGAGGAGGAAGAGGAGGCTGGTCCTCGAGCCGCTGCAGCTCTCGATCGTTTCACATCTCCGATCATGTGCCTCGGGCGGACTCCGGCTCCTCCGCAGGAAGCCGCTCCACAGCCGCGCTGACAGCTCGTATCCTTCCGCCTCTCCTCCAGCGGACCCCCCGCGTCGGTGGAAGGCCCCCGGCGGGACTCGGGAGCGAGTCATGGAGGCCCCGGCGGAGCGGATGGAGGACCCCTCTCTGTCGGACGAGCTCGCGCCGGCGCCCACACTGAGCCCGGCCGTGCCCCCCTACGTCACCCTGAGCCTGACGGTGGTCTACACCGTCTTCTACTCGCTCCTCTTCAGCTTCGTCTACGTGCAGCTGTGGCTCGTGCTGCGGTACCGACACAAGCGGCTGAGCTACCAGACCGTGTTCCTGTTCCTGTGCCTGCTGTGGTCGGCGCTGCGCACCGTCCTCTTCTCCTTCTACTTCCGGAACTTTGTGACGGCGAACACCCTGGGACCCTTCCCCTTCTGGCTGCTCTACTGCTGCCCGGTCTGCCTGCAGTTCTTCACGCTCTGCCTCATGAACCTGTACTTCGCTCAGGTGAGTCTGCAGCCAGGTAACCCTGCTGCTGCGGTCAGAGGGGCGGGGCCAGATGTGTCCAGGTGTGGGAACGCTTGRCCACAACACAACAACAACCCTCATTTTATGTTACCTGAGACGTTTATGGGCTGCACGATGCATCCATTTTTTTGCTAGCCTTTTCTCTACTTTTAGCTTTTAGCTAGGGTTTTCTGTTTTCTGATTGAGATCGCAAAACTAAAGCTACTATATGCTAAAGTCAACACAACAGTAGCTAAAAGTGAAACCTAAAATTATAGCTAAATTCTAAAGCCACCAATAAAGTAGCTAAAAGCTACAAGCAGTAAAGCAGTAGCTTAAAGCTAATCTAAAATAAAACAAAAGTAAAACCTAAAGAAGTACTTAAATAGCTACAAGCTAAGGCCAACAAAACAGTAGCTAAACTGAAACAGTAGCTAAAAGCCAATATTAGCAAAACAGCTAAAGCTAAAGTTAGCAATCAGTTTAAAGCTAACTAAAAAAACAAAAAAGGGAAAACTTAAAATGAGCAAAACTGCAGCTAAAAGCTAAGGCCAACAAAACAGTAGCGAAACTGAAACTAGCTAAAAGCCAATATTAGCAAAACAGCTAAAAGCTAAAGTTAGCAATCAGTAGTTTAAAGCTAACTAAAAAACAAAAAAGTAAAACTTAAAATGAGCAAAACTGCAGCTAAAAGCTAAGGCCAACAAAACAGTAGCTAAACTGAAACTAGCTAAAAGCTAATATTAGCAAAACAGCTAAAAGCTAAAGTTAGCAATCAGTAGTTTAARGCTAACTAAAAAAAACAAAAAAGGAAAACTTAAAATGAGCAAAACTGCAGCTAAAAGCTAAGGCCAACAAAACAGTAGCTAAACTGAAACAGTAGCTAAAAGCCAATATCAGCAAAACAGCTAAAAGCTAAAGTTAGCAATCAGTAGTTTAAAGCTAACTTAAAAAAAACAAAAGGTGAAATCTATAATTAGCAAAACAGTAACTTAAGATAAACCAGCAAAACCAACTGCTAAAGCCACCAAGAGTAGCTAAAGTCAAGTAAAATAGTAACTAAAACAGTAGCAAAAACCTAATCTTAAACTACAAAAAGGTAAAACCTAAATTAGCAAAACAGTAGCTAAAACATAAAACTTGTAAAACTGTAGCTAAAGGCTAAAGCCATCACAACAAAAGCCAAAACCAGGTGAAACCTAATATTTCCAAAACATGAGCTGAAATTTGTGAACTAGTATTATTGTAGCTAAATGCAAAAGCTAGCAAAGCCAAAGCTTGAAGCAAAGACCAAAACAAAACAGTACCTAAAAGCTAAAGTAAGCAAAACGGTAAATAAAAACAAAATTGCTAAAAGCTAAAGTCAGATGTTAAAACTTAAAATAAGTCAAAAGTAGCTGAAGGTTCTGGTTGGGAAAGCTTGTATTTGGGCTACAGAAGTTTATAAAAACTGAAAACTGTTTTGAGCAACAAATAAAATGTCACATTTTAATCCCGGCATTGTTGTTTTTATTTTTTATTTTTATCTCTGCTGTCTCTCATTCAGCTCAGCTGTCATCTGTGATGTTGTGAATCAGTTCTTTAGCTGCTTATTCAGCCCACATATCAACCAAGGCCTTCTCAGCCCACAGCTGGAGGCTTATTTTTAGACCGATCCTCTTGTGATGAAGTGAATCACAGTTGACTGTGAGAACGCCAAGCTCTGTCATCTTCGGCTGCGCTTCCTGTTTTACATCGGCTGCTGATCCGATGATCCGGAATAGAGAAGTGAAAGTCGGGTGACACGTCTGCATGATGAACTGTCTTCTTGTCTTTTCTCAGGTCGTGTTTAAGGCCAAGTCCAAGTACGCTCCGGAGCTGCAGAGGTTCAGGTGAGGACGCTGAAGGAGTTCGCTTCAGGCTCAAAGTGCAACAAATGTTGCTGAAATTTGTTAATGAATTATTTAAGCTAAAACAAATAAAACACAGGCTACAACTCTCAAAACACTAAAGCTAAAAGGAGCAAAACTTTAATTTGAAAAACATTAGCTAAAATTATTAGGTAAATAAGTAAAATGAGCAAAACTGATTAGCACTAATAACAGAACAGAAGCTAAAATGAGCAAAAGCAATGGCTTAATAGCAAAATTGTTTCTAAAAGCTTAAAGGACGGAATAGATGCTGAAATTATTGAACAAGTTGCTAAAACTAGCTAAATTGCTAAAACTAATATTTGCAAGACTGATGTTTAAATTAGCAACACAGCAGAAAAGATGGTAGGTAGCAAACTGTAATTACAGCAGCAAAACTGTAGTTGAAAGAAGCAGTGCTAGCTAAAATGAGCAAAACAGGCAAAATTACCAAACAAGCTAAAACCAATTTCARCAAAACTGTTTAAATTAGCAAAACTATGGCTAATAAAGGCAAAATAGTAGCTACAATTATCAAAGCAGTAACTAAGAGCTAGAACTATCAAAACAGTAGCCACATTGATTGAACAAGTAGCTAAAATGAGCAAAAGAGTAGATAAAAGTAGCAAACATGCTAAAATCAACAGCGAACAGAATCTAAAACCAAGATTAGCAAAACAAATGTTTAAATGAGCAAAACTGGTGAGAAAAAGTATCAAAACAGTAGCTGAAAGTTAATAGAAGCACAACAGTAGCCAAAATGACTGAAGTAGCTAAAATTAGCAAACAGATTCTAAAACCAACATTAGCAAAATTAATGTTTAAATTAGCAAAACCGTAGCTTAAAAACTAAAATTGTAGCAAAAAGCTTAAAGTAGCTGAGACCTGAAACGATTAAAACTGTAGCTAAGAGCAGAAAAACAGTAGCTGATAGTTAATAGAAGCAAAACAGTAGCCAAAATGAGCAAAAGAGAGTCTTAAGTTAGCAAAACAGAAGCTAATATTAGCATAGCCTTACCTTAAATTTGCTGAACTTCAAGCTAAAAGGAGCAAAATGTTACCTAAAAAGAAAAATACAACCGATTTGGATCTATAAGTAGCTGAATAGTAGCCAAAGGCTAAAAGTAGCAAATCGTAAATAAAATCTAACATTTGCACGGGAGGGTTGCTGAAGCAGATTTTAAAGAATCTTTCATCGTTTATTTACACAACAGTGATTGTTGTGTTTTTATTCTTGGACTGCCAGGCTGCCGCTGTACCTCCTCTTCCTCTTCATCAGCCTGGTGTTCTTAGTGGTGAACTTGGCGTGCGCCCTGCTGGTGAGGATGTCCTCGGCTGAGGCGCGCACCGTCGTGCTCGTGAGAGTCGCCATCAACGACACGCTGTTCGTCCTGTGCGCCGTCTCGCTCTCTTTGTGTCTTTACAAGATCGCCAAGATGTCGCTGGCGAACATTTACCTGGAGTCCAAGGTGAGACGGAGCACAGGCGACGCCCCCTCGAGTCAAAGACCCACCTCTGCRTTTTATTAAAACGGTGTTTCTGATCGGAGCCGTTTCTACCTGGTTGTGGATGTTCTCCTGCAGGGAACCTCGGTGTGCCAGGTGACCGTTATCGGCGCCATCGTCATCCTCCTSTACGCCTCCAGGGCCTGCTACAACCTGGTGGTCCTGGGACTCTCCAACAAGACCATCAACTCCTTCGACTACGACTGGTACAACGTGTCGGACCAGGTGAGTCGACAGGATGTCTTGGCATAAACACCTGAATATTGCCGAGTTGACAGGTCTGAGAGTATTTGCTGGTATTTACACGTCAAGTACTCCTCTACTTGTACTTTTTGTGTCTCTCAGGCAGATTTACAGTCGACTCTCGGAGACGCCGGTTACGTCGTCTTTGGGGTGGTGCTGTTCGTGTGGGAGCTACTGCCCACCTCTCTGGTCGTTTACTTCTTCAGGGTGCGGAAGCCCAACCTGGACCGGGTGAGCCTTCAGAAACAGGAAGTGCTCAATCGAATGATTAAATCTGATTAACCAGCCAGCTGTTTGGTCTCGGTCCGTTTGCAGAGCGGCTCTGGGCTTCCTGGTCACGTCTTCTCCTCTCGAGCTTATTTCTTTGACAACCCGCGGCGCTACGACAGCGACGACGATTTGGCGTGGAGCGTCATGCCTCAGAACATACAGGCCAGGTAAAAAACACAATCTTTAGCTTTGTGAAGAAGATATCAGGAGAAAACAACACTAGCTAAAAGCTAAAAGAGAAGAGGCTAGTCAAAACTATCAGAAGGTTAGCTTAAAGTTAACATTAGCAAACACTTCCTTAAAGCTAAATATATCAACCAAAGGTTAGCCAGAGGCTAAAAAGAACTAAATGCTAGTTAAATGTAACAAAGGTTTTGCTAAAGGCTAAAAGCAGCAAAAGCTAGCCTGTAGCTAAACACTAGCTTATAGCTGAAAGTAGAAAAACGTTAAAACAAACTTAACTAAATGCTAGTTAAATGTTAAAATTATTAATAGCTAGTTAAATGTAGTAAATGTTTCACAAAACCTATTCTGTAGCTAAATGCTAGCTTATAGCTGAAAGTAGAAAAACATAAGCTAAAAACAAAAAGTAACAAAGTACTAGCTAAAACTTAAAGTAAAAATTAGAAGCAGATAAAAAGCTAGTTAAAATATCAAATGGTTAGCTCAAAGCTAAATGTTATCCAGAATTTAAAAACTAAATGCTAGTTAAATTGTTAAATAGCTAGTTACTCGTAGCAAAAGCCCAGCTAAAAACTAAAAGCAGCATTAGCTAGCCTGAAGATGAAAGTACCTAAAAGGCTAGTTAGAACTTAAAGTAGCTAAATRCTATCCTAAATCTGAAAGCAAAAAAGCATAAGTAGCAAAATAATAGGTAAAAATACAAGTACTAAAACACCAGCTAAAACTAGAAGTAGCGAAATGGCTAGTTGAGGTATCAGAAGGTTAGCTCAAAGCTAAAAGTAGCAAAACACTTGTTCATAGCTGAAGATATCAAATGGTTAAAGCTGTCAAAAGGTTAGCCAGAAGCTAAAAATAAAGGCTAGCTAAATGTCAAAAGTATTAGGAGCAAATATAATAATGCAGCAGAATTGAGCAAAAGTCTGGCTAAA
Organism: Austrofundulus limnaeus; assembly: GCF_001266775.1. Classification (NCBI taxonomy): domain Eukaryota; kingdom Metazoa; phylum Chordata; class Actinopteri; order Cyprinodontiformes; family Rivulidae; genus Austrofundulus; species Austrofundulus limnaeus. The sequence continues at coordinate 417,907 of NW_013952435.1, read as the reverse complement.
AGTAGCTAAAGGTAAGGTTAAAGCTAAGAGTAGCCAAAAAGTAGCTAATAGCTAAAAGTAGAAAATGGTTTAACAAAACAAAACAGTTAAATTGATGGTATCGAAAAGCTGTTAGCAACAAGAGGCTAGCCAAAGCTAAAAGCTGAACGGTAGCTACATGCTAAAAGTAGCTAAAGGACAGAAAAATCGGCAAAATTGTAGCTACGTGTTTTAAGTTGAGTATTTCAAACATTAAAGTTACAAAAACCAAAAGCTGTGGCCCTCATCTCCTGAATGAGCTGAAGGACTTGATGTATAAACAGCTAAAACTAGCTGTATGCAGTATTCAGATCAGATACAGGATATAAACGCTGACTCATCATGATGATGATGATGGTTTCTCTCCAGTCTGGCTGCTGACAGTTACGAGTGGGGGAGCCAAAACAGCGGCATCGGCGCCTACATCGGAGACGGTTACAGCTTCCCCCCTCCCTCAGAAGAGCTCGGCCATTACTGAGCCTCCCGCCGAGCCGTGGGTTCACTTCGGTCTGTAGGTTTTCCTGCGCTCAGATCGTCTCCTGTGGATTTCATTTGATCTGTATATTTTTGCACATTTCATCACTGACCCGAGGCACAACTTCTTTAGGTTTCCTGTTACATTTAGAGAAAAAACAAACTTTTTAATTTTTACCCAGCGATGGGACATTTTTGCACACTTCATGTTTTCTGTGTAAATAACCTGCTCTTAGAGTTTATGTTGAATCCGTGTAATATATTGTACTGTAATACTACTTTAAGTACTGTGTTTATTTTCATACATGTGTAAAAAGATGTTTTAATTCATATTAAATTGTAAAACTATTAAAAAAAATCATTTTTAACACCCTTTTTGTCATCAGCTTTATGTTCACTRATTAAAAAAAATGAAAGGCAATACAATGTAATCTCAAGACTATCAAGGCATTCTGGTTGGTCTGTTATTTCAATGTTTTTTTTCTTTATTTTATTGAAAAGAGAAAAAAAAAAACTAACACTTATCTTCATTTCAGCAGCAGAAACACCAGCAGACATGTTTCATTTCTTCCCCGCACTTCTCTCAATTTTATTGAAGAGCTTTTCTTTTCTGGGAAACGGTTGCACTCTAAAAACGGTAAATACACGATGTACCCTGAAAGTTAAGACTTTGACCAAACAAACACACGTTATCTGAGAAACTGAACAGAGCGTCTTGAAATGGTTTGGAAAAACAAACGGGTGCAGGATATTTCATGAACCTGTGAAACTCGTTACACAACAGCTCGCTGGCAGCAGAATCCAAAAACAMTAAGATGTTTTTAATTACCCGGTAACAAAAAATACATCAATGTGACGTTTCATCAAATATTAGTTTATCTGATAATTTAATAGTACTGAAGTCTGTCAGTTTTCCTAAAGATTTTTATGATTTAGTGTGAATGGCTGCAAAAAATAATAAAAAATAAAAAATCCGATTCACAGATATGGTTGAAAAAGCTAAATTCAGACAAAAGTGTCTCGATTTGGGCGAGCTGTTAGAAAAACCAGAAGCTGGATCTGTAAGGTGCACAGGCAAATAAGACAAATCCATTTCCTTTAAGACTTTCTCACACAAACACACTTTGTAACTGGTTGAGATCTGAAAACAGAAACTTGTTTTCATTCATCCACAAATAAAAAAAAAGGCACAAATAAGAAGGTGCTGTGCACAAGTTTTCCTGCAGAGGGCGTCGGAGACTTGGTATAAAATCAAGCCACGGATGAAAAAGTTTTGATGTAAATCTCTGGGTAACAAAGCCACGGTTTTAATCAGCGTGTCAAAAAGTCCACAAAAAACACGTCGTGCTGCTAAATTAGAAACTCAAACCAAAGCGTTTCTGCCAGAGAGAAAGCAATTACCTTTTTTTTTTTTTTTTGGGATCATTTCTCAAATGATTTCCAACTGAAGCACGGAGAGCAGCTTATTTTACCAACCAGTTCCTACTGAGAAAAATATATATATTACACACATGCAGAACACTGTACCTTTAAGGAACTTACTGGAAATAAAATAAAAACCAGCACGATGAAGATGAAGTTCTGAGGTTTCAGCCGGAGCATTATTAATGTGAGGAAAAAAAAAAGATCCCTTTCAGTAAAATATGACGACATTCAACGTCCTCAAGATCGTCCAGAGTAACTGGAAGGATCTGAAACCAGTCTTTGTTTGGTAGCAAAACATAATACAGCCTGGTACGTACTGAGTACTTACCCACTTCATTATACCAGTATGTACCTGGTGTGTTCCAAATACCAGCAGCTGGTGTTTGTACAGGGTACTTACTGTGCATTTACCAATACGTACCTGGTCATTAATGGGTACTTACCTTAAGACATTTCATAATAAAGTGAAGTACCCAGTATGTACTGAGTACTTGCCAAGTAATTACCAGAAAAGTATTAGATACCTAACAGTAAAGTGGCAGACAGGTGTCTCTGGTAGTGCCATGTAAGTACCAGGTACATGTTGGGTAAACAGAAGGTACGTGTCCGGTAAGTACCAGGTACATACTCAGTAACTACTGCATAAACAGCTGGTATGTGCCTGGTAAGTACCAGATACTTACTGGGTAAACACCAGGTATATGCTAGGTACAAACCAGATACTTGCCTGATGAAACGCAGGTACATGCCAGGTAAGTACCAGGTACATGCCCATTGCCCAATAAATATCAAGTACTTGTCTGGTACATACCGAGTACTTATCAGATATTTACAGGGTACTTTACTGTGTCTTTACCTGATACGTACCTGGTCATTAATGGGTACTTATCTTAAAACATTTCATAATAAAGTGAAACACTYAGTATGTACCAAGTACTTGCCAAGTAATTACCAGGTAAATCTTAGATACATGACAGTAAAGTGGTAGGCAGGTGTCTCTGGTACTTAACGGGTAAATACCAGATAAGTGCCAAGTAAGTACCAGGTACCTGCACGGCGTATACCAGGTAAGTACCAGGCACATGCACAAGTAATTACTACATAACTTGCTGGTATGTGCCTGGTATATACCAGATACTTGCTTGATAAACAGCAGGTACATGCCAGGTAAGTACCAGGTAAATACCAGAACATGCCAAATAAGTACTTGCCTGGTATATACCAGGTATATGGATATAAGCCTAGTAAAAAGCAGGTACATTTCAGGAAAATWCCAGGCATATGTTGGGTAAATACTAGGTATGTGGCCAGTAAATACCAAATACTTGCCTGAAAATTAACAGGAAAGTACTTGATACATTCCTGGTAAAAGGCAGGTACATTCTGAGTTTACCAGGTAAATACCATGTACCTGCCTGGTAAGTACCGGCTGTTTTATGTATTACTACAGTTTAAATTGTCTTTCAGTCCAGAGTTGTGGTGTAAAATCACACCAACGCTCACTGTAGGTCACTTCCTTCAGATCAAGCACTTAATGGATGTTTTTTGTTTTTTTTAAAGCGCCGTCGTTCTACTAGCTGGGATCTGACGATTTGCCGAGTTCCACTTTGACTCCTTTCTCTCCGGCACCTGCACGCAAAGGAAACGGAGGTCATAAACAAACCGGACCTGGAACAATGGGAGTGCGTCGCTTCGCTGCAGTACTCACCCGTTAAGTACTTCTCTTTAGCTCGGGCTCGCTCGTCCGCGTCGAAGTACCACACGGTGATGGCATACCTGCGGAGACAGGAAACGAGCAGCAGTGAGACAAATGGCGTGGTCCGAGCACCTGCGGCKGACAGGCAACCCGACCTCGTAGCGTAGGCGGGCTGGACCTCGTGAGGATTCCTCCGGTCCGACCAGAACAGCAGCAGACGGTCAAATTTTGGCTCTATGTCGGCAAACTGGGCTTTGCCTTCTGGGAAGATCCGAAGGAGGCCGCCGTGTTCCTGAAAGAAGAGGAGCGCGAAGAGATGGTCAGGATGGACGGGGAGAGCAGGGAGAAATCATAAAACGAGTCGAGAACCAACAAGGTTTAGGTCAGAGTGCTGCCCGACCGCGAGAGGAGAGCTGAGGATAGGAAGCGGCGGYGGCAGACGGCCTTCCTGTGGAGGGATGGGAAGAATAACGGACAGGAAAACTGCAGCGGCTGGATAAAGGAGCTGGGGAGTGAAAAAAGCACCGAGTCTCACTTTGCAGATATGACAGGTCCGTCTCTTCACACGCAACATCGCCATTCTACCAAGGTTCACACCCTTACATGGAGAACTAATGAGATTTCCATTTTTACTGAGCTGAGGGGTTAAAGCAACACAATGAGGTCCAGGAAGACCAGCTGCGTGCAACGACTTTAAAGAACAAAGGTTTTAATTAAGGGTTTGGCAATCCTGAACTGAATGCACGTCGTCCACCTTTAAAACCAGATTTAGATTATTTAACGTTTGTAAAGATGCTTTTTTTTACAACCACAACTAATTTTAACAATATTTTACAAATATTTGCAAAATTGTTTTAGTTGAACCCGTTTCTGTGCTTCTTATGGCTGATTAATAGTTGGTTGGAGATGTGCACAAGTTTCACCCTAATCCAACCAGTGCTTCATGAGATWTTTCGCTAACAGACACACATAAACCTAACAGAGCCCCACTAGGGCTGGACGATATGGCCTAAAATCATAGGGGTGCAACGATACAGAAAATTCACGGTTCGGTTCGATACTTTAGTCTCACGGTTCGATATTTTTTTGATACAAAACAGATAAATGTCCATGCCCCTTTTAACTTGTAATTTATTTATATTAATTATGAACATTTGTTTAAACTCAAAAGTAGTTTTTAAATTAAATGTTGCTGAAACAGCAAGTTTCTCAGAGGATCTGCGCTCAAAAATGCAGCCTAGATGGAGTAGTCGAACACAGATCCACTGATCCTTCAACACAGAGCATCTTCAGAAGACAAGTTGATAAAATAAATTTTAAAAATCTGTATTGTTCCGTACAAGTGTGTACTGAACCTAAAGCACTGTTCGAGATGGGTACATGTATTGTTGCACCCCTATAAAATCAGTATCACGATATATTGACCAGTTCACCTCGATAATAAATGCACAATAACTCGTACCACCCCCCCCCCATCACAAGAACACAGTATAGTCTAGTCATGACACTACACACTGTGTCCATGTTCTGTCAAAGTACACAGTTTGTATTTTGAACAGCTTTTCTGTTTATATTTGGTATTTTAGTGTTTTTAATATATTTAAGACTTGAGTCAGATACAGTCATACAAATATTTAACCATCTCCATAACTTTTCAGTGCAAACAAACACATTATGTATTATAATTTTGTATTTAAAAAATATACCAAATACGTCTTTTTTACTGCAGAAAATAACTTAAATATTTCTTTCAAAAAGATATTACTTCGAGAGCTCATGTAATTATTTACTTTTAATGCCTCATATTTGATCATTTATTGAATCACAGAGCAGTTCAGTCAGTGTGCTTCTAAATATAAGCAAGATATATTGAAATTTGTAGATATTTATGATAAACTACAAAAATAATAGCATTTTTTTCCTTTTGGGGGGGTGGGGGGTGGGGGTGGGGTAACCTTAAGCTGAGACTTGTCTTTTCTGTAATTTGGGGCAAACAAATGTTCATCTGTTATTGTCATAAATGTCAGTGTCGGTTATTTTTCAGTTTATCACCCAGGCCTAATCTCCACCTACAACAAGTGCTTTATTAGACTGAGAAAATGACACTTATTACACCAAATACAGAGAAAAAAACTCACAGTATTTTCCTTCAACACTAAAACTGATTAATAATAACCAGGAAGGTAAAACTGTATTCTTTCAGTGGAGCTGTAAATAAAAGCTCACTGGTTTCAGTCGAGCCCTGATCTTCTGTAAACCTTCTTGTTTGATAAACAGTCCTGGTTTCTGCAGCGACGACACGTGACTTCCTGTTGTAAAAAGGTTCAACCGTCATGGGGGGTGAACAGATTTTATTCAACTGTTTAGAAAAAAACAAAACAAAAGAAAAACGATCCGTCTGGTGTTTCCACTTTCTGAGTATTGATCTTGTTATAAACGAACACAGTGAACTTTTCCCTGCAGTAAATCTTACAAAACATCAGTCTTGTTCTGGATTCAAACACTAACAGTGATTTATTCAAACTTAAGAGACTTAATTTTTTTCCCTCAACATCTGTTTATTTATTTATTTTTTTTTACTTTATTTGTGACCCATCACATCGAAATGAGGATTAAGTCAAATATGGTCAAAATGATCTAATATATTTTGATTCCTGGCTTTAAAAGCTATATTTTCATACTTAGATCATCCTGATATCATTACTAGATCCAGAGATATTATTTAATTTGTCTTGTTGGTTACAATAATACATAAATAACTGGTCTAAATTCAAATTTTATGTAATTTTAATGAGAATTTTTTTATGTCATTTTAAAAAAGCAACCTCATATAGTATTTAAATATTGAGATTTCCCAGCTGGAAAGAAACAAAAGCTTTGATAGCTCACAGGGAAAATCTCAACATTTTAAGGTGTTTTTCCTCAAAATCAGGTTTCTGGTTGCTAACGCTCAAAAAAAGTGCTTCATAAAAATTTTGGGGATAATATTTCAGACATTGAAATGATACATTAATAACACATTTATTATATTTTGACAAAATGTAATTTTTGCAAGCGTTTTAATCAAAACACTATATTTGCCTGTTTCTCCACATGCAACTTTTAGACTTAATCCTTGTTTCGATGTGATGGCTGCTTTTTTGTAATTTACTGGCTTTTGCTTTGTTATTTTTGATTCCACAACACTTTCATGAATGTGACCTGTGTTAAACAGGTTTTTATGCAAAAACTTTTGCATTTAGCCAGAAATTTAATTTGAGTAAGAAGTCCGTAATTTCTCAATCCTGCCTCCATTGAAGAAATGTTTAAGCGGTGTGAGACCAGATTCTTCAGACAAGTAGCTACAACTGCACGATTGAGCAAAGGCATCGTAATGTATGTGTGCATATTTAAGAGGCAAATTAAATCAGCGTGTTATCTCAGAACTAAACCACAACTCACTAGGGATCTCCCGATCAGATACTCAGTATCGGTGGCAGATACGGCCATTTTTTTGAAAATCGGGTAGAATCAGATTTAGTCATGTGATCGGGCCGATCCAGTTTTCAGCATCATCATGCTTTACAACTGCTGTTAAGAAGTCAAGACGCACAGAAGTATGCAACCATGTCCACAGTCTGGGAACACTTTTCAATGGAAAACAATGGGCCTCATGCAAGAACATGTTCGTATTCTTATCCTAAATTTCTCTTACTTTTGTTCGTACAAAGGGTTCGTACGAACATGCCACGTCAGATTCAACAAACTCTTCTATCYTCAGGAAAAGTGTGTAAATGAGCTGCGTAAATTCCACCTGTTCGTATC
>NW_013952435.1:407812-409860 GCF_001266775.1 Austrofundulus limnaeus | reverse complement strand
CACAAATTCTCCTAAATCACTCGTACGCACAACTTGAGAACAAATCTGTGCGTACGAACGGTTCTTGCATGAGGCCCAATGAAGCTGAAACTGAATCTTGCAAAATCTGCAAACTGGATGTTTCTGGTGGTGGAACAGCACGGCTCGCTTTAATACTACCAACCTTGTTACTTGGAAACATAAAGAAATAAAGCTATCGGATTGTATCGGAAAGACTAATCATTAAAAAAAAATCAGATTGTATTGGGAGCCAAAAAATCTGGATCGGGACATCCCTATATGTCATCACACTAAATGCTTTTATTTTGACGGGTTGGCTTCGTATCAAAAAAGCTAAAACCTTAATTTCATTGTGAAACGTTTGGGAAAATGGCGGCAATGTTTTTCAGAGAAATGTCGTGAATCCTCCAGATGTGGAGGAAGATGATGAGGATCTAGACAAAAACGAGGAGGATGAGCAAATTTGCAGAGAACTGGAAAAAAAAAAAAGGTAAAATACGATTAGCATGAATGCTAATTTTAAAAGGAAACAGACACAGGGTATGGGTAAAATATCTGATTTTCTTGCAATGAATTTTTTTGCAATTCAATACAGTCAGCTTCAGTCAGGAACAATCTGGAACCAGTCTAATCGTTTATGACTGGTCAGTGATAACCGCGGGACGAGTCATGTACACTGATCAAAGCATAGCTTTAGGAGCAGAGACAAAATGGATAAAAGTAAACAGCTACAGTGAGCATGACACGACAGTCAAGGAGGCAGAAGATTTTGTGGTGTTTGAGAGAAAAAAAAAAGAGTCGAACATGTTGATATGAAAGGTAAGCTAATGTGCTAACAGCTGTTTAGCTGCTGCATGAGTTTAGTTCTTGAATTAAACTGTTAGCACAGAAAGATCTGTAGGACCAAGACTACAATGATGCAGCGTGGGAGATTTAGTCTCCAGCAAGACGAGACCCGAAGCGTCAAGAAAGTGAACGTTTAAAAAATAAATAAATAAAAAAATCGAAGATATTGTTTTTCTTAGCTGCAGATTTTCTATGAAACCAAAGCAGCTGAACAAACATCAGATCAGGATGAGGGCAGGAGTTAAATAACTGCAGCAACAAGTCCAGAACTATCCTGAGCAGTRCTCTGCTCTCATGGCAGTCTGGTCTCATAGTGTGACAGAGTCTAATGAAGAGCCAATCAGTGGCCTGGATTAGTCAAGTCTAACGTAGAACTGGATCAGGAACTGGATCAGGTCTTGTTTAAAAATCAACATCACGCAGCGGCTCGGCTGACTCAGTTAATGTGACCCACATGACGGCTGACGTAAACAACAACAAGTAAAGATTTACAACACAAATAAAGAAGCAGAGCCGACTGCTGAGCAGCACAAACCCAACAAACAAACTAAATTATTTATTGTGTAATATTGGTTTTATACTGTTTGTGTTTTTATTAGTGCTCCAAAACATCAGGTTTCCTGTTTGCAGAGAGACGGGTCAAAACCACTCGTAGCTCTGGAGGACATCACAAACTCAAAACAAAAAGAAACTAAAAGTTTAAATAAATAAAGACCTGCTCTTACTGGAGGGAATGCATGTCGCCCGCCGCTTCCAAGGGTTTAAATAAAATCATCGTGTACTGAGAAGAGGTGAAGTTAAACCCTGTAATTCACAGGTGAGTACAGGTCCATGTCCTGTAATTACCAGGTGAGTACCAGGTACATGCCCTGTAATTACCAGGTGAGTACCAGGTACATGCCCTGTAATTACCAGGTGAGTACCAGGTACATGCCCTGTAATTACCAGGTGAGTACAGGTACATGCCCTGTAATTACCAGGTGAGTACAGGTACATGCCCTGTAATTACCAGGTGAGTACAGGTACATGCCCTGTAATTACCAGGTGAGTACAGGTACATGTCCTGTAATTACCAAGTGAATACAGGTCCATGTCCTGTAATTACCAGGTGAGTACAGGTCCATGTCCTGTAATTACCAGGTGAGTACAGGTCCATGTCCTGTAATTACCAGGTGAGTACAGGTCCATGTCCTGTAATTACC
>NW_013952435.1:388987-405491 GCF_001266775.1 Austrofundulus limnaeus | reverse complement strand
TAATTACCAGGTGAGTACAGGTACATGTCCTGTAATTACCAGGTGAGTACAGGTACATGCCCCGCAATTACCATGTAAGTACCAAGTACGTGTCCCGTATTTCCCAGGTAAGCACCAGGTACATGTCCTGTAATTACCAAGTAAGTAAAAGTACATGCCCTGCAATTACCAAGTGAGTACCAGTTACATGCCCTGTAATTACAAGGTGAGTACCAGGTACATGTCCTGTAATTACAAGGTGAGTACAGGTACATGTCCTGTAATTACAAGTGAGTACCAGGTACATGTCCTGTAATTACAAGGTGAGTACCAGGTACATGTCCTGTAATTACCAGGTAAGTACCAGGTACATGCTCAGTAATTACCAGGTGAGTACCAGGTACATGCCTGTAAAAAATCAGTACATATAAATACCAGATAAATGTGCAGTAATTACCAGATACCAGTGTATATACCAGGTACCAGAAAGTACCAGGTATATACATTAACTACAGATACTTTCCTGGTAAAAGGCAAGTACAATCTGGGTAAGTACTAGGTACATTCCAGGTAAATGCCAGATACTTACCAGGTAAAAATCAGGTATATGCTTGGTAAGTACCAGGTACATGCCCTGTAAGTATTTGTATACACATGTATATACCAGATACTTAATAAAAACACAAGTGCATGCCCAGTTAATATCAGGTAAGTACCACATATTTACCTTGTAAAAAAACAGGTACATGTCATGTAAGTAGTGTACCAGGTACCAGCTCAGTGTATACAAGATAGTACCAGATCCAATACAGGTAACTACTCCGGTAAACACACTCCATCTATGTGGAGTGTGTGTTGTGGATGACTCTCAGCTACCATCATCCCAAAATTCAAAACAAATCTTCAAAACTCACTGGATTATAGTCGATTCTGTGCTTTCTAAGGTTAGCTGGCTGTGGCGGCCATCTTGAATTATGTTGGCTACAAAAGTTAATCAGTTTTTGAAGTTCAACCAGGGACTATTTCCTGAAAGTTTGAATAAAATCCACCCAGTTATTCGTGAGTTATTTTGCTAACGGAGTCTCATGCATCTCGGTGCATTTTTTGGTGAATAAATGACATTTGTGTTGATGGTTTAAATGAAATGAAAACAATCTTTAGAATAAAAACCGTTCCCTCTACCTTGGCATTCCAGTCTTTGTTAAGGTAATAAATGCAGGTGACGCAGCGTCCGTCTCCGTTGGGGTTGTCCACGTGGCGAACGTAACCCGTCCCGTTTCCAGGGTAACACGCCACCATGGCCTGAAGAGGGAAAGATGGGAAAGTGTGATTAGTGAAAACAGACTCACACACAAGGAGCGTCGGGAATCTTGGAGTGACGTGTCGCCGTACGATAGAACAAGAGAGGAAGCGGTTCTGGAGGCCGGGTCGATCAGAACCAGAGCTGTAGTTTAGATTAGAAACGCAGCTTCATGATCGTTTGCTTTTACTCAAGGATGAACAGTACTGCATTTGATCTGTTTATTTATTTATTTATTTATTTTATAAAATATGCATGGAATTCCTGCAGCAAAAAGGACAAAGGGCAGTTTTTACTTTGGACCCATGTGACGCACACAGGCTGCAGAGCAAAATCCATAAAAATCTTTATTTTTGTTTTTGCCATAATTGAGGTTTTTAACACCTCGCAGCAGCAGAAACTATGAAATCAAACAAAGAATTATCCTGAACTATAACAAAAAGGTGCATTTAGTAGTTTTCCCATATATATTGATATGAAAGTCTGAAATGCAGGTCTGCGCTGAACGTAAACGAATGAATTTACAAAAAAAAAAAATACGAGTCATGACAGATACATTAGGCTGGTTGTTAAATAAACTGCAAAATTTGGTACTGATCTGACATGATACCCACTGTGTTTAAAATTTATTTTGTTTTTCTAATTTTGTGTTTTTTTTAATCAGAAAGGTCAAAGAAATACTTAAATACTGATCCTGTCCTGCTTGCATTGATCCGATGTAAGTGTTAGAAATAAATTCAATGTTTTTATCAGTTACTGCAGGTCATAGTCTGGAAAAAGCACATTAACTTGGGACAAACGTTGCTATTTAAAGCTCTAGTAAACAAACCTGAGCATGAAAACATTGAAATTTGTCAGACTTCTCAAACTCTAACGGCTCTTCTGAGGTTGTTGCCTATTTTCAGCCACTGTTGTTGTGGTAGTTAGCAGGCAGGCTAACAAATTGTCAATTTAAGATTATATATGATCCAGGGATATCCAAAGTGTGGCCCGGGGGCCATTTGTGGCCCCTGAACTGATTTTGTGTGGCCACTGATTTCAATTCAAGAATTTTACTAATTTGTTTACAAATTTGTCCCCCCGGCAGGTGTTTGATGTAGATGGAGACTTTCTATTTATTATTAGGGTAAATTTATCACAAAGTAAAATCTTATAATTAAAAATATTGGCAACAATAACAATTATTTGTCTTTTAAATAACCAGACTTTTCCCACATCTATCCAGTGACTTCTACTGAAAAGCTTATTTTGCTGCACTCCATTCTGCTTTTAATTAATTTATTAAATTGATCTGAATACAGCGAGCATTTTCAACGAGAGTGACCTAAATCCTGATTTTATTGATCAGAGTTGACTAAATTGGGTTATTTTTTCCCCCAATTGAAATCTAGAAAATCGCAAAATTTCCTTCAATAAGGGAAACCTGCAAAACACCTTTAAAAGTTCTGGATCTGGATTAATTTACACATCCATTTCCAGCAATAAATCTGACTACTTTATTTGTTTTATTTAAGTATTCAATGCTTAGTTTATTGTTGAGCAGGTAAAGGAAAAATATTTTTGGCTCTCAAGTCCTTCTGACTTTATGATTTTGGCCCACGTGACAAAATGTTTGGACACCCCTGATATAATCCAATCAAATCAGCTTTATAGCACTTTAAAACAACAAAGTGCTGTACACAGGGGCCAAAACAACAAAACAAATCAACAATGAAAACAACAAAAAGCAAGCAAAAACAGCTAAAACAGAACAAGGTTAAAAGCCAGTGAATAGAAATAAGTTTTAAGGAACTGATTTAAAAACAGGCAGTGAGGAGGCCTGCCTGACGAGTCGGTGTCGCTCCTTCCAGAGCAGCAACAGAAAATACTCAACCTATATGGATCMGTTTAAAACAAACTAGTACTTAGTAAGAAACAGTTTTATTTAAATGTTAGACCTCTGCTTTAATTGAATCAAGACTAAACACGCCAGCGTCTCATTAAGAAGCCAAACTAAGAGAAAATAAACTGGAAATATTGTGTTCATGATAACTTCCCCTCGCCTTTTCCTGCTCCAATAACATTTGCACGATCTGGTCGGGTGTTGGCAGGAACCCCCACGAGCGTTTGTGTACTTCTAGGTGTAAACAGCAGCAGCACAAGCGGAGACTCAGAAATAAAAATAAAAACTTTTAAAATATCTTTAATCAGTTTGCATGGAGCGTTTTAACTGAGTGGAGCTGAAATGAGAAACGGGGAGCAGAGCAGCAGAAGGCGAGTTCGTCCACATTCCTTCCTGAACTTGCATCAACACAAACCACAGCAACATTAACACCTTATCACAGGAAGTGATAAAAAAAAGCATGATTTGTAAGAAGTTCTCCTCTGAGAGCAATCGAGCAGAAACCTCGATCTTGTTTTTCTTTTTTTCTCCTCTCTGATCGCGGCTGCTGACGTCAGTCCACATTGTGCTCACTTCTTTTGAGATGCAGGTTACCGCTGGAATGCACAATATCAGGGCCTTCAAAGCTGGAAAACAACAGAACTCCAACATGAGGAGGAGGAGGAGGGGCGGAGAAAAACAAACTAAAAGGAGGTGGGTCTTTAAAGATGGCTGCTGAGTGAGGAGCACGCACGCTGACAAAGAGCTTCCTGTCTGTACGATGCAACACATTTGGCTCGTGTGTGTGTGTGCGCGTGTGTGTGTGTGTGTGTGTGTGTGTGTGCGCGTGTGTGTGTGTGTGGCACAGACAGTGAAAGCAGGGGGCGGGGCTAAAGCAGCAGAGAGGAATGAACTGCTGTAAACTTTGACTCCTGCCCCCCCCCCAGAGGGAGCAGTGTTTTAATGGTCGTGCTACGTGCGGAGCGTGAGGAAGCTTGGCTGATCCTCCGCTATGTCACCCCGCCCACCCTCAGCTGCAGCGCTCACGCGGCAAGGCGGGAGATGGGTCAAGTGTGGATTCAGATGTATGTATGTGCACGGGGTGGGGTGTGTGTGTGTGTGTGTGTGTGTGTTGAGATGTGTGGGCTGATGTATGGGAGCCTCGGCACTCACAAGAAAAGACCGGACGCAGCAGTTTGCCTTTCACTTCCCTTAACTGGAAAGCTCTTAAAAAATAAAAATAAAAACCTCAGAAGTTTTAGCTACTACAAGGAAGAAAAAAAAACAGAATGATGAATTCCTGGAAGAAATGTATATCAGCCACCTTTCATGTTGTAGTTCTAGACTCAGATCATCATTTGTTGAGAAATGACTGCAGCTTTCATCAAACCTTAAAAAGGTCAACACTGAAAAGTACTGCGTGTACGATTGACTAAACGTAAAATAAATACTATTAAAAGTACGAGTTTTACTCACTGTTTATTTGTGGTGAGTTGCTGCCGTCTATGACTCTGAACTCTCCCATTTTCCGACTAGGAATTCCCACTGAAGGGGCATTCCAGTTTAAATTTACGACTTGTTATTGGGAAATTCCCACTTCCCAATACAACTGAGTCTCAGCAAAATTAGCCAGTGAAAATGGGACGCTGCCGTAAAATAATCAACACGCATTACGGGAAATGTAGTTTACGGTCAACACTGGCTTTATGCTGCGTTCACAACGAACGCGATTTCAGCGTCAAACTCGTGTCTAAAGGGCTCGACACATGGGAGGCGACGTCACTCGCTCCCCATTCATTTCCTGTGGAGTTTATGCGATGAGGCGACGATCGCGCGCCCTCCTCCAGTCAAGCGACCGGTGAAAATCGTATGTGAAATTTTGCGCTCGTTCACGTAGCCGTGCGACGCGACATATGAAAGTTTCAACTTTTGTCGCTATCGCTTGGCATTCAACCAATCAGCGAGGGTTTCATTGACTGACCAATGAGAGGAGAGTATGCTACACACTGTAGTTAGCTAACACTTTCAACGTTATTTTAGCTCTGTCAAACTTTCCAGTTTTTTTATGACCCTTCAACAAGTGATCACTAAAAAGGCAGCTTTATGGGAATTTGTTGGTGCCAGGGTGAAGTTATCCGGTAAGTTTTTCCTCATAAAATCATATCTTGGTGTTTGTTTTACAACATCAATAGCATCGCAAGATTTGTTTAGTTTACACGTCCATAATGCACACGTCCTTTTTTTTCGCGAACCACCAATAACCTTTACAAGAAGCAGTAGAACCAATCAAATTCTGTGAAGATAAGCGACCCGAGAGAGCGATTCGCAACGCTGCCATCGCTATCGCGTCCCGTGTGTCGGGTTTCACCCTGGTTGCTTCGCGTCGAACGCTGGAGTTGGAAAATCTGAACTTTATTTTCAAATCGCACTGCAGCACTTCCCGACGCCACTTGACGCGCTTTGCACGTAAACCTGACGCTCCTGATGCTGAAATCGCGTTCGGTGTGAACACAGCATTAAAGCAGCTCTTTTTAAGGCACCGATATGTCTTTAAAGCTCTCACGGTCCACAGAAAATACCGTAGCAGACCTCATCTGGCCCACGACCCTCGAGTTTGATAGTCTCTCAAAGTGGTTTGTGAGATATTTTGCTAACAGACACAAAATCATTATCGTTCGCCTCTACCTTCAGGTGTGTCAGACACTTCTTAACCAACTCGTTGACAATATTTTCAAAAAGAAAAATGTTAAAAGTTGTGTTAAAGTGCCAACCTTGTCTGACGTGTTGTTAAACTCCAGTTTGTACCTGACAGGCTGAAGCAGACAGAAGAGACACGTCTTCAGGTAAAACCCTCGGTCAGGTAGGCGCGTTCATCAAAACGCAGAGACAGAAGTAGATTCTCTCCACAGAACGATTCAGACACATTTAATCCTGAGAGCTGACTGGGATTAGGTTTCCGCCTCAACACGACAGGGTTTTACTCCATCCTCATCTGTGACCCCCGTGTTCACTGGAGCTTCGGCTCTTTTGGACACTTGTTGCTCTCTTCTGCGTTCATTAAGCGATGAACTCGCTCCACGTCTTGTTTGTTTACATTCCACGAGAGCAGCTTCTGAGGCCAACTGGCATTTACGTGCGGGGGTGGGGTGGGGTGGGGTNACATAATCCCTCCAGCGAGTCCTGGATTTTCTCCAAAGTGCCAGACTTATTTTGAAATCATTTTAAAATGCTTATTTCAGAACCGCAACTGAGACCACCTGCGACCGCGCAGCGCGCGTGCGGGTGGGGTGGGGTGGGGGGTGGACACAAGAGAAACAGAGGTCACCCAGCTGAGCACCGAGGGGCCGGCAGGCCGACACAAAGTCCTCTTTGAAAACTGAAACTATAATTATTATTGTGAGATTCGCTGATTCAGCATTCACTGTTTTCCTGTTTATTTATCCTCACAAGCATTTGTAATCAAGCGGCCTCTGCATATTGTGTTATTTTAGCCATTAATCTATCACAACGTTCAGCTCATACATGTGCTGGCACTTAGTTGTAACTTTTCAACAGAGGTTTATAGTAACTAAGTGCATTTACTTTGTTACAGTACTTGAGTAATTTTTTAGAGGATTTGTAATTTTACCAAGTATTGTTTTTAAATTGCGACTTTTACTTAAAACCTAAATGATACTTTTACTTCTTTACTTTAAAGTTTAACACCTAGTTACTTGTTATAAATTAAATCTGTCTGAACTCATCATAAAAGGAGTTGTTTGTGTGCTGTAAAAAATGAAGTGTTGAATTTACTCAACTAAAACTTATCAACTATTTCCACTAAACCCAGCAGAGTAAATTTGAGGCAATATTCGTATGTTATTTTAGAAAAATTGACCAATTTAATCAACTTGGTTTTATGGAGCCAGTTTGGTTCAGTAAATTTAACAGTTTATTTGTTAGAGAGCGTGGAAAGTACTTTTACTTATATTTTGCCAATTTTTGTGAACAGTTTTATGACTTTTACTTAAATAGTTTTCTCATCAGTGATATTTATTTTTACCAGTCATTTTTTGTTAAGGTATTTTTACTTTTACTTAGTTATTTTTTTCCAAGTACTTTATAGAGCTCTGCTTATCAAGATATTTAACTTTATCTAAAAAAAGTTCCTCTTAGAAATATGTTATTATAGCTTAATTTCCCTCTAAAACTCTTCTCGGCTATTTTCAGCTACCGTTCTGCTACTTTAAGACAGCCTTTTGCTACTTTTAACAAGCTTCTTGTTACGCTTGGATTTTAGCTACCTCTTTGCCACTTTTAGCTTAGGTTCTTCTACTTTAAGCTAGCATTTTGCTACTTGTAAACATTTACTAGTTATCTACTACAATTAATCTTTAGCTAGCATTTTGTAACTTCCAGCTTTTTGACAGCTTAAGACAACATTATGCTACTTGTAGCAGTTTGCTAGTAATCTGCTACATTTAGTCTTTAGCTAATGTCGTGTATTTTTATGTACCGTGCCTTTAAGAAATGTGAACGAGCGTGTCCGACCGGAGCGCGCATGAAGGCGGGCACGCGCTTCTTTGTTCAGAGTTCTTCATACGATCTAGCTGTTAGCATCCTCTCTCGCATCTCTCGTTAAATAAACATGTCTAGAAGCTGAAGTTATCGTCTTTCTTCATTCAAGTGTTAGCTAAAATAGGTCTTAAACATCCAGCAGCTACAGGCAAGGACCCTCCAGCGAAACCACCGAAGAAACAGCAGCACCAGACTTGAGCAGACGGAGGGGAGACGAGAGACGGGTCCAAGCAGTAGACGGAGCCCAGAAGAACCTAATTGGACCGGGACTCAACACTAACATTCTGCAACTTTCAGCTTTTTGCTACTTTTAGCTAGCTTTGGCTACTTGTAGCCCACAAGTTATCTACTACATTTACTCTTCAGCTATCATTTTGCAATTTTCAGCTATTAGCTAGTTAATAATACTATTTAGCTTCTTGGCTACTTGTGGCTGTTTGCTAGTGATCTACTACATTTAGACTTTAGCTATCATTTTGCAACTTCAAGCTTTTTGACAGTTTTATAACCTTTTGTAATTTTCAGATTTCAGCTACATCTTTTGACACGTTTAGCTTTAGGTTTTGTACTTTAAGCCAGCCTTTGAATACTTGTAGCTTTTTGCTAGTAGTCATTTAGTCTTTAGCTAGCATTTTGCTACTTCCAGCTTTTTTTAGCTAATGTGTTGCTACTTTTAGCTAATATTTTGCTACTTTTAGTTTTAGGTTTTTCTACATTAAGCCAGCATTTGGATACTTGTAGCGTTTTGCTAGTGATTTAGCATTTTGTAATTTCAAGCTTAGACAGTTTAAGATAGCATTTTGCTACTTGCAGCTGTTTGGTAGTAGTCATTTAGCCTTTAGTCTTTAGCTAGCATGCTACTTTTAATCTTTTAACTAATGTGTTGCTACTTTTAACTAACGTTTTGCTACTTTTAGCTTTAGGTGAGCCCTTTGCTACTAGCTGATGAGCTAGCTTTCTGCTGCATTTGTCAAGCAATTTGCTACTTTTAGCTCTTAGTTTTTTCAGCTTTTAGTTAGCATTTAGCTATTTTTAAACACATCAATCATTTTTCTTTACCCTATTTTCCTAACAAAATAGGCTCGAGGCTGAGAGTTGAACCTGCAACCTTCACACTGTGAGGTGACACCTCTAACCACTGCACCACCATGATGACCCAAAGATCGATGAAATCAATCAATTCAAACATTTTAGGGCAGATTTCACAGCTAGACATTTACTGCAGGTGCAGCTGTTGTTTGTCTTTATATAATAAATTCACTCTGGCAAAAATCACACATATATATATTTATACTCTGGAGTTGTTCTTATTTACAGCTGTGAACCAGCAGAGAAGATCCTGCATGGAAAAGTTGAAGCACATTTTTGGCACAGTCTCCAGTAAGTGTCCACTTCGTGTGTGAAAACAGCTGAAGTGTTGCTGCTGTACCCAACACGTCTGTAAAACCCTGACAGAGACGGATTCTGTCGAGTCCCAACAGACCTGATCTCTCCTTGGGATAAACCTGAGCGTCGAGCCGCTATCAGCGCTGATGTGAGCCACGGACCAGGCCGGGGCGGGGCAGGACGGAAAAGCTGCGAGGGGATCTGCTCACTTCACAGAGGAGATGCTTATCCAAACACGACTACAAAGACCGAGCGCTCGTAGAGAGGGGTGTGGGAATGGAGACGGCCCGGGTCACGGAGCGGGGACGGCTCGCTGCTGCCTGAGAGGAAACCCCCGTAAAGAAATGACCCAGTTTGTGTTTACAGTCAGAGCAGAACAATAGACGGACGTATACAGCAGCAGTGCTCTCCTTTACGTGTTCCACGGGAAAAACACTTTGTGGCGTTACGCAAACAAGGAGGAATCTGAAGTCTGGTGTGTGTAAATACACCCACACATCAACTGTGAGATGTCAAAACACGCATCTGGAACAATTACTCTTTGACACAACCAGACTGTAAATAGGTTTAAACAAGAAGTAACCATCAGATGTGACACCAGGGATGCACTCAGGTCTGAGAACATCTCCCCGTAAAGTCCGAGTCCCTCTGGTGACGGAGCAGAATGTGAAACACGTCTGATGCTAAAATTAAACGATGCTACAGGTTTAATTACTACAGTAAAAATATGACTTTTTGGGAAAGTAACCATGTAAATGCAACAGATTCACAGAAAAAAAGTGCTACTGAGAATTAAAGGCCTGCCTGAATAAAAAGGTTGGATTTAAAAAATCCTGGGTGGATGGAGACTAAAACCTCAGGAAGCAGCGACTGATAAAAGGCTTGGCTCTGTTCAGTTTGAATTTAGAGCTTGGAAAATAATACAAATATATATTATTTGACCTTAAAGTCCTCGCATGCTTACAGAAAGCTAATGAATCGTCAGAATAATGTGGAGCTTTAAAAACAAGCAAAAGTTTAAAATTACATCAAAGACGGGCTGCAGCGTTTTGGACAAGCTGAAGATGACTGAGGGAAGACCGGGGGATTCCAACGTGAAATAAGCATTAAAAAAATAATAAAAAAAGATTCTAGGTGTTGCCTCAGTCGAGCTGGTTCTGTAGTCAGGAGGAAACAAACGCTCACACAGGTCTATGACCGAAAGCACGACCACTTTCACCAGACCTGCTGTCTACAAGCTTTAAACTACTTTTAAGATTCGGGTCCAACAATCCTTCTGTGAGGTTCCAGATGAGTAAAACGCAAAACATAAAAAAAAACAGTTTTTTAAATTAAACTGCTTACATCTTTACTAAGAAATCAAAGTCTTTAAAACTAGAAAGTATTTTTATATTTTAGCTCACGTGTCAAACTCAAGCCTCTCCACAGTATTTTATGTGACCCATGAGAGCTTCAAACATGTATTAGTGTCTAAAAATAAGCTGCTTTAAAGCCAGAACTGACCATAAACTACATCTCCCAGAATTAAAAAGTGGGTAAAAACATCAATTTATTAATGATTGCGATTTATTTTATTTTTAATTCAACATCGATCGATAAAATCCTCCGATTAAATTCAATACCCGGGCCAGCGTATTGTGTTTTTGTGTTTGAACTCCATATTTAGAACAAATATTATAGTGCGGCTGCTTAATTTTCAGATATTTTATTTCCCTAAAAAGGTTTCCATGTATTTGGGCAAAAAATAAATATCTAAAAAATTACCAGGGACTTGTGTACTTCTTCTTCCTACGACATTAATATGGAAGCATTTAAAGTAATATCGAACTGAAATCAAATTGTAAGGTTGTTAACAACACTACCCATAATTCATGTTGATTATTTTGCTGGAAAAAAAGAAAAGGGTTCAAGGCAAAATTGGACACAAATTCTCCATTTCTCTTCATTTGCGATCCAGTTGTAATGAAAAGTGGGAATTTCCCACATACGAGTTGTATATTTAAACTCAATCAAGTGGGAACTCCCTGTAGGAAAGTGCGAGATCAGAATTCAAGATGGCAGCTACTCGCCACAACTCATCATAATAGTATTTTATTTACATTTAGTCGTACACATAGCACTTTTCAGTGTTTATAAGAGGGCATGTTAAACACTGTTTCTATGCAGGAAATACCAGGTAGAGCTCAGTTATTTGTTAGCGGTGCTAAGGAACATATCACAACGTTTATATGACCTTCGGTGAGAACATGTTTGATGCTCCTGTTTTAGATGGACTGGATGTTCACTGTTATTTAAAAATAATTACTTGCAAACATTTTAACACGTCTGATTTTATATTCTGGATAAATAATGTTACTAGCTGCGTTTCCACAGCAAATGTACGCAAAACTTTGTCGATATTCTGTTAAATGTCGAAAAACACAGTTTCGCAATTGCGATGTTTCCATTAAGTCAGAAATGCTGTTAAAGTTGGACGTGAATACATTTGTTCTCACGATAAGTCATAACAAACATGGCGACAACGGATGTAAACGCATATTGCTAACACGATACTAGCGCTCATCATCAGAGGAGACGTCGGCGTCTTATCGAGGCTTTCCAGTGACAAGCCCCTTATACTTGGGAGCGGCTACGTATGCTGTGTTTTTGGGAAATTGTATTTGGTGAGTTTACTACTTTCTTTTACTACTTTGTTGATTTTACTACTACTTCCTGTTGTTTTTGTTGTTGTTTTTGCCAGTAGAAACAACCCGTTGTTGATCACGTGATTCCCGTGATGCGAAAAAAGTGTTTCCATTGCAGTTTTGCGAAACTCACCAATTTCAATACGGCCGAAAAACCACCTCATCCTAGCGCAAAAACATTGTCGAAAAAAGGAAATTTTTTTTCTAAATTGACGTGTTTCCATTGAGCAAATTTATTTTCGAAATTCTAATTTGCGCATTTTCATGGTCAATGGAAACGCAGCTACTGACACTAGAACACTAACGCTGCAAAAACAGACTTGTTCAACAAGTCGTCACTTTAGGAAATAAGACAACAGAAATTTGATAAAATGTTGTTAATGAATAAATTCTTTTGAATAAATCCTGTTGATGACCTCTTTTTATGGCTTATCTGATAAAACTAGAGAACGAACATGTGAGACACGATCACGCTTCTCACCAACGACACAACAACCGAGTCAGAATTTCAAAAATGTTCTTTTTGCTTCATGATACTAATGAATCAAAAGTTCAGCATGCTGGTTCTGCAAAAATAACAAAAGACATGTCCAACTGTTATCAAACTAAAGGGGAAACAGAAACAATAACATTAAATAACTATTTGGGCATTTCCCCCCCCTCCTCTGTCTCTTCTGTTATGAATCGTAGCGACATTGTGTTGTTTTCCCTTTGAGTCACCGATACTCACAGCTCTGCCGTTTGTGCAAGTCACTCTGGTTTGTGCTGGTCGCGGTCCAGCCGGGTGTTTGCCAACGTAACTGGAGCGAGACGTGGGGAAGTTCTCAGTAACCATAACTCAGGGGGCGGCTGCACAACAACACAACGTAAAAATCGTGTTTCTGGAGAACGGCCTCGTGTCTGCTGAACCAGCCGAGTGCAAAAACAAAAACAAAAACAAGAGAGACCTAAAAATAACCGTCGACCAGAGCTGTGTGTAAACAATGACAACTGAATTCCTGAAGCAATCTTCTGCCATCAGATGAATGTTTATTACACGTGATAAAGAAACTTAAATAAGACGTGTGGTTATTTACTTTGAAGGAGTGACGTTCTCTGATATTTTTAGCCAAAGTCTATCACACCATCACAATTTCATGCTGTTTAATTATAACTAGTATAACTGAATAAATCTAAATTAAAATGAATAATGATTAAAATTCAAAGCTACAGCCAACAGCTGAAGTATAAAACTAAAGGTCACCATAACTTCATCAAATGGTGGAATTTTCCAGAATACTTTTTTAAAAAACTTTAAAAAAATAGGATTACCAAGTAAAGGAATAAATACACCTGCAGGTACAAAATGTATGTTCAAGGTGGGTACGAAATGACTCAAGGCAGGAAAGAATGATTTTCAAAAACAAAGTCAAACTCTACAGGTTTTACTTTCCTTTAAGGCCCCATCGCACTATAACGTTTTAATGTTTTAATTAAATCATGAGAATTTTAAAGACATCTATGTTGATGATGGAATTTTAAAATTTAACTGGAAGCCATTTTTAGGTGTGTAACATGCTGTAACGCTTATAAATTGATCAATTATACAACTTTTATTAGTAATTTAGACATTTTAAAAAATCCACAAGTAGGAATAAGTTGTCGAAAATGTTATAATCTGACCGGAATTTTAAATATTCATACATATAAAATGTCTAAACTTGATGACAGCYTTTCATAAACAATCAACACTTAAGTTTTTATATTATTTTATAACCATAATTATTGGTTTAATAAACAAAAAGATTTTATATAACATTTCACTTTGCCTGGATTCATTCATGTCTTTATTTAAATGTTTTTAAATCAGATGGTTGTGATGCTCATATTTACCAAAAGCAAAGGAGCTTTAGTGTTTACTTTATAATAAATTACAAATATAGTTTGATTAAAGTGCCCATGACCTCAAATTTTTTTAATACATATGAATGCATTTTTAGAAAGAGGACATTGATAAAATATTGCAAAATAAATTTCATGTCGCTGAGATGAACGGTTGTTGAGATATTGGCATGTGAAGTAACAGGAAGTGATGTCAAAGGGGAATATCTGCATGTGAACAGAGCAATGTTACAACAGCCAACAACCCAGACTGTAGAGAAGAATCTGATGTTTCTTAAGGTGATTTTGAGTCACCATCAGAGAGATGAAGAGTCAGAGTTCAAATAATATTGTTTCAATAAACAAAAACCAGAGAGGTTTTTTTTTTGTTAAAGAGTTCCCCTTTGATGTCACTTCCTGTTTCACTTTGGCTGAGTCAAGTTCAAAAGAAAATATGCCAGTTATTGGACAAAATGGGTTAAATCATGTGTATTATTCCAACTTTCTTAAAAATAAAGTTGTTTTCTTTGACTTTTTTTGTATTTGAAGAATATGCATGTCACAGGCACTTTTTAGTTCTGGAGCAAAAATTTACAAAATGTTATGATTTTATAGCAAACAAAAAAACAAAACACAGTTGTGCAAAACATCTAAATATGTCTACCCAATACACCAATGTTTCTTTTAAAAATAGAACTAAAGTGCATTCTTGTGCCTTCAGAAATAGTAACATGTATTCCCCTCAGGAGAGGAGGAAAAGGAAAAAGGCTGGGAGCCACTCCATTCCTCCTGGGTTAGTTACTTGAAACGGGGTCAAAGTGACCAGATCTGCAGGTCACACGCTACTCAACAGTCCACATGAAGACGTGTTGACTTTTGAGTTTTCAAATCCAATTTGTTTTTACGAATCACGTGTATCATAATTTATTGCAGGGCTGCCATACCTGACTGGATTAGTTTCAGCGTGATGTTGAACAGTAGCGCCAACACCACGTAGTAAAAGTCTGTCATGTTCTGCTGATGTCACAAAGCTAAAAATAGCACCGATATCAGATTTGATCACAGAGTTGAAACCGTCTACAGAGCAGAAAAACACACAGCTTGTTGCTGATTTATCAACAGCAAACTGTAAGAAGAAGACTGAATATGAGAGATTGAGGGGAAAAGAGAAAGTGGGTTCTGAAAGTTGGGGTTTGGGACCGCAAGAGTCATAAAATACCAAGATGGGGGATTCATGATGCTTTGTGCTCATCTCTGATCGAGTCGCAGAGTCAACAAGTCCAGAAAAAAAAACCTAGATATCCCTCGCCACAGACCCCACAGGTGTTTCTGACAGTTTTGGGTCTGCTCTGGGGTCTCTTCCTGAAAAACCTCTAAAAGAGACCAGATCAGATAACTCACCTAAACTGACTCTGAGCTGCTCAGCTCATCTCTAAAGCTGAGCCTGGTCCCCCTACGAAGGAAGAGGACTTTGTCCGCAGGATCTCGATCTTTCTGTCATACCCCATGACCACAGGTGAGGGTTGGAACGTAGATGGGCCAGTAAGACCACAAGTTTGTTCACCTCGAAAATGAGTCAAAGCAGGATTTTAGATAGAGGGGCCTCAAGGCACTGTGCGGGTTCGCCGAGACTAACAGACGTTTCCGTCAGGTGTTTCTCCTCTACGAACTTCGTAAGCGGCGTGGCAGTGAACGCAATTATTTTATGAAGCCAAAGGAAGACACAAAGAGGAGCGGTGGTTATTTAGATGAAAGAACTCGTCGACTGTGACGTCCATGGAAAAGCCATCTGGGAAACCAGGGTTCGACAAATCCTATTGCCCGACTGCCCGGGGCAGGTAAAACTCATTCAGGCAGGTGGGTGTGTCCTGATGCCTGCCTGACTGGGCAGGTAAACAATTTCTTTATTTTTTTAAAAGGGCCATTTATTCAAAATATTATGAAAATAAATGAATATAGCATTTTAAAACACGTATAGAGAGAGTAAATCCTCAAAATGTCCCCCTCCGCTGTAGAAGAATTGCGTCTTGCCGTCGTGTCGCAGGATCATTTCCTCCCTCCCTCCCTCTGCACGTCGCGCAGAGCGAAGCTTTAACTACCATCGTTTTTTTCACACCCAAACTGTCGGAGAAAAAAATTGTTTATGTTTTGTTACCCACAGAGATGATAAAAAGATRTGGATGTTCGTTCAGTCATAAATCCATCTGACTAATGTCRGTGGGCTCTGAGAGCGCAGAGCAGCAGAGGGTCAGTTTAACAGGCTCACTGTATGGCAGGCCAATATTGCATTTATTTGGCTTCACCMCACTTACATTCCATCCATCCATTTTCTGTACACGCTTACTCCTTTCAGGGATGCGTGGGTCACTGGTGCCCATATCCAGCAGTCACAGTGCGAGGGGCGGGGTACACCCTGGACAGGTCACAAGTCCATCACAGAGACACACAAAATTACAATTACAAATCCTCAAAAAAAAATTTACTTAAGTAGGCTGACTGTAACAAAGTAAATGTACTGCTAAGGAGGAACAACAACCGGCTGTTACGACTGGAGGTTTGTGGTTTTTTTCTTCAGCTCATCTCCCTGGAGAGGATCCAGTATCAGAGTTTTGCCGAGGAGCCGACTTGTTTTTGACAAATCAGTGCAACAACTTCAGAACAGCTGAGAGTGAGAGCAGATGTTTGTATGCAAATGTTACAATCATTTTGTTTTAAATAGAAACACACAAGAAAAAAAAAACAATGGCATGATAAAAAAAGTTTCAATTAAGAACGTTACAAACTTTGAATATTTGGTGGTAAAAATTACGATAACTAGAGAAATATAGTTTTCTGCATCAGTGTGGGATTGCTTTTGCTGAGAAAGCTACATCTAGG
>NW_013952435.1:386547-388977 GCF_001266775.1 Austrofundulus limnaeus | reverse complement strand
TTTTTAAACTTGGAGATCTTTCCAGCTTGAGCTTGTTTGTTTATTGAAGTTGATTTTTGAAAATAAGGGGCACATATGATAGTTTTTTCTTCACTCTGTACCTTTTAATTCAGGGTAGGATTTACTTTTTTTAATGGTGTACATAGATTGTTTTGTTTTTATAAATGAAAGAAACAAACAAATAAATAGACATCTCTTAATATTTTTTGACAACTCAAAATAATTATTTAAGATATCTCTAATTATATTCTGACTTGTATAAATAGCATCAGATTTATCATTAAGTTGTAGGGAGACTCCAGTTCAAGATATCTTAAATGTATCTTTAGATATGAGATAGACTATATAAGATTCAATTAATGCAAATTGCAGACTTTTTCATGTTCTGTAAATTGTATTTAAAACAAAGCTGCTGCTGTTGATCATTCTGTTTTTATAAGCAGCCCTCCCAAGACCAATACTAGGGGAAACACTGGAAACGTCTAAAAATGTTTACTGAAGATGTTTTTGATAAAACAATTGACTGTTAGTGACTCAGTCTGCAATGTTTGCATCTGCTAAATCAGATGTCATATATTATGTACCTCTGTTTAACCATGTTAATAGTTTTGTAATACAAATACAGTACACGTTTTTCTTATATTTTATCAAATTTTGAACATTTTTGTTTCAGGCAGGTAACTTTTCATGTCGGACAGGTGACATTTTTCTTTACCTGCCCTAAGAAAAAAAATCTTGTCGAACCCTGTGGGAAACGAGGTCACTGTTGTAGCAAAAAACGTAGCAAAGTCCTGCATGTCTGGGTGTGGAGCTCTGTCTTTACGGCACTCAGATATTTATTCCCAATGGTTGCCTGACTCAATTTCTGTCGTTGTTTTAGATTATCATATGTTTTTGTTTTGCCTTGATGTAATTGAACCATTAATCATTTAACAGATATATCTGTGTGGATTGATTATTTGCTATACCCCATCAATCACACGACTCAAGCTTCCAGATGGTTTTCCACAGGTTTAGCTTAGTTTACACTGACCACGTACCTGCATTTCCGAATAGACCATTTTGTGGTTTTCTGTGCGTATTTTCTGTTCATCTGGTGTTTTTTTTTTTAATTCTGGCAGAGAAAATATTGGATGAGGTAATATCTTGGAGCTTCTCATTGTAAGACTTTTCACGAGTAAAGGGTTGGTAATATAAGTGCAATTTTAAGTATTTTTATTTATAAAACTTTGAATTGCTTTCTCTGCTTCTCCACACCTGATGAATATCATTAAGTTCAACCTGTCAATCATTCTTTCATCTCAGCCCAACATGGCATTTTAGCATAAGCTTTAAAAATAAAATAATAAAGCTGCTTTAAATCCAGCACCGCTGACCATAAACAACATCTCCCTTAATGCTTGTTGATTATCTTACCTGCAAAATGACAACATCCCACCACTAGGTGGCGCTGCACAGGGTTCAAAAGTAGTGAACAGCCAGTGAAATTCAGTGTAAAATCTCCATTTCGAAACATTATGACCAGCTAATATTGATGTGGCTCAGTTGCACTGGGAAGTTGGAATTCCCCACTTTCAAGTCGTAATTTAAACTGGAAACTGTAGGAATTTCCTATAGGAAAGTTTTAACCCCGGATTTATATTGCATGCGTCTCCGTTCCACTGCGCTGCGGTGCGCAGGTYGTAGGTGTTCGTTTGTGTCTCAATTTATACAGACTCCGCAGTTCGGTCCGACAGAGGGTGTGGAGGAAGAAGATCGCGCGATAAATTCAGTGATGTGGAAGTCAGAGCAAAAAATAAATAATTCTGAGAAAGACAAACTCCAAACACAGCTGAAAACATTAATATAAAGGCTTTTGGTATCTATGTTGAAACTGTCTCGCTGTCGTCTTTCTGAAACTTCTGATTTCAAAATAAAATCCACGTGTATCGTGTGTGTACACATAACTTCATGCTACGTTTCCATCTGCTTCCCAAACAGAACGATACATTCTGACAGCATTTGTGCAGAAACATATCCGTATATTTATTAATATAGCTGCAATTTCTACATTATTCCGACAAATTTTCCAGCCTAAAAGTGTCTTAATTTGAAAATACGGATGTTGTGCTCGTTTCTTTTCCTGTTGGTGCGACGTGATCTTTAAAAATTGACTCCGGCAAAAATAGGATCTGTTCTAATTTTGCCGGATCGCCGTCCGCTCACCGCCACTGTGCGCAGCCAGTGTAAACACACTCATTGATTATAACGGGTGCAGATTTGCTGCGGAGGTCAGACCGGAGCGGAACGCATGTAGTGTAAATTAGGGGTAAGAGTTCAGAATGCTACTCACCACATTTCTCTTACTTTAAAGGCACAGTGTGTAGGATTTGTTGTTTTCAGTGACATGTAGTGATTGAGTGGTTGAATCATCCTCCCTGGTCCTCCCCC
>NW_013952435.1:375840-379494 GCF_001266775.1 Austrofundulus limnaeus | reverse complement strand
TTTTGAGCGTTCCACACAAATTATCTATAAAATACTGATCCCTGTTCAGTTAAAGTGGCATAAATCTGAACAGAGCTCAAAATAATTTGTTCAACTCCAAACATTTGACTGCTGTGACTTTATTAGTTATAAGTTAGTACAACGGTTTGGGATTATAGTGTAATAAATGTCCTTACAGAAAATCTAACTGCTCATTTTAAATCAATACTTTACTTTTAATACTTAAGTACAAAAAACATCAGATACTTTAAGACTTTTACTCAAGTAATATTCCTAAAGGAGACTTTAACTTTTACCAAAGTAATTTTTTGGTAAGATACTTGTACTTTTACTCAAGTATCATTTTGTGGTACTTTACACAACACTGCTTTTAAATTAGCTGAAGCTAAAGACAACAAAAATAAAAAAATAAGCCATTTTTTATACGTATCTACGTAAACTTATCATTGCAAATAGTATGAAAATGCTGACTTCATTATGTTTCTTTCTCTTCCGCCGACCGACACAAGCTTAAGAACCTAACTCTTATGTTCAAGCTTTCAATGCTTTGATATATTTATAATACTGGAGTGCATGTGATCGATAATCGTTCAAGAAATTGCCCAAAAAACAAAACCTAGTTAAATTACTACATTTCCCATGATGCTTTTCGCTTCATCCTACGTTGAGAAGTAGCGCACTTGCGTAACATTCACGCGACGGGAATGCCTGTTTTCCAAAATATGCACATTTTTCTAGTCACCGAATTAAGTTCATTTAATATTTGAATTTGCTTAGAGGAATAATATTTTTTGAATGAGCAAAGGTTTGTTCGACTCATAGTGGTGATAACTATATCTTAAATAAAAAAGCACGAACGCTAACACCGTAAATACACAGTCAGTGTAGCCTAGCTTATATTTGATTCAATAATTATAAACTTTGCTACGTTGAAGACATGAAAAAGCGAGAGGGTAAGTCCACCGTTTTTAGGCTTTTATACTTATAACTATGATTTTTTTTGTTGTTGTTGCATGAGATATTAATTCTGCTTATTTCAAAATTAACTTAGCAAATTTACTTATTAGCTGTTTACCTTTGCCTATTTATCTATCCAGACCAGACAAGCTTGTTAATATATGAAAGTAAAAAGGTAAAATCAAAAATAATAACGTGCTGAAAAGCTGAAAAACAAAAATGTATTAAATTTAATGTAATAACTTTTCACATATGTAACAAACAGGTGTCCAAAAAGGCATTTTTTTTGCCTTACATTAATAAAATTAGTGCCATCATAATTTTCAGATTTATTTCATCCCATTAATGTAAATATATTGTAATACTGTAGCATGACATTTAAGGGTTTTGTGTCAGAATGTTGAGATATGTGAAATTATAATTCATTTTCATTATTTTTTTGTTTATTTTAAAACCAAATATTCCCATAACAAAACAGAAGTCAGCAAAAACAATCCTAATTTTGTTAGATTTTCTGTGTGTGTGTGTGTGTGTGTGTGTGTGTGTGTGTGTGTGTGTGNCGACCATGGAGATATAAACAGCTTTTTATAAGGTAAAAATAATAAAACAAGGTCTTTGTCTGCAATGATTAGACATGTTTTTTATTATTGTCATTAGTGATTATCTCAATTTAGGCTAAAAGAATTGACAAAAACCTACACTGTGCCTTTAATCTGTATTATTTAGTCGTACACGTAGTACTTTTCAGTGTTAATATGAGGACATGTGAAAACGCTGTTTCTATGCAGGAAATACCAGGTAGAGCTCAGTTATTGTTTGCTGGCGGTGCTCCGGAACGTGGCGTTTCCTAATTACGACCATAATGCTCATGTGGACACGCCTGATCAGAGGCTCAAGAGGAACAGGGTTTAGTCCTCTGGTAAATTTTGTTTTAATACATCTGAAAAACTGCTGGAATAAATGTTTTTAAACTGATAAAATGGTGGTGAATAACCTGACAGCTTGTTTTTGTTTTTATGGGAAGGATAAACTGCAATGATAACCTCTGATAAAACTGTGTGCTAGTTTCAGTTTTGTTTTTACAGACACGAGCTTTCAGTGTGGTGAGTTTAAACCATAAAAGCAACAGAGAGAGGAAGAGGAGGAGGGGTCAAAAGTTCACCTGCTGTACCTGCAGCACCTACCTTCGTCCTTCCATTTATACTGTAGTTGCCCAGTTTTCCGTTACAATGTCTGATTATGTCGTCCATGCGACCCATGAGGAACTGGATCTTCTCGCAGCCGGCCTCCTTCCCCTCGATCCACGTGATTTTGTCCCCTCGGATGTCCTTCGTGGAGTCGCTCTTCTGGCTGACCAGCTGTCCGTCCGTGAACCGGCCGGTCCGGTACAGGGCCTTGACGTTCTCCAGGACGCTCAGCCCGGACTCCGAGCCCAGGAAGCTGTCCACCACGCAGATGCCGTGCCGGTTCATGCACGGCACTATGCACTCCGTGGCGAGCCTCTGCGGGGACAGGGTGCTGCTTTGTCCGTTAGGCGTGGCGGGGCTGTTGTTGGGTCCCGCTTCCGCAGCCCGGTCCCCGGCCGCAGGTGCTTCCGTGTTGCCGCCGGTCTGCGGCGCGGGCTCGGGGCTTTTCGGTTCCCGGGCGTCCTCCCGCGCCGCCTGCTTGTCCTCCGGCGACGGTCCCGGTTTGTGTTTGGGAAGCAGAGCCGCCTTGTTGTCCGCCTCCTTACAGATTAGCTTGTGCTTCTTCCAGTCTTGTTTCTGGTGCTCCTTGCTGCAGTAGAAGGAGCTCCGGCATCTGCCGCACTTCAGAAGGTTCTCCATCTTCCCGCAAAGTTCACAGTACTGCCGGTCCCGGTCCAGGTCCAGGTCCAGGTCGTTCTGCTGCTTCTCCATGGTGCACTGCTCCTTTAATTCAGATTCTTTCCACGCGCCCCGCTACCGTCGGCGGGGAAACAGCCTCTCTCTCTGCCTCGCTACGACGAGCGAAACGGGGGAAGGAAAGTCAAAAACTCGCCATTTTACCATGTTCATCCCGTCTCTGAGTGTTCTTTCAGCGGGTTAACGCCACAGTGTGAGCCCGGGGACGAGGATTCGGAGATAGGTCGATGTCTTCGGGAGGCATTTCGAAAGCCTAGCTGGCGGTGTCAACCTCGTTTACTGCATGGCGCTGCGCAGCTTGTGTGTGAGCAGTTTGCTCGTAGCCCCGCCCACCGTGACGTCTAAACGCAGGCACCGCCTCCTCCGCGTTGCCTTTTTGGAACTGTCAAAAAAAAAAAAAAAAAAAGCTACGGACACGTGGAGCTGCTCAGTTATTAATTTATTCCCACTGGTTAAAAAAAATTCCTACTGGTTAAACAACTCAGCTTTTAAACAGAGTTGTAAAGTAACTAAGTATAAATACTTCTTTACTGTACTTAAGTAGAATTTTTGGGCATCTGTACTTTACTTGAGTAATTATTTTTCAGCCTACTTTTTACTTCTACGTCTTACATTTTCACACAATTACCTGTACTTTCTACTACTTACATTTTTTAAAAAAGGCAAGAAGTATAAAGTCGTTCCTTTTATTTCATTTTTGCTTGTTTTGATTGCAGTTTGTTATAGAAAAATACTTTCCATATAAATTGTGCCTTCTGGATAAGAGTGAATTTAATTTTGGTTGAATGAAAAGTATATATATATATATATATAT
>NW_013952435.1:367962-369926 GCF_001266775.1 Austrofundulus limnaeus | reverse complement strand
TGTGTGTGTGTGTGTGTGTGTGTGTGTGTGTGTGGCAAAGACAAACATGCATAATTATACATCTAAGAATGAGTAAATAATTGATAAATAAGGATAATTTCTAACATTTATTAGAAGTCAAATGCATTTCAGTGTCACCTGACTTTTCTCTGCTTCATTTCAGGTGAAGGATACTCAAAGAAAAATCTTGATGCTGCACTGCAGCGTGATGTGAGCGCCAACCCCTCCTCACCTGTCGTCGCTGCCTTCAGAGGTAACTTTTTGACACCACTTTTCACCGATGTGATTATTGTTTTTATTTGAAAAAAAAAAGTAAAACCGTCCTCCCTGTCGTTGGAAGTTTTCCAGCTGGAGCTCGACGCCAAACACGACAAATACGAGAGGCTGGTTAAGATCAGTCGGGACGTCACCATTGAGAGCAAGAGGACCATTTTCCTCCTGCACAGAGTAACCAAGTGAGGGACACAGACATTCAAACATTTTATGTAAATGTGCTGTAATTGAGTTGCTTCTAAATTTGGTTTATTTTTCTCAACTATAAAGACTGTAATACTAATTTAAAAATGATTATTATCTTCATCAATGCAAGGATTTAGTTGTTTTCAAACTGTGCCCTCAGTAGAATGATTTCTGGTAACTTTTAAATGTGATTATTGGTTAAAAAGAAAAAAAACAGGAATTTTTTTTCCAAATCCAGGTCTTAGAGAGGTTTTTATGTTTTTGTGGGTGTGTATACCAGTTTGGTAGTAAGGCAAATTCTTCACTTTCATTTTATCTGTAACATCAGAGGTAAACTTGTCGATTCTGTCTTAAGTTTATGACTAAAATATTAAAATTTTTTGATTGGTTGTAAAGCGTACCCAACGCAGAGGAAGTTCTGAAYGAGGCGGAAGGAAAACTGGACGCAGTCCGACAGAAGATTGGTCAAATCGCCGAAGAGCTGAGAGGAGAAGACATTTACCAGTTTCACAGAGCTTTTACTCCAGGTGAGGAAATTAATCTTATTTTCTCACGTCTGTGGTAACTGTGACGTTAGAGTGAAGGTTGTCAGGAATATTATTGTACAAAATCTTCACCTTGTTGTAGTTTCTCTCTAMCTGATCATCTTAGAGGGCAAACAGGAATTATCTGACTATTTCAGAACTAGCGTTGGGAAAAATCAGATCCTGTGGGAATTTCTTCTTTTAAAACAAATAATTGCTCACCTACTTCTTCAGAAAAGTCCTCAATCTGTTTCAAGCTGTTTTTTTTCTCTCCATCTCTGCCTTTGAGCCTCTCTCCTCTCTGATTGGTCCAACCGTGTCTGTGGCACCATCCTCTGTTTCAATCAGCTGCAGCTCCATGTTCAGAAATGTCTTTGTTTTTTTGTTCCAAGCTCACTAAACACTGAACTAAACCCCAACTATAAAAACCAAACACATTAATCTCCAAAGACTTATTCTCTCCATCGCTGCCAAACTTCATTCTATTTCCACCTCTTTTTCTTCTTCTTCCTGTTGATTTTTAGGCACTTGTCAAACAATTTCAGGCTTCAGTCCAGTTTATTTATATGGTTCCAACATGTAAGGCTGGATGGACAAGTCTCCTGTTGACATCTTTTAGTTGTAAGCTAGAAAATGCTAGCCCCCATTCTCAAACCGGAGTGGACCGGTCTGGAAGCTGGAGGGGGKGCGGTGCTTGAAGCGTCTTAAAGAAACGGTAACAAAACCAGCTGCGTTGGGACACACATCACTGGCTATGTTTACATGCGCAAAATTCTTTGATCGGATTGAAATGTATTTGGGTTAAATAATGGGAATGTATCATTTACATGCGCACAGTCTGATCATGACGAGTGTTTACATGTACCGGGTTTTTATTCAGTTGCTAACTTTCCCTTTTAAAAAAACAACACAGAAAAAAGTTCTACTTCTGTGATGAACATAAATAACGAGCTTCTGTTTGAGCCGCAGGTGACGAGCGGA
>NW_013952435.1:365301-367219 GCF_001266775.1 Austrofundulus limnaeus | reverse complement strand
TAATCGCGCTGCTCTAATCGCGCTGCTCTAATCGCGCTGCTCTAATCGCGCTGCTCTAATCGCGCTTGAGGCGCCGCAGAACTTCCCGACGTTGCTTGAAGCGCGTCCACCATAGACTTTGTATGTAAACCTGCTGCTCCTGACGCTGAAATCGCGTTCGGTGTGAACGCACCATAAGATGATCGGATTAAATGTTTAYACGCTGTTTGGATTATCAATCGGCATAAACCTCTCTCATTCCGATTACAAATTCATTCGGATCAAGCTGAATCGGGTCGGAATAATCCGAATGGGGCGTTTACATGACGCATTTTTATTCCCAATGGCCGTTTAATCCGATTACTTATGTCCATGTAAACGTAGCTATGGTGAAAGAGGAGCTGGTAAAGTTAGAATAAGGAGTAATTCAGACCAAAGCTTTGTAGTTCCACTGTATAAAGACCCCAACTGCATGATTTAAATGTGAAAAGGAAGGATTTAAAATCATATGTCTACTTTAAAACTTAAAAAAATTCAACGACATCCAGGCACAAACTTCATTCATGGCAGTCAAGCAAGTTTTTGATTAAAAGTAGATAAATCTGTGTGTCGTCTGCATAAYGTTTGATATAACATGCTTCCTGAAGATGGGATGAAGTGGAAGCAGGTATATAGAAAATAAGAGGGCCTAAGATCGATCCCTGAGGAACTCCAAAGGGCTTCAGTCCGAAGGAGTTTGGGAGTTGTATATTTGTTGGGTGGGGGACGTCTGCCTGTCTTTTGCTGCTGTATTAAATATGGTGATCATTAAAAAAATAAAGGTTTCGTAAATGATCATAACTCTGGTTTTAATTGGGCTATCAGCACCATTTCAAAACTGGTTTATAGTTTGAAGTCACTTCTTTTGACACAAAGTGAAACAGACTCTCAATGAGGCGTCGTGTGACCAGGACGTGGCAGCGTGTCCAGGGTCTCCAGTGGGTTAATYGTCATATTAATCGTTATGGCCGCGATCATCGCCCAGTCCTGTTTCTACCATTTATGTGCTTCCAAGTAAAATGTTCAAGCAAGAATATCAGATAAGAAATAAATTAAAAAATAAAACAGAATCACTGATCAATGTCTCGCTCATTCATCTATTTGTCCTTGGGTCATGTTCTGTGTGTATTTGATGTTGATAGCGTGAGAGCGCGACCTTGATGTTGGCCTGGCTCTACCGACCACACCCTCTGCTCTGATAAAGTTTTTTTTTAACGTAGCCATAATGTCTGCAGAGTTTAGAGGAAAACATTACCAGGAGTGAGAGCGAGCTGTTATCTATGAGCTAGGAAGGCACTGCTGCATCCTCCACGACGTGACCGGTGGCAGTTTCCACCAATTAGTGCTCTAATTTCTTTTTCCCCTTCATTTTTTAAACATTATTAGATTGTGACTGAGCTCACTTCATGGGTTCCCCTGATAATCTTAGCTGCAGGAGAAGTTATCAGGCTTGTGTAACGGGTCTGTTTTTTTTAATATATATATATAGGGAGATATTGTGGGCTAAATTTGAACACAATTGCAGCTGATAACGGAGCAGAGCGGCTCTTTGATAAGGTCTTCAGCTCTGTAATGAGACTGTGAAAGCAGAAATGAACTTTTCCCATGGTGCACTTGCTTCAAACGATTAATCTGCACTTTTTCAGGATTGTCTCTGAACATGTTTTTTTTATAAACAACCGAACACTGCTGACTTTTTTGATGGGATCCATGATTACTTGTAACATTAGACTTTATTTAATAAACATATATTATTTAATAAACATATATTTTAACTGTAAAATAAAGACCGTAAAAATACTGTAGGCTGTTCAGTTTTTATCATTTTAAACTAAGTTTAAAAATATATTACACGGATGGAACCATTTTATTTACACACAAAGCATTCTGGGTAAATGAT
>NW_013952435.1:363189-364638 GCF_001266775.1 Austrofundulus limnaeus | reverse complement strand
TAAATAAAATGGCTCCGTCCGTGTTAAAATATATTTTTAAAAATTTACAAAACTAAACATCCTACAGTATTTTTACGGTCTTTATTTTACAGTTAAAATATATGTTTATTAAATAAGGTCAAATGTTACAACTAATCTTGGATTCCTTTAAAACCGTGCCATTTTCCCTCCGAGTCATTGTTTGGACACTGCTCCTGTCAGAGTTTCGTTGACCAAAGGTTACTGCCCCTTCAGGGCAAATAAACTGAGCTGAACTCTGCCCACTCAACTCCACACTTGTGTAACCGTATCACATCATTTTCTTTCTTTCAATTTTGAGCCACAAGCTCAAAACTGTTTCTGCAGAATAAAACAAAATGCATTTTCATAACCGCAGCGATCCTGAGGCTGCCGGTTCGAGCCCAGTTGGGTCAGTGGAGTTAAAGCTGCCGTCTCTTCTCCTGGTAGTTTTTAGCCACAGGGACAAACTTAGAGGAAGGACCTTTCAAGTTCCAGCTCCAAAAGTAAACTTCAGACGTCTTCCGTCCTGTGATTATTTGATTATTGTTTACTCAGGAGCCAAAAACACAAATGACAGGGTCATCTTAGCCACCCCGACAGAGCCAGGAAACCAGTTTTATTCATCGTCTGTAACGTAACAACAAATCTGACTTTATTTTTAACAAGTGCAGCGACTCGACTAAGCGCCTAAATGATTTCTTCTTCAGGAATCCAGGAGTATGTGGAGGCAGCCTCCTTCCTGCACTACATCCGTCACCGCAGCCTCATCAGCCTGGAGGAGATCAACGCCAGGCTGGTGTTTATGAGGACAGAGAGGGCGGAGCTGAAGGTACAGAACACCCTGCTGGACGTGACGTCTTACAGAATGAAGCTTTGCATGAACACAGAGCCGGCGTGCGTCTCGCTGGACGTAAACACTTCGACCTCAAACTATAATGAAAAATTTGTCCTTTAATTCTCACCTGTTTGTTTTTACCTTCAGTTGAAGCTTCGTTCAGTTTTTACGATGTTAAAGCTGTTGAGCGTTCACACACTGATTACTTTTCTTCTGCATGTTTTTCAGCATCAAACTCGTTCCACAGTTTTTGTRTTAATTCAACAATTCATAAATCAAAACGTTCGGCTCATTCATGTCAGCTACGACTTTTGGTATTTCAGCAACTTTTACTTTTTCAGCTGTTTTAGCTTTTTTTTTTTTTGCTATTTTTTCTAATTGAAAATGAGTTATCCAATGTTTTTTAAATCCAATAAAATGTTTATAAATCTTTATCGCACTTAAATTTTGTTCTGCTTCAGCTTTCTTTAAACGTCTTTGAGCTAACTTTATCTTTCTGCATCTTTATGCTAATTCAGCTAGTTTTGAGCAATTTTTCTGAATTCGTTTGCTTTCACTGTTTTACCTTTTCTGCCAACGAGAGCGTTTTTCCTTTCTGTTCACCATCTGTCTGC
>NW_013952435.1:360753-362730 GCF_001266775.1 Austrofundulus limnaeus | reverse complement strand
GTTTATCAGGTATCTTTCTGCTCCTTTTTTTTAGTTTAAAATATTTAAGCTTATATTAGATTCTTTCGGCTAATTTAAGCTTTTATGCTTATTTTAGCAAATTGCTAATTTCAGCTGTTTTTGAGCTGAAAATGGCTCATTTGAGCTTGTATCAGCTAAATTAATCTTTTTTGATCATTTCAGTTTCTTACTGCTTAATTCAGCAAAACGTTTCTGCGTTTCTGCTGATTTCATCTTTTTCAGCTACTTTTGAGCAATTTTTCTGAATTCGTTTGCTTTCACTGTTTTACCTTTTCTGCCAACGAGAGCGTTTTTCCTTTCTGTTCACCATCTGTCTGCTAATTTCAGCTTGTTTCTGCTTTAGTTTTCCTTCTTGCAGCTAAAATCATCTGTTTAAATTTAGCTGACCTCAGCAGTTTTGACATCTTTCAGCAGATTCTCTAGTTTCTGTGTTCAAACTGTGATTTTGTTCATTTTATTCTCAGGGCTCGGTTGAAGCCGAGCCACCGGGAGCGTACGTCCTGACCTTCCAGGTGACGCCGTCCGACTACCTGCTGGGCGTGGCCGACCTGACGGGCGAGCTGATGCGGATGTGCATCAGCAGCGTGGGCAACGGCGACATCGACACGCCCTTCCAGCTGAGCCAGTTCCTGCGTCAGATCTACGACGGCTTCTCCTTCATCGGCAACACGGGCCCGTACGAGGTGTCCAAGAAGCTGCACACGCTGCGGCAGAGCCTGGGCAAGGTGGAGGACGCCTGCTACACGCTGCGCGTCCGCGGCTCCGAGATCCCCAAACACATGCTGGCCGACCTGTTCTGCAGCCGGACCGCTCACGTGGACCCGGAGGAGGGCTTGGTTTAACTCCCTTCGGTTCCATTTAAACAGATATTTTGGGCCTGTTCTCGTTCAGTTGGTTGTTTATCCAGAGAAATGTTTTAATAAAACAAGTTTTAGTTCTGCTGTCTTCAGTTGTTTTGCATGAATAAAGGTTTTGTTGTTTAAACTGCGTTGATGGTTTTTTCCCTCCTGCTTCTATCAGTTAATCCGAGGTGATGCCTCGTCCTCCCGCCGCTCGCTGGAGGAGAAACGTGTGATTTTTGCACACAAATCCTCGTAAATCTACCCTCCTCAGAGCATCAACACGTCAGGCTCAGACGTTCACCAGCAGGATCCTGAAAGAGTAAAGAAAATGAATGAATGGATCCTTTTAGACGTTTAACTCAAAGACCTGCAGRGAAACTG
Organism: Austrofundulus limnaeus; assembly: GCF_001266775.1. NCBI lineage: Eukaryota > Metazoa > Chordata > Actinopteri > Cyprinodontiformes > Rivulidae > Austrofundulus > Austrofundulus limnaeus. The sequence continues at coordinate 361,486 of NW_013952435.1, read as the reverse complement.
CTGAAACCTGCAGGATAGTGGCCCTCCAGGACCAGAACCGGACACCCCGGTTCCATAAGAACCAAATTATAAACCCTGATCCTGGTGTTGAACTTTGATTCCACCTTCTGGCTCTTCTGAGAATTACAGGTTTTCCCTCAGTGCTGCACAGGAAGTACAGAAACATGAGGACAAAATTAGAATAGATACAAAAATTGATCTAATTAGATGGAAAAGTAACTTGTGATTAATTAAAAACAAACTATATATCTGATTAAAACTGTCAACCTTTATTATCCAGTAGATTTGAATATGAACAGTGTTCTGCTCCTGGATGGGATTCAGGTCTGGATTCTGACTGGCCCCTATAATTAATAAAGTATGTTTTATATCTTAACCAAGTCTCACAGTTTATTTTAAAATGAATAATTCAGATGTTAAAAATATGGTTTATTTATTGAAAGTAATTCAAGAGGCAGCTGTGTTCCTGGTTGAGTTTTTATCTTTTTCTTTTTAAGAATTGATTGTCCTTGAGGCAGGATACCTCACATATCATGATGCAGGGGGCGGAGCCAGAGGAGTTCTACCTCTGACACCTGATTGGCCACTCCCAAATATTTGACACATGGGTGGGGATCTTGGATTTATTTACATTTAGATTTGTTTAAAGATTGTTATGATTCTATTATATAAAGATTTTAGCTGTGTATGTTTAAACATTGCAGTACAGTAAGTAAGTAAGTAAAGTAAGTAC
>NW_013952435.1:346782-356905 GCF_001266775.1 Austrofundulus limnaeus | reverse complement strand
CACATATTTATTTTTCAATAATTAGCTTTTATAATTTTTTTAACATATTAATTTTTGTGGTAATTTTTATATCTTCTCCGAGATTATTCCATAAACGTAACTTACTTCTTTTAATTTGAATAAAAATAAATATTGGGACCAGCTTGAGATAGTCCAAGGACCACTTTTGGCCCTCGGGCCACCTGTTGCTCATGTGTGATTATGTGTTGTGAATGACTCTCAGCTACTACCACTCTAGATTTGAGCTCATTCTGTCAGACTGACTGATTTATAGTCATTTATTTTCAGCTGGGCGGGGCGCTCATGTAATGAGGCGGTCTGAGGGAGTCTGGAGTCAAATTCCTGAACACGTAGGAGCTCCTCGCGCTCCATGACGCACGACGCACGACGCACGACGCAGCGGATAACGGATCAATGATCTGCCCTCCGGTTTGTCAGGCACGTCTCTCCGGTCGCAGTGTTGGATGTTTAATCAACTTTAAAACCAGAAGAAACACAAAAACAGTGACTTTTTTTTTTTTTTAATTTTATCCGGTTTGCTCATGCGCGCTGAAGCCCGCGGAGGAAAAAACCCGGAGAGCCGCCCGGTTCTGGAGTCGGGAGATGTTTGTTGGAGCACAAACAGCCGCTGTTTACATGTTGAAACGGAAACGGAGTTAAAAATGAACTTTTCTCCGTCTGTTGTCTGAAACTGCTTTTTTACTTACAGACAACTAAAGATGTTTGCGGGACTGATGGGACTGGACTGTCACCGGAAGTCCAGGTTTCACCACTGTGGAGCCTCAGAGGGTAAATAAAACTTTTTAAAATGTATTTTTACGTCACTTTAAGTGCTTTGAACTAATCTACAACTTTAAATACGTTCATATAGAGAGGTTATAACTTGAATTTTAGGTTTTAACTTGAGGAGGAAGGAGTTTTGTTTAAATAATTGGCTTCAAATGTTCATTAACAGTAAAAACATCTTTGTGTCCCAGAGCTCAGAGGGTTCCTTATAAAMTAAGACAAACCTGAAAACTGTAGCTTGTTAGATTTTATTCTGAGKAATAATTCAGCCATTTTAAAATGAAAGTGCTGCTGCCTTAAAACATTCAAATCTAAAAATAAAAATAAAAAATCATTGCACTTCYTCTGTAGTCTGGATTATGAGGTTTTTGCTGGAATAAACCAGTGAAGTTTAAAGACTGGATTTGTTTAAAAATCTGTTTGCTCCATAAAAAGTAAACAATATTTTGCTAACAGACATCATTCCTGGATTTTTGGTCACGTGGTCACACAGGAAGTCCCTGGAATGTACCTTCTAGCTTCCTGGCTGCTGATTACTGTTACTTTCAGCTAACCTTTAGCTACTTGTAGCTTTTAGCTATCATCTTTCTACTTTCAAGCTTATAGATAGGCTGTTTCTAATTTTAGTTTCTTGCTAACATTAAGCTACTTCTAGCTAGATTAATGCCACTTCTAGCTAACATTCAGCTACTTTTAAGTACACTACACCTTTTAGCATGGATTTTATTACTTTCACCCTTTGTTACTTTTAGCTTCTAGGTAACATTTAGCTACTTTTAGCTAGCCTTTTGCTGTTTCATTTTATCTACCTATCTGCAACTTTTAGCTTCTAACAAGCCTACTTTCATACTTTCAGCTGTCCTTTTAATAGTTTTAGCTTTTAACCTTCATCTTTCTACTTTCAGCTTTAGCCTGCTTCTGCTTTTAGCTTCTAGATAACATTGAACATTTTAGCTAACTGTTTGCCTCTGCTAACAGTTTGCTACTTTTAGCTAGCCTTTCTGTCTTTTTATTTAGCTATCAGCTTTTTAGCTACTAGCGTCTGACAGGGTTTTTACGTTTATATTAGCAAGCTTTTTAGCAAGACTTTTAATACTTTTAGCTAACATTTGGCTACTTTTAGCTACCATCTTTTTTAAGCTTTTACGCCTCTTTCTGCTTCTAGAGTCTAGTTAACTTTTTGCCACTTCTAGCTAACATTTTGCTACTTTTAGCTAGCTTTTTGCCACTTCTAGCTTAACAGTTTACTATTTTTAGCCAGCTTTTTGCCACTTCTAGCTAACATTTAGCTACTTTTTGCAACTTCTAGCTAACTTTTTGCCACTTCTAGCTAATATTTTGCTACTTTTAGCTAGCTTTTTGCCACCTTTGCTACTTTTAGCTAGTTTTTTGCCACTTCTACGTAACATTTTGTTACTTTTAGCTAGCTTTTTGCCACTTCTAGCTAACATTTTGCTAATTTTAGCTAGCTTTTTGCCACTTCTAGCTAACATTTTGCTACTTTTAGCTAGCTTTTTACCACCTTTGGTACTTTTAGCCAGCTTTTTGCCACTTCTAGCTAACATTTTGCTACTTTTAGTTAGCCTTTTGGTAATTTTTGCTATGACCTTTTTTACTTTTAGGTAGCCTATTTCTGCTTTTAGCTTCTAGCTTGCATCGTCATGACAATTTTATCTAGATTTTGTCATTTCTAGCTAACATTATGATAATTTTATAAATTTAGCTAGTTTTTTGTCACATCTAGCTAGCAGCTGGATAATTTCAGCTAGCTTTTTGTTACATTTAGCCAACATTATGATAATTTTATCTAGCTTTTTGTCATATCTAGCTAACATTATGATAGTTTTATAAATTTAGCTAGTTTTGTCACGTCTAGCTAGCAGCTGGATAATTTCAGCTAGCTTTTTGTCCCATCTAGCTATTTGCAACATTTATCTTTGAAAAAAGACTTTATATTTGAACTTCCTGGCTGCAGTGTGACACATCTTGTTTTTTAAAATGTGTCAAACTTTCACTTCCCTCTTTGTTCGGCTGACGTTCAGCTGACGTTCGTCACAAGCAATGAGGTGCTGCGCGCCAGCCGAGCTGTCAGGAGGTCTGTTTGGGTTCTGATCTGATGTTTGTGTTTTTATGACACGACTCTGAGGTGGGACTCTTTCTCTCTGCAAAGGTAAACAGTCCCACCTCTTTCAGCAGTGGGTGCTAATGTTTTTGCTCATGTCTGTGTGTCTGTTAGCGAAATATCTCATGSAACACTGCTTAGATTAAAYGAGGCTTTCAGGAAAGAACCGTTCAACTTTAATCTGACTTCAGACGGCAGCTAATCTCAGAAAACAAGAAAAATGTCTATAATTCAATTTATTCACAGGTAATTAGCAAACATTAAAATTTGTTGAGGTAGTAGCTGAGAGTTGTTCTCAGCACACATTCTGAGCTCAGTGTCTTTTATTTTTTTTAAGTGACTAAAATCTTCAGGCCTGTTTGCGCTCGTTTGTGTTTTCTGGTAGAATTCTTGAAGAACCGTTTTAGCTCAGAGCCTGACAGGATGTCGCGGATGACATACCTCYGAAAGGCTGGGATGTGGATGACCACACACACACACACACACACACACACACACACACACACACACACACACACACACACATATATAGAATGAGCCCCCAGGCGTTTCCTTCCCATTTACAGAGAAAGGCGGTCTTTATGTAACTGGTGTACGGGGGGATACAGTAACGCCACCATCAACCCGCATGGCTCCTTAGAGTTGTGTGTGTGTGTGTGTGTGAGTGTGTGTGTGTGTCACACCAGATGGTGGCCGGTGTGTTTGGTGCTCTCAGAGCGTGTTGGGTTTCTGATGTCTTTAATGGGACGGTGGCCACATCTGCAGAGCAGCACTGATGGATGAAACTGCGTGTAACCGGAGCTTTTATTGTGGCAGTCCCAGTGGACAGGAAAGCTCTTACTGTGGAGGGTCCTCTGCTTTACTCAGATTAAAATCCCCACAAACCTCGCTCCTCTAACGTACCCGTTCTGTGGTGAGTGGAGCCTGGCGGCCATGTTGCCCCTCCGGTCACACGGGACAGGAGGCATCCCCACCGGAGCGCACAGGGAGCCGCAATAATGGTTACAGCTGCAGAGACRTTGAATCACTTTATTTACAAATCAATAGAAACAGTCAGATTTATTCATTTCCTTCAAAAACATTGTTCACTTACAATTTTTTACATACTGTATGTTACTTTCAATTTTTAGCTGTGCTTTAGCTACTTTTAGGTTTTAGTTATTGCTCTGTTACTTTTGGCTTTTAGCTATCATTCTGCTTTTTGTTACTTTAAGCTTCTAGCTAGCCTTTTGCTATGTTTAGTTTTAGCTACCAATATACAACATTTAGCTTCCAGCAAGGTTTTTAATACTTACACCTAACATTTAGCTACATTAACTCTTAGCAGTCACTTTTAAACTTTTAAATAACCGTTTCTGTTTTTAGCTTCTAGCTAACATCTTGCTGCTAATAGCTATCCTTTTGCTACTTAAGCTATTGGATAGCCGTTTGCTTTGTTTAGATTTAGCCATCAGTCTTCAACTTTTAGCTTCTAACAAGTCTTTTAATACTTTCAGCTAACATTTTGCTTCTTTTAGCTCTTAGCAGTTACCTTTCTATTTTTAAACATTTAGCTAACATGTTTCTACTTTTAGCTTCATGCTAACATTTTGCTGCTTTTAGCTCTCCTTTTGCTACGTAAGCTATTAGCTAGCTATTTRCTTTTAGATTTAGCACCCAGTCTGCAATATTTAGCTTTTAGCAAGCCTTTTAATGCTTTCAGCTAACATTTTAATACTTTTAGCTTTTAGCTATCACCTTTCTACTTTGAAGCTATTAGCTAGCTATTTACATTGAGATTTAGCTCCCAGTCTGCAATATTTAGCTTTTAGCAAGCCTTTTAATGCTTTCAGCTAACATTTTGATACTTTTATCTTTTAACTATCACCTTTTTATTTTTAAGCTTTTAGATAGCCGTTTGCTTTGTTAGATTTAGCTACCAGTCTTCAACTTTTACCTTCTAACAAGCATTTTAATACTTTCAGCTAACATTTTGCTACTTTTAGCTTTTAGCTATCACCTTTCTACTTTTAAGCTATTAGCTAGCCTTTTGATTGTTTAGCTTTAGCTACCAGCCTTCACATTTTAGCTTCTAGCAAGATTTTAATACTATCAGCCCATTGTTTGCTACTTTTAGCTTTTAGCTACAATCTTTACTTTTATGCTTTTAGCTAGCCTGTTTCTACATTTAGCGTTTAGCTAACCTTTTGCTACTTTTAGCTATTCTTTTCCTTATGCATTTACTCCTTTTAGATTTTAGTTAATGCTGTTATTTTTTAAACTTTTAGCCTGCTGGTTTTTACTTTACGCTTCTAGCTATCTTTCTGCTACTTAAACTTTAGCTAGCCTTTTGCAATGTTTGTGTATTAGCTACTAGTCTTCCTCTTTTTTGCGTCTAGCAAATCTTTTGTTTCTTTTAGCTCTAAGGAAACTTTTGTACACTTTTAGCTAACCTTTTGCTTCTATTAGCTAGCGTATCGCTAACTTTTTTCCTTATGTTAGCTTTTTGCTGTGCTTCTAGTACTTTCAGACTTTAATTATTGCTCTAACAGGGAGTATGGTTGACTGATGCACAAACGTATCAGTGTGTGTTTTCCATGTGAGTGGGGAGATAACTGGGGGGGGGGGGGGGTGTTTACAGCTGTACACAAAGAGGCTGTTGATAGCCGAAGTTTCAGCCTTCATCCTCCTCTGAAGCTCCGCATTATGTGAGGCTGGAGCAGGTGCCTCGACACAAACTGAGCTCCGTCGTCCTAAACTCATCAGTTTTACTAAAATCTGTCCTTCGATTCATAAAAAGCTGTTAAAACTCACACAGACAAAAAACATTATTTACTCTTTATTTAKTATGTGTTGGAGCAGTTTTGTTGTCTGGAGCAGAAGGTAAACAAACCCAAATGAAAAACAAACAAAAAAAAAACTCTTTAGGCCACTTTTCCCTGAGAGGCGTGTCTCTGTTGAAATATGACTTTGGTATTTCCCAACAGCTGGAGCAGAACTGTGGGAAACATCACATCTGTTCTGTTGATGCTGGAGTTTTTGTCCTTTTTTTTTCACTCGTGCTGCTGCAGTTTGTGTCTGTTTATCCTGACGCTTTATCTCCCACAGAACCGGGTCACCCAGCTTAACGGTTAATCTCTGCTTCAACAGGTGGCAAAGCATCAGGGACAGCTGGACATAAGAGGCTCCACCGAAGACCGGGGTGCATGAGAGGAGAGCAGACCGGACTGCAGGGTGCTGCTCGTGCTGAGGAGGAGGAGGAGGAGGAAGAAGAGGAGGGCAGCACTGTTTGCATTAGGAGTGAAAAATCTGGATGTCCCGCTGAGGCCACGCCTCCTCAAGTGTCCTTAATGAATCAGCAGCGTTGCAACAAACCAACATGTAGCACCTTCAACAGGAACCACTTCCTGTGTCCTGGGAGACGTCCCTGTCCCTCAGCAGACAGAACCTCAACCCATCCGGCTCAGTCCTCAGAACCCAGCTCGAGTCCGAGCCCCAGCATTCACTCTCCCCCGGAGGACTCCTTCAACTCCAGTTTCAGCTTCATCCAGCAGTCTTTAAGCTGCAGCCAGAAGGCAGAACCAGAACCACTGAGTCCAGAAGCAAAACCGTCCACTTTCCCCGCTGAGCATGGTTTTCCAAAGCAGTCCACTCCCGTCCGACCGCCGCCATCCTGCGCCCGAGCYGAACAGGTCCAGAAGGAGGAGAGTCCACCCGGAAGGAGACTCCTGCCGGACTGCGAACCCCGGTCTCCAGACCTAGAGGTGGACTCGGACACCGCCTCTGCCTCCTCTGTCACCTCCGGCTACGAGAGCACCACGCTGGCCTCGGAGCAGGGCTGGGACGGCCTGGTGAGGAAGTACGAAGGCGTGCTTCAGGACTGCCTCCAGAACAACCGCACGTACGCCAAGGTGGGTACGGTTGTCCTCTGGTGCCGGGACCAGGGCCGGCCCTAGACAATATGGTGCCCCGGGTAAGATTTGAAGTGGTGCCCCTTGTGCAGTTTTTTWAATCTTGGCCCATCATGATCACTTTGACAAATTTTCTCCAAAATTATTGCAATAAACTGTATTATTTGGAGACCATTGCTAAAGCAGCAAAAGCCCAACTAAAAACTAAATGAAATAAAAGTATTATGGGGTAGTTAGAAGCTTAAAATAGTAAAAGGATAGCTAGAACCTAATAGTAACAGAACACTAGCTAAATGCTAAAAGTAGCGAAGGTATCAAAAAGATGGCTTAAAACTAAACATAAAGGCTAAGAAAATGTTAAAAGTAACAAAATGCTAGTTAAATGCTAATGAGGCAATAACACTAGCTAAAAGTAAAAAAATAGCGTAAGGCTAGCAAAGTGTATCAAAAAAGCTATTTAGAAACTAAAAGTAGTAAAAGGGTATCTAAAAACTAGAATAAATAAAAATCTAACCAAAAGTATCAAGAGGTTTGTTAAAAGCTTAAAGTATTAAAAGAATAGCTAAAAGCTAATAGCAACGAAACACTAGCTTAATCCCAAAAGTAGCAAAGAGATAGCTAAACATAACAAAGGCTGTTAATGTTAAAAGTAATAAAATGCTAGTTAAGCACTAATGAGGTAACACTAGCTAAAAGTTCAAAAAATAGCTATAGGCTACTAGTTAAAAACTAAAATTAGTAAAAGTGTAGCTAAAAACTAAAATAAATAAAAATCAAAAGGGTTATTAGAAGCTTAAATGTATCAGAATATCTTCAGAACACTAGCTAAATGCTAAAAGTAACAACTAGATAGCTAAAAAGTATCAAAAGCCTGACTAAATATAACAAAGGCTATTAATGTTAAAGTAATAAAATGCTAGCTAAGCACTAATGGGGTAATAACACTAGCTAAAGGTTATACAATAGGTATAGGTTAGCTAAATGTATGAAAAGGCTAAATAAAATCTAAAAGTAGCAAAAGGCTAGCTTATCAAAACAAATGTAAACATAACAGAAGGCTCAGCAAAAGTGAAAAATAAATTGCTAGCTAATTGCTCAAATTAGCTAAAAGCTACAAGTAGCAGAGCAGTAGCTAAAAACTAAAAGTAGCTTAAGAAGACAAAACGGGAAGTGCTGCGATTTTAAAGAGAACAATGTTTTTAAAAAGAACTGAAGTGATTTCAAAGCACTTCTACAAAAGGAAAATAAAAAAATAACATTCTGGTAAGTTTCAAAGTTGTGCCGTACGAAAGTGAAACATCTCCTGAACGTTTCGATTTATAAACTGAAAAACAGCAGAAGCTTCGTAGTTAGATTTGAAGAAAAAAAAAAGTGCTGACTCAGCAGCTGAGATTTTACAGATTAAATCAACTATAATTTCATAAAAACTCATCAAATTATAAAACACAAAATTGTGTTTTGTTTTCGTGCCCCCATCTGTGGCGTCCCCCCTAGTGTTTGCCTACACTGCCTCTGCCACGGGCCGGCCCCGGTGGGGATGATGTTCTTTAAACTGAATATTGTAAGTGGAGGAGCTGATGTGAGGAAATGAAACATGATGCAATCCTCKGGTGTTGTGGTGAAACGGGGGTCATTGCTCTCGCCTCTTTGCAGCCGACTCACAGTTCTGTCTCCCGTCTCTTCAAAGATCGAGTCCWTGATGTTGAAGCTGCAGAGGCTCCAGCAGAAAGCCATCCTAGACGACGACTACGACGCCGGTAATCTGAACACCACCGCTAGCCGAAATATTAGTTTTTATGTTGAAGAACCACAGAGTTGAGGTCAAATCTCACAAAATTATCCTGGATAAAATCACAAAGTCTGGCTGCACCTCTCAGTGCTCAGATTATGTGTCGTGGACGACTCTCAGCTACTACCACACCAAAGTTTAGCTCAAGATCTGTCAAACTGACTGAGGTGTAGCTGTGTTTGATAATATTGACTAGCTGTGGCGGCCATCTTGAATGGGATTTCCTCTGAGTCAGWCTGGTCCAGTACTTTCTGCAGCTTTCAATAAKGATTTATGAGATATTTTGCTAACGCTACAGACAAAGAAAACAGAAGATATTAAAACTGTAAGTTCAGTCTCCCTCTGCTTCCTCAGAATAATAAAACAATAATTTAATGTTTCAAAGCAGCAGAACTAAAGTTKACCTTCTAGTCTACCTGTTAACCTACAGGAAAAACAAAAAAAGAAATAAAAATACTTTTAAAAACGTGGARCTTTTTCAAAGCGTTTGCCCTGTGGTTCAAGTTTCGACACTCTGCTGCGTTTGGAGTCGAGTCCTGGGACCCCTCTCAGTTTGACCCGAGGAAAACGTTTATCTTCAAAGAGTGATCAGACGTTTTGTTTGCTTCCAGCCGAGCGCTTCGGGAACAAGCTGGAGGAGCTGTGCAGGGAGCGCGGAGCTCTCAGGCTGGGTCTGCCCTCCAGGCAGCCCGGCGTGGCCTCCTTCCTGGAGCGGCTCAGGCAGGTGGTGCACGGCGCCCTCCAGAGGACGGAGCACCGCCAGCACAGGTCAGTCACTAAAACCCTCACTAATATCTGCTGATGCTCCAGCGTGGAGCCCCCGTTTTTATCTGTAGCTTTGAAGTAAACAAGCCAATTATATAACAAATGTTTGGCTCAGCTGGGAATAATAAAGCACGTCGTAAAAAATATTAGATTTTTGAGAAAACGATGAGAAAATCCATCCATCTTTGGAGCTGTGCAGTGATCCTCAGAGCAGAAACATCATTAAAAGTTTAAACAGATCACAGAAAGTTCATCTATAAACTTTAATATCTTTAACTTTTGAATCACATTTTGAGTTTTATCATTTATCAGTGTGCATTGCCAATGCAATGCACAATATTGTGATTCGTTTCCCATCCAAGTCATCTCAACTTTGCCATGCTTCTCCTCCTGCAAACTTTGTCCTAGAGCTGCCATTGTAATTTATATCTGTAAAGCTCCTGTGCCAAATGATGGCTATGCCTTTTGGTGCCTGTAAAACTTATAGTTTATGAAATATTAATGTTTAATGAATTATAATGGCAGTCAATGGAGCCTTGTATTGGTCCAATACTGCGACATGCTGTACTCAACTTGGTACTGCACCATAGTTTAATATTTCAACTCAGTAGTTCAGTGTTTACAGTACTAATATGATTTATTTTGATGTTTTACTATAAAATTGTCTTAATACTGCTCAATTGTTGTAATATTATGCATTTTTGTGTCAATAATTGTATTGGCAATGTGGCCTCTTTCTGCACACATACAAACCAACCCTTGCCACCAGCT
>NW_013952435.1:344455-346104 GCF_001266775.1 Austrofundulus limnaeus | reverse complement strand
CACACTGAGAAATAAACTGTTGAATTTACTGAATCAAACTGGTTCCACTGAACCTAGTAGAGTAAATATGAAGTGATATACGTATTTTCTTTAAAATAAAATATGTATATTGCCTCAATTTACTCAACTTGGTTCAGTGGAACCAGTTTGATTCAGTAAATTCAACAGTTTATTTCTCAGTGTGTAAAAAAGTACTTTTACTTTCTCGATTTTTGTGAACAGTTTTATGACTTCTCTCATCACTGAAACTTATTTTTACCAAAATAATTTTCTGTTGAGGTAGTTTTACTTTTGCTTAGTTATTTTTTTCAAGTACTTTAAAGACCTTCTGGTTACATTTTAGCTCGAAATATTCTCTTTACGACAGGAAGTAAAAGGTCATTTTTACTTGTTTTACCTCCGTGTATAAAAACCTCGTAAAGAAACATAAAATTAAACTTTCAGTCTTCTGTTAACTCCAACTCTTTGTAAGATCTGACTTGTTAATTCTGCACAGCGAGGCTTACCTTTCAGTCYGCCTCTCATTAACTTGGCWGTMAGGGAGTGAGAGACACAGGTGTGCTGTTACCATGGCAACATTTATTTTGATTAGGTTCACTTTTTATTTCTTATTTATTTCTTGTTTTTCCTCTCTTAGCTGCGATTTATTTAGTTTTTTTTTTTTACTGTCATTTCTGTGCTCAAAACGTCCATCAGAAAAGTTTAAAGTTTTTTTTTTGTTTTCATTTTGTTTATTTTCATGGTTCGTTTATAGAGAGGGGGCGGAGCCAGGACTAGAACCAGTGGATCAAGCCGAGCCACTGCAGCAAAGAGACCATTTGATTCAGGAGAAGCGGCAGGTTGAGGTAAGTCCAGGTTTAAACACGTCACAAATTAAAAACAAGTCATCAGAATAAACAAAACACACAAGTTTTGTTTATGTCGAAGGCCAAAGGGTGAGTGTGTTTGTGTCGTGTCTGTGTCAGACCTGTGAAGTAAGTAAAGAGACTTCCTGTTGAACCAGGAGGAGATGGCGGAGCTGCAGCGCAGGCTTGCGGCGCTGCAGGAGCGGAGCCGGGTCCTGGAGCAGCAGATCCAGCGGGAGGAGCAGCATCTGGAGGCCGAGGAGCTGGAGGGCTCCGTGCTGCGGAGCTGCACCGCGGCCCAGCTCCGAGACCTGAGCCGGACCCTGCAGGACCTGGTCACATCCGAAAGCCGCTCGCTGATCGCCGTCTCCCCTCCACCGTCCACGCTCAGGTCAGAGTGGGATCAGAGACGGTTAAAGTTTACACATTTATTTATTTATTTCAAGCTAATACTGGTTCATCACATCGTGGTTCAAAGACAATCCTGCACGATAATTCTGTTAGCAAAAAATAAATTAAATCACTTTATTTAATAAAACTCAAAGAAAGTAAACGCTTGGCGGAAGCATTTGGAGTCAATTCAAGATGGCCGCCATGGCTACGCCACCCTAGTAAAAACAAAAGTAGTGATAACTCAGTCAAATTTATAGATATTGAGCTAATGTTTGGTGTGGTAGTAGCTGAGGCTCATTCACAGCACAAACTGTGAGATCATTTACATAGTTTAAGTATAAGTGGATGTATATGTGATATATACATGTTTTTTTTTGTTGTTTCTTCCTTTTTTCCTAGTAGGAGATATAG
>NW_013952435.1:341433-343211 GCF_001266775.1 Austrofundulus limnaeus | reverse complement strand
GCTTCGTCCTGTGTGCATGTTTGTGCAGCAGTTAGATTTGATCTTTTACCCTGAAAATGTGAAGCGATGGTCCTGACAATCAACATCTGCTAAACTGACTTCATTAAAGCAACATTTCAATTCATTATCTCAATTTTACTTAGATTTCAGTCAAATCTTTAAAGAACAAAATTGAAAATTTTACTCTTGCTGGCCCTAAGAATAAAAAAAATTTAAATAAGCTTTAACTTTTAAGCTTTTTCTTAATAATATACATGTTTTTAATTGTTGATGAAAATATTTTGTTTTGCAGGCTTCAGGAGCAGGAGCGAGCTCTGAATCTGTCCATCAAGGAAGCTACAGCTAAAGTGAGTCACCTGGTTGATTTCTTTAACGGGATTGTTTGCAGTGGGTTGCTTTAAACAGTTAATATCTTACCTGTTGTAGATGGCTCTTTGAGAGACTTCTGTKTGGAGAAACAGAGTTTATTTCTGACCGGACAGAACAGCTAACWGCTATTCTGTTTGCTGCCATCTTAGAACAATTTAAGTTTTGTTTTTGTTTTCTGTTGTAAAATGATTTACTTTGTGACGGGTTCATGAAATCAAGGTCTGAGGGGGTGCCAGTCAGGTCTCCCGGAGGCTAATATTAGCCTTTCAAAGGCTAAAATTAGCCTTGAAAACACAACAACCTCACAAAGGATGCAAGCATATAACAGTGCTCATCACCCTAAACATTAAATGAAATAAACCCAAAAATACCAGTTTCTTTCAAAGCTCAAATGTACTGTTGCACAATTGTGAAATAAAGAAAAACAATTATCACAGCAAACAGTAATTTGAATGTAAACATGGATAATCTTGTGTTCAGTTCAGCATAAACTCCACTCTGGGTTTTTTTCTTTTACTGTCCCAAGTTCGAGTAAAGTAAACACAAGAAAAAAACGATCTTGGCAGCTCAATAAAAGTCAAAATGCCAAACCTGGTACAGCAGCGGCAGCTACAGCCAGGTGAATGTACTCACAGTACTGGTAAAGAACTTCACAACCTTGATGGTCCACAGAAGTTTTCCTGCTCCAGAGCTGCCTGACCTGTGGTGCTGATAAGGAACTTCCTGCCACCTTCAACCACAGAGGACTTTGTGCTCCTTAGATCCACAGAAAAACTTGATCCACCTTGGTTCTCAGATGAATTTTCTCCACCTTTTTCTTAATGAAGACTCCTCGTCTTAATTCTCCTTCTTTCTCCATTCACAGAAAAGCTTCCTTCCTCCATTCCAAAGCAAAGCTGCTTCTGGTAGTATTTTTTTCTCTCTGGCCGCACCCATCACCACACCAGAAGAGCAAAATGTTGGGGGAGTGGTCATGAGTTTTGGGTGTGAACAATTTCCAGTGGAGAGTGTTCCAGTTGTCACAACTTGTATAAAGTTTTAAAAACTGCGCAAGAAGTGCTACAACTACCGCTTGCTACAGCCATTAAGTTTTACAGATATCTTCATTTTCTAAAATATGTAATTKTTACTTAAATCTTAAATTTTTATTTAAAACGTTTCTAAAGGTTTAAATTCCTGCATCAAATGCAGAGGATGATAAGTAGTGGTGGCAAAGCTAACCAAAAAGTTGGCTTCATTAATCAATAATCCGTTAAAAAAGAAACTCTGCTAACGCTAAATCGCTAAATAAGAATTAACTCTTTTAACTCCAAACCACTAAACAAGAATCTTAGCTCTACTAACGCTGAACTACTAAACAATAATCTTAGCTCTACTAACGCTGAACTACTAAACAATAATCTTAGCTC
>NW_013952435.1:317356-341423 GCF_001266775.1 Austrofundulus limnaeus | reverse complement strand
TGCTAAACAAGAATCTTAGCTCTGCTAATGCTAAACAAGAATCTTAGCTCTGCTAATGCTAAACAAGAATCTTAGCTCTGCTAATGCTAAACCACTAAACAAGAATATTAGCTCTACTAACACTAAACCACTAAACAAGAATATTAGCTCTGCTAACGCTAAACAAGAATATTAGCTTCACTTATGCTAAACTGCTAAATAAGAATCTTAGCTCTAGTAACGTTAAACCACTAAATAAGAATCGTAGTTCTGCTAATGCTAAACAAGAATCTTAGCTCTGCTAACGCTAAACAAAAATCGTAGCTCTGCTAACGCTAAACAAGAATCTTAGCGCTGCTAACGCTAAACAAGAATCTTAGCTCTGCTAATGCTAAACCACTAAACAAGAATATTAGTTCCGCTAACGCTAAACCACTAAACTAGAATGTTAGCTCTGTTAACACTAAACAAGAATCTTAGCTCTACTAACGCTGAACTACTAAACAATAATCTTAGCTCTACTAACGCTGAACTACTAAACAATAATCTTAGCTTTGCTAATGCTAAACTGCTAAACAAGAATCTTAGCTCTGCTAATGCTAAACAAAAATCGTAGCTCTGCTAACGCTAAACAAGAATCTTAGCGCTGCTAACGCTAAACAAGAATCTTAGCTCTGCTAATGCTAAACCACTAAACAAGAATATTAGCTCCGCTAACGCTAAACCACTAAACTAGAATGTTAGCTCTGTTAACACTAAACAAGAATCTTAGCGCTGCTAACGCTAAACAAGAATCTTAGCTCTGCTAATGCTAAACCACTAAACAAGAATATTAGTTCCGCTAACGCTAAACCACTAAACTAGAATGTTAGCTCTGTTAACACTAAACAAGAATCTTAGCTCTGCTAATGCTAAACAAGAATCGTAGCTCTGCTAATGCTTAACAAGAATTTTAGCTCTGCTAATGCTAACAAGAATATTAGCTCTGCTAATGCTAACAAGAATATTAGCTCTGGTAATGCTTAAAGGCGCAATATCAAGTACAATCAACTTTTTTTTAAATCAAGTTATAGTGTTATCCTCTCATCAAAAACAAGCCCAGAGTCTTACTTTGACTCATTCATGCATGTTTGAGAAATCCTGTAGTGTCCTGAGGCAGCCAGGCAGGGGAGCTAAAACGACTGGTTGGGACTAGAACCGCCTTTTGGGCTGTGTCTCCTAACCGAGCTTTCTCAACATAGAGCAGACCTCCGCCATCCCCCCGGCCCGCCCTGCGACTCCTTCAGGCTATCGGCAGAAAAAAACTAGCAAACACCCGGTGAAAACCCGTGTCTGCTGAGCTCCCGTTACCACTTGTCAGTCTGCTGTTGCTAATTCACTAAAAAAATAAACATTAGTGGAAGCTAGCGCTAACCGATAAGACCAGTTGTAGAGTGGTGAGACTGACGCAAATATGTTAATGTTGTATTGATTTAATTCAGGATAAATGGTGTATAAATAGAACAGTTTTACGCTTGTAGTTTTTAAGTGGACTTAAAATTAATGGAAGCCAATTGAGTGGAAGTTATTTAGTCCAGTAACTGTTTCTAAAGTGAGCAAAAAGCTAATCCGCTAAATGAGAAGCTAGTTCCATCATTAGTGGATTAATAGATTTGTCGAACTCTGCCCACTACTGGTGATCTGCTTTTCTTTAGAAACACTAACCCTTCGGCTGTTCCATATGAATCTCTGCAGCTGGAAGCAGCTAAAGGCAGCAGAAATGTAAAAGAAATAATAGTTTAGGGAGAACAGCAGGTGTCGGCTCCTCAGCGTGGACTCTGGTATTTTCACGCTGCTCTTTAGAAACCCGTCATTAAATCGCCGGATGAAGCAGAAACTGCACTTCAAAGAAACGCCGACACTTTCAGCGCAGATACGAGGGATTCACGTCTCATGTTGCAAATGGAAAGTTGGGTTCTCAGACGCCCACCGTGTGTTAGAGAAGACCACCTGCTGCGAGAAAATAACTCCTGGCTTTAAAGTGAATCATTCTGTCTCCGTCGACTTTATAACAACTGACAAAAAGCCTGATGTTTTTAAAAAAAAAAAAACAAATTGCCACTCTCAGAGTTTCTGCAGTTTTCAGGGTGAAAAGAGGGGAAAGAAAAAAGCACTTCAGAGTTTMTTCCAGTTCTTGTTATTGTGTGAAATGAAATTATTTGAGACTGTTTTCTGTGGGAGAAATGCCCCCCGAGGGGGACGTTCTGCCTCTGAAATCTGTCTCCTGTCAGATCAGAGAAGAAAGTGCATCAAAATATCTGTAAAATATAAAATAAAATAAAATTCCTCAAAAGAAACTGTTGCTTTACTGAGATTTTATGTAGAACTTTAAGGGTTGAGATTAAAGAACTACAGGCACTACATGAGTTCTAGATTAAACTCTTTTTAATCTCCTTAATCTCATACAATATTCCCCAAAACCTCAGAGCATGTGTTGGGCATGACTCTCAGCTACTACCACAACACATTTCAGCTCAGTGTTTGCAAAATTCAGGGAGTTATATCCGTTTTTGTGTTTAAGTTCAGTAGGGAGKGGCGGCCATCTTGAATCAGGTTGGCTCTAAAAGCTAACGGTTTAAACTGAGATTTCTTCATTAACGTTGAGTAGAAATCCATTTTTGCTAACAGACACAGGTTAAAATGTTACCTTCTGCCTGTCAAATAGACAGACTATCAGAATCTGACATTAGGAATCAGAATTTTCCTGTTTTCAGTGCAAAACAATCTCAACAGACCAACAACTGTAAAGTATGACAGTGCAGACAAGAAACACAGATGTGCAATTACAGCAGAATTATTTTAAAAGTTYAAAATGGGTAATAACAGAGCGAGTGATTGCTCAGATTAGTAATAAGAGAGTAAAAAGAAATAAATAATTTAATAAAAGAGTTTTTAAAAGCTATCAGAGCAGGACGAGCTCAGAAGGACAGAAATAGACCTGTTAAAGTGCCTGTGACGTGCATATTCTTCAAATACAAAAAGCCTAAGAAAACATTTTTATATTTAAGAAAGTTGGAACAATACATACGATTTGACCCATATTTTTCTTTTGAACTTGGTTCAGCCAAAGTGAAACAGGAAGTGACATCAAAGGGAACTTTTTAACAAAAAAACTGGTTTTTGTTTATTGAAACAATATTTGAACTCTGACTCTTCATCATCTCTCTGATAGAGGCTCAAATTAATCTTAAGAAACATCAGATTCTTCTCTACAGTCTGGGTTGTTGGCTGTTGTAGCAACGCTCTGTTCACATGCAGAYATTCCCCTTTGACATCACTTCCTGTTACTTCACAGACAAATATCTCAACAACTGCTCATCTCAGCAACATGAAATTTCTTTTGCAATATTTTGTCAGTGACATCTTTTCAAAAATGCATTCATATGTATTACAAAAATTTGATGTCACGGGCACTTTAAATCTAAAAACAAGTGTAAAAGAACACAAGAGAGAGGAAATGAGCAGCACTTCCTGTGAGATCCATGTTTCTTCTTCTTCTTGTCCCCAGGTGGTCATGAGTCAGAGGCTGGGCAGCAGCCTGAGGAGGAAAGTCAGCGAGACTGAAACGCAGCTTTTGGCTCTGCATGAAGCCAAACTGGCGGCCATTTCTGGTAACTTTCCACTCCGCTCCGAACCCCAGCCCTGCTACATTACACGCCCTTCATTCCCCTCATTTACCTGCATCACTCATCGTTAGCCTCACTTAATTACAAACGTTAATGTCGGGGAGGCTTTGTTAATGGGCGGAGTGGTAACGTCCTGCCTGTGGTCTGCCGGCGCAGGTAACGACTTCGGCAGCGCCAAGGAGCTGAAGGCCGAGATGAAGGCGGTGTACCTGGAGCGGGACCGGCTGGAGGCGCTGGTCCAGAGGCTGCAGAGCCTCAGCTCGGGGAGCAGCCAGGAGCTGGGCCGCATGAAGGAGCAACGGCAGCAGCTCAGGCAGGAGCTGGAGCAGAGGGAGGCCCTGCACGGTGAGTCCACAACCTTCTGTCTTTTACACTAAATTCACAACTGTAGGGTGATATTACAGCCCCCTGTGGGCGGGGCTTAAACCTTATACCAGCACCGTCCTGTGGGGGGCGCTGTAAATGCTTCAACTTCCCAACTGTTATTAGCTTTGGTGATTGTCTCTCGTTCCTGAGCTTCACTAACAATAACTGAGTTCTACCTGGTATTTCCTGCATAG
The DNA here is from genome assembly GCF_001266775.1 of Austrofundulus limnaeus. NCBI lineage: Eukaryota > Metazoa > Chordata > Actinopteri > Cyprinodontiformes > Rivulidae > Austrofundulus > Austrofundulus limnaeus. The sequence continues at coordinate 337,219 of NW_013952435.1, read as the reverse complement.
AAACAGMGTTTTAACACATCTTCTTTTAAACACTGAAAAGTACTATGAGTACGACTTACTAAATGTGAGCTAAATACTAAAAAATATACTATTAAAAGTAAAAGTATGAGAGTTTTACTCACTGTGGTGAATAGCTGCCGTTTATAATTATGAACTTTCCCACTTTCCAACAGGGAATTCCCACTGAAGGGGCAGTTCCAGTTTAAATTTAAGACTTGTAAGAAGGAAATTCCCACTTAGAGAATATCATTATATAATATTTTGCTGGTTTTGTTGGGTCAGTGGCATTAATCTCCCAGAGAGGAGAACATCATCATATATATATGTATTATCTCAGACGCTAACGCAAAAGCTAACAGGCTAAAGCTGACATGTTTGTCCTCCATCATCATTTTCAGTTTCAGGCTGAGTCATTTCTACTTCCTCCTCTCTGTCAACGCGCTCTGGTTTCATTTAAAAGTGCTGAGTGTCAGAAATGATCCAAAATTAACCTTCAGGGTGGATAAAAGCTCACATCGCTCTTGTTCAGTCTTTGTTTTCCAGTTAAAGGTACAGTCTCGCTAACCTGCTGATAGCGAACTAGCTTAGCATATTAGCTTTTTTGCTAACTTTGGAAACCGTTAGTGGGCTGGTTAACTTCCACTAAATTAGCTTCTACTAATTTTAAGACCACTAAGACCTCCTCTGTTGAGCCTAAATTCAAACGAGAGTCCTGGACACTCTGTAAAAGACAAGTCCTCCCTGGACGCCGCTGCTCGCTGTGAGGACATCAGTGAGGTTTCTCCCAAATGARAAGGAAGTGATCTGCTGTCAGCGGGGACTCTGCTTTTTTAAACGGGTTAGCAGGACTGGCAGTTGTTAAGAGGAGGAGGGGTCATCAGCTTTAGGTGGTTTGGATCAGGCGGGTTCCGAGGCTCTCGGTGCGACACCTGAGCAGTGGGACGGTTTCAGATGTTCTTCAGACGTTCGTGGACAAGTTTTAGACTAAAATCATCTTATTTAAAGTGATATTTTGTGTGATCTGTTTGCTCTTTAAACATGTTTTTTTTTTAGTTCAGCATCTGTAAAAGTCTCTAACTTATGGTAATTTTTGTGTTTTCTAAAGTTGTGACGTCCATCTCACATTGCATCGACTCCAAAATGTTAATCAGCCATAGACGTGTTCATCCAGTGATTAATTTCTAAACATTTCATTCAAATCCATCCTGTGGTTCATGATATATGTCGCTAACAGTACAGAGACGGGGGAAAACATTCAAAAGGTCACTTCCTTCTTWGAGGTACAGAGGAGAACGGAAAGACTGGAGACAAGAAATAAATTCACCTGTCAAGATCTGTTATCTAATAAAAACGTCTGCAGATTATGTGTCATACATTTCATTGTTCTGCTGAAGGTGTACCGTTTCCTGCCARCAGGGGGCACCCTTTGATTGAATATTTTACTGGTTCAGGTTCAGCTTTATACAGTTTTAGAAGAGAATCCATATGCTTCATTCACAGTGTTTGACTGTGAACCAGTTCTTACTGAAGTGCATCATATATAAATATATAAATATATGAAACGTCTTCCTCCCACGTCTGAAGCTCCAGAGGCAGAACACCTCGACCTGCTCAGCACTCAGAGATAATCTCCTCAACAGAACGTTAAACATAACGCACATCTCAAACAGAACAAGGCACAAAGAGGCTAAAACAATAAAATAGCGACGTGCTAATTCTGCTGCTAAACAAAGGAACAGCCGAAGAGCTAACTTTCAGAACCTGACTGAACCGACGGGGACGTTTGTGTCCTGGTGATATTTAGCTTTGGGACTCTGTTCCTGCTAAGAGTGGTGTCATCAAAACCCAACAACCAAACATAAACAAGTTCATGTTAAAAGAGTTTAAAATAAATAAAAATAAGATMCTAGAGTCAAGTTCTGCTACTYTTAGCTTCTAGCTAATGYTYGCTGCTTCAAGCTTTAAGYTTGTGCCTTGCTCATTTTTCTACATTTAGCTTTTAGCTAGCTTTTTTGGCTTCTTTTATCTAAATAACTTTTTTGCTRTATTTAGYTTTAAATGAAGGTTGTCAATTTRGTTAACTAGCTMATGTTTAGCTCMCTTTAGCTAGCCCATTGCTACTTTAGTCTGTATGTATAGTTTAGTTAGCATTTTGTTTGTTTTAGTTTTTAGCTAGCGCTTTCCMTTTATTTATTTAGCCCTTTGCTACATTTTGCTACTTTAAGCTTATATCTGTCAATGTGCTCACTTTAGCCTTTTGCTAATTAAGCTAGTTAAAGCTTTTAGCTTGTGCTTTGGTCATTCTTATGTTTAGCTTTTAGCTATTTTGCTACTTTTTGATTTTAGCATTTTTGCTTCTTTCAGGTTTTAGTTAGCTTTTTTGCTACATTTGTCTATTTTGATATGAGCTAGTGTTTTGCTACTTCAAGCATTTAGCTATSAMTTTGTTCATTTTAGCTAGCCTGTTGCTACTTTAGGTTCCAGCCACTTCAYRSWTTTAGCTTGTGYTTTGCTCCTTTTGCTATRTTTTTTCTCTGTTCTTTACTTTTAGTTAGCATTTCGTTTATTTTAATTAACCTTTTGTTGCTTTCAGCTTTTAACCAGTGTTTTACCAATTTTGACTTTTAGCCTCTGTTTTGCTAATTTTAGCTAGCTTTTAGCTGTTTGAGGACAGTATTCTGCTTTTTTATTCAGACTTTAGCTTTCACCCCATGCTTTTCTAGTTTTTGTTTAAAACGTCGCTTTTTAAAAAATGTTCAATTTAACAAAGTTCTTTGTAGCTTCACTTTAAGCAAATTTCTGTTCAACATTTTTTCTCTGCAGAAAAACAAAAACAGCATTTTCGGCTCTGATTAAATAAAATCCCAGTTTCACCTGTTTCATTTATCCTCTGTAAACAGATCGGCTCGGCTCTTATAAAAGGAACAAAAAAGACAGTTAGAAAGCCTAAACAGCTGTTAGGTGGGCACACGCCACAAAGAGGACAGCGAGTTAATAAACGGTTGCTGCGTTTTGCTCTTAAGTGGGCGCAATTTCACAAAGTGTTACCGACACCAAGAAGGGGATTCATTAAACTGTCTTTCCATTTGCTGATAACGGGGTTGGCTGCTCGTCCACAAACGGCGCTCTTTATCTGGAGGGAGATTAGAAATTACTGTCAACATCCATGATCCGCTTTTGTTTCCGAGGCTCTTCCAGCAAACGTTTGGGATCCAAATGTCGTCCCGTGACAGGAAAACAATACGTMTGAAAAAGCTTTTTGTCGAAGCTCGACAGCGGACCAATCATAGTGGGATGTCACGAGCGCTCGCCGTCCCTTCTGAGCTTTCCCCAGCGGTGGACGAAAGAGCCCAATGTTGTGTTAAAGTTAATTAATATAAAAAAATCTAACAAACGATCGAACATATCAAACTTGTAGAGATTTCTTTAAAAAATGGAAAAACTCATTGTATCTCAAAGAAATTCATATCACACGTTGCCTTTTATGCCAAAGTTTTAAATTWAATAAAACATCCATRGGATATTGAGATGMTCTCAGCTTATTATTAGCTACAAYTATGTCAAAATTTAGCTCAGTATCTGTAAAATCTACAGTTATAGCCTTTTTTTGTCTAGGCTAAGTTTGATTAGCCATGGCGGCCATCTTGAATTGTGTTAACTCTTAAAATTAATCGGTTTTCAACAAACAGATTACTTTGTGTAAGCTTCATTTGAATCTGTTTTTCATGTTTTTAATACAAAACAGCAACTTAAAAGGTTGCTCAATGGATGTGATGAAGAATTTTCATTTTATAAATGTTTGTGTATACTGTATATAGTATATGTTTATTAAACCAGCAGTAATTTTATATATTTCTTGCTCAATGTACAACTCTTGTTTAATAAATATAAATACAAATTGTCTGAAGCAAACAAAAAAAAAAACACTTTAGCGAGCTGAAGTTCAACAACATAAGTTGCCTTTAGGTCAGACCCCTGTACCGTTCTGATTTTGGTAAAAATTCTCAGTTGTTTATGCACTTTCGACTTCAATAAACTTCACATATTTAGCTTTGTGTAACATGTTGTAGTGGTGACTTATATTAAAATCCTTCATARCAGACAGCAGCTCTAAGCAGACTAAACACATCGGTTTGTCTTGAAAATCTGTAAACAGATAGTGCACCTCCCAAAAAAAAAAGTCCCAAAAAGAGGCGGGGCCTCATTGGCACACCAACAGTTGCCCATCCATGATCTACAAAAGCAATTATGTTGTAGTAATTTTTGTGYTTTCTAAGACCAGTTGGCTGTAGTGGCCAATAAATTGAAAGTCTCATTAAATTCCTTCAACTAGTTCATCAGATATTTTGCTAACAAAGTCGATTCAAATAGGTCAATCATTTAGCGCTCAAAATATAAGGTGGGGATATGCTCCAGCTACAGCCACTCTAAGTTTTAGCTCAATATTCATAAAATTTGTGTGGGTTAGTCTTTTTTGTGTGGCATGATGTTCATTTAGCTATGGCGGCCATCTTTATTCGAACTGACTCTAAAAGTTAAGGATGACTTCAACGAAGCACATACATCCACCCTCTCAGCTGGTCATACATCCAGAGAGCTGCGTAAGGGAGTCGTTGGACCATTACGGCCCTAATTGCTGCCGGCGTGAGCGCTGATGAAAACCAAAATGGAGGTTTGATCCCCTGCTGAGAGCAGAAAATGGTACCTGRGGGGAAAGGCAGGCTAAATTTACTGATAAATAATTGAAGGGCTGAACATGAGGAGTTAATGACCCTGGGAGTGAGGATGTTTTAAACCTGGAGATAAGAGTATCTTTTTTTTTTCTGGAACCCAAGTGTTCCAGTAAAGTCTTTTAAACGCTGCTGTGGCTGCAGATCGTGGGTCCAGTTTTTGTTTTATTATTTAGGCTTTGAAAGCTAAAACCATTGGAAAAATGAATTGTGCTCTAACTTCAGGAACTCCCTCCCCCTCCACAACCCCCACTTTACCCCCACCTCTCAATCATTCAGGAGCTCTTTAGCAGAGGAGCTATTGTGTGCTCCATCATGTACTCACCAGAAGCACCCTGTGAGAGGAGAGTCATGAATAAATCAGACCCATCTTAGCCATCACTTTTGGCACAACAGCCAGAGAAAACAGCGGTTGTTAAATAACGCGGAGTGACAGTATTTTCACGTGCTCTTCAGATGCTGGACTGTTGCAGCTCAGTTTGACCTCAATAGGTCTGAAAATCCTGCAAAATGAGCAGAAACTACTCGACTGCAGACGTGTTGCCAAAGGCACCAATATCTTTCAAGCCAAACTTATGATTAAAAGTTATTATTAGTTGGTCAAACCTCATAAATGACGAGATCTCATAAGTGTTGAGGATGATTTTCTGCTGCTACCACACCAACTTTAAGCTAAATATTTGTACACCAATAAGCTTTGATGACCATCTTGACTTAAAATGACTCTAAAAGTCAATCAGTTGTAGATAAAAACTGGGACTTCGTGTGTCAATTTGACCCAAGGGCAGCAGGAGGGTTGAACAAACACTCAGCTACCAGAGCAATAATCAGCTCAGTATCTGTAACAACTGGAGAACTATAGCTATTTCTGTGTTTCCTAAAGGTCCTAAAGAACTGAGTTGACTCCAAACAATAAGTTCCAGATGTACATTTTATGATTAAGTCCTATTGTTCGTAAGATATTTTGCTAACAGACAGGTCGTTTGTGTCCAGATAATATTTAGCTGTGAGAGGGATGTCACCAAAATACAACAAATGAACGTAAACAAAAACAGGTTCACATTAAAGGAGTTTAAAGATAAATCAAAAACAGAAATCAGAGTCAAATTCTGCTTTTTTTTAGCTTCTGGCTGCTGTTTTGCTATTTTAGGCTTGAAGTTTGCGCTTTGCTCTACTTTTTGTTTTTAGTTAGCATTTTGCTTCTTTTAGCTAGGTTTTTGCTTCATTTACCTAGATTTTTGCTAGCTTTGAGCTTGGTTTTGTTAATTTAATCATCTAGCTACCGTTTTAGCTAGCACTTTTGTAGTTTTTGTTTTTATTAGCATTTTGCTTCGTTTAGCTTTTAGCTAGTTTTTTGCTACATTTCTCTTGCTTATTACTATGTTATTCTTTGAGCTTGTGTTTTGCTACGTTAATTTCCAGCTACCATTTTGCTAGTTTAAGCTTCTAGTTTGTGCTTTCCTGCTTTTGCTATGTTTACTTTACAGCTTTTTTATTCTTGGCTTTTAGTTAGCATTTTGCTTCTTTTAGCTAGGTTTTGTTTCAGTTTTCTAGATTTTTGCTAGCTTTGAGCCAGTGTTTTGTTAATTTAATTATCTAGCTACCGTTTGGCTCATTTTAGCTAGTCTTTTGCTACTTTAGCTTGTGCTGTGCTACTTTTGCTTCATTTAGCTGTCAGTTAGGGCTGCCACAAACGATTATTTTTATAATCGATTAATCACCGATTATTTTTTCGATTAGTCGACTAATCGGATCATATTTTAATTGAATATAAATCATACAACTTATCGCGCCAGAATGCAGCTGCTATTATATAACCATGGTTAGATTTTAGCTATATGCTAACTAAAAATAATTTCTGTGGAAGGTAAGTTCTGCTCTGCAGATATTGCACAGGTTTCTCTTTCATTTTCTTAAAAAGTTCCCACACTTTTCAGCTCTGTTGTCAGGTAGCCATGATACCAGAGCCTGTCTGTATAATGTCTTGTGAAGTCCACGGCCTACCCCAGTTACCACTACTGTRCATGTGTGTCAAGGACAGAAAGGCAGATGTGGCAGTGGAAGGTGTCAAAGCAGTTTGGAGAGAAAAACAAAGTAAAGAAAAAAAAAGAAAACGATTAATCGATTATTAAATTAGTTAATCGATTAGTCGTCGACTAATCGTGGCAGCCCTACTGTCAGTTAGCACCTTTGTAATTTTTGTTTTTATTAGTATTTTGCTTCTTTTAGCTAGCTTTWTGCTACATTTTATCTAGCTTTTTACTAGGTTCTTTGAGCTTGTGTTTTGCTACGTTAACTTCCAGCTATCATTTTGCTAGTTTAAGCTTCTAGCTTGTGCTTTCCTCCTTTTGCTCTATTTATCTTTCAGCATTTTTACTCTTGGCTTTTAGCTAGACTTCTGTTACATTTGTTTTCAGATTTTAATTAGTGTTTTGCATATTTAGGCTTGGGCTTTTAGTCTTTTATTTAGCTAATTTTAGCTAGCTTTTTGCCCTTTTAGTACAGTGTTCTGCTTCTTTAAACTAGAACTTCATTTCAGCCTCTTTATTCAGCTCTTAGCTTTCACAACACAAGTTTTTTTTTCCAGTTTGTGTCACCAGTTTTTCCTGGTTCATGAGAAATTTTACTAACAGACAAGCAAACAGCTGTATAAGAAGCAGCTCTTTCTCCTGCCTCCTGACACCAGAATGTGAGTTTTGTTATCGTTAGCATGTTAGCGATTCTCTCCAAAGTGGATCATTTCCACAGAAACGTGTCTTTTCCTGCAAGTGCGTAAAATAAGACGTGAGATTGGAGCAGGTTTCCAGAAGACTCCAGAGTTTTGAAGGGTTTTATGGCTCCACGTTTTGGGAAGAATTCCTCTGATAAACTGCTTTTCTTCGGCCTGAAGAAGATTTAAAATTCACTTTGTCTGCCGARTTTGACTCCAGATAACGACAGTGACCCCAACAATCCGACAGCTCTTTGACAAATATAAAAAATATACTTTAATTCAAGTAGTTTTACAGGTATTTAGATTAAATTTGATGTGGTAGCTGAGAGTCATGTCAGGGCTTTGAATGTTTTTAATATCTTCCTGTTTTTATGTCAGGGTTTATTGATCATGTGTCTGAAACAAGTCGGCCTTTCGGCTGCTACAAACAGCCGAATCCTTTGGCGTGTCTGCTCGTGCTGACGGTGCGTTTGTGGAACCTGCAGAGACACGGTGCTCAGGCAGCCCAGGTGGAGCTTAAACACATTAATCACAGTCGGTGCCTGAACTCGTTAAAGAAGACGTACGGTCTCCCCTCCGCCGCGGGCTTTTATAGCTCGTGTATCGATGTGTTAGACGCCTGTAATTTGTTTGACAACACAAAGACCAAACAGCAAACGCTTTTGTCATTACAAAGCTGGGAAGGAATCACAGCATTACTCTCTTTCAATTAGGGAGACGTTCAAATGGTCGTATCAGAGAAGCAAATCCAAACAGGCTGCAGTCGTTGACTTGTGATCAAAGCTCCTGACTTCATCTTAGAGAATTTAAAATAAGGCTTCTCATCTAGTTTACATCTTTTCTACTAGAGTCTCCAAAGAGTTACTATAAAAAACGGATTGGACTCCTTTTCTTGTGTTTTTGAAGATGAGCTGCTTTTAATCTATGAGTTCAGACTGAAAAGTGCGGAGCTCCAAGTACTTCTGTTGGACCATTCCCACCAGAAGCATGCTTTTACTCAAAAAGAAAAAAATTTGTATAGGTCTTCTGGACGGGTTCTTCTCTAATGAAACGTTTCGTCTCTCCTCCAAGAGACTTCTTCAGTCTGAGAGTTTCAGGCAAAATTCAGGCTTTTAAGCCCTGCCTCCAKGTGACTGATACTCACATCACATGGCTATTGTTGACACCTAATTAACACTTATTGTTAACAGGGGGTGGAGTGATAMTGGTAATAGCAGCACTGTAGGAGGGGGACAACTGAAAACGGAGGCCTCCACCTCTGTTTAATGATGGACGGTCTTTCTTCAYAAAAATGKCTTCTTTTACTCCTCTCTCAAACCAACGTTCCTCTCTATCAAGAATGAGAACATCCTCATCTCTGAAAGAGTGACCGCTGGCCTGTAAATGAGTGAAAACTGTAGAGTTCTGGCCRTTAGATGTAGCTYGTCTGTGTTGGGACATTCTTCTGAACAGTGGCTGCTTTGTTTCCCCGATGTATAACTGGTCGCAGTCCTCCTGGCACTTAACAGCATATACAACATTGCTCTGTTTGTGCTTTTACTCATCATCATGGCCCTGTTACTACAAAGTCATAATATTACGAGAAAAAAGTTGTAATGCGAGACAAAAGTCATATTACATGAAAAAAATCATAACATTAAACATGTTTTTCTCGTAATAAAAAGGAAAAATTTGTATGGAAATAAAATATTACCAAAAAAAGTCATATTACAAGAATGAAAACTTTAGGAGAATAAATTTGTACAAGATCAAAGTTATAATATTACCAAAATAAAGTCATAATTTCCAAGAAAAAGTCATAATATTACGAGAATAAAAATTTCACAAGAATAAATTTGTACGAGAATAAAGTTATAATATTAGAAAAAATAGTTGTATGTATCAAGAATATAGTCATAGTATTACCAGAATAGTCATAATATTCTCAGAAAGTCAATATTACGAGAATAATTTTTGCGAGAATAAATACGTACAAGARTAAAGTCATAATATTACCAGAATAAAGTTGTAATATTCCAACAAAAAATTCATATTACAAGAATAAAAATATTACAAGAATAATGTTTCTTGTAATTTAAACAAAAAACGTCTTTAAGTCTGGCCCTAATACTTGTTGTAGTATTATTCACAGTTCAATAAAGCAATAAAAACCTTTTTGGTTATAGATTATTTGGTGCAACAGTAATATTTGCTCTGCTCTATTTAGGGTCATTTACTTATTAGATTTTATTATATGAAGGTTTTGCAGAAGTTGAGCAACAAGCATCTGTAGCACAAATGAAAGCACRCAATCTGCCTCGTCTGCAAACTCAGGTGTGACAAACATAAAAGAGGCGTTTTTGTTCTGGAACTTCTTTTCAGGAAAATGCAGGACTGGAGCAACAAAAAACYTTTCACATTTTCCTGTGATTCACATTATTCAGCCTGAGGATAAAGTGGGGTTTGTTTATGATGAAGCTCCTTCTATCTGAGCAGGTTTTCTGTAGGGCCGGAGCTGGATTGGGTAGCTTATGTTGCTTCCTGTTGCCCCTCTGCCAGCGGAGAGCTGAGCCCGAGGAGGCAGACGGAGGCAGCTGAACGGGGTTCACGTTTGGAGAGGAAGGAGGGCAATCTGAACGCCGTTAATGAGCTCATGTATGAAACATGAGAATATGCCCCGCGCAGCAGGAGATCCTTCAGCACAATGGGATGCACTTTAATCAAATTGGGCTGCATTTGCTCAGTTGAGAACAAAAGAAAAAAAATTCATACCAAATCCAAACCTGTGATTTTTCTTTTCAGAACAAAATTTAGATTTGACAAGTGACAAATGATGGTTTAATTTAGTCGTTAACAATAAATCATCACAAATTATTATTTTTTTCTTCATGTTTAAACCATGCAAAGAAACAAAACACCCAACATTCCTTGAGTGACATCATGTGAACATTATAAATGCTGATTCTGCATCATTTTCATGATTATTATTATTTTTCCGAACGTGTTTTGCAATCAAACCACTTGGRCAAACTTTAAGCTATTTTAGCCATTCATGTTTCAAAACGTTCAGCTCATTCAGGAGATGGATGCTAAGACGTCTGGTCATTTTAACTTTTATATTTTTCTAAATATTTAAGATTTATTAAAAAATAATTTCCCCTTTAGAAATACATTGAGATTTCTGATTCATTAAAAACAGTTTTACTTGTAAAATCTGTTTCAAACTTGCTCCATCTTTATCTTCATAAATTACTTTTAGCTAGCCTTTAACTCCTTTGAACTTTTCAGCTACCTTTAGCTTTTAGCTAGCCTTTAACTCCTTTGAACTTTTCAACTACCTTTAGCTTTTAGCTAGCCTTTAACTTCTTAGAACTTTCAGCTACCTTTAGCTTTTAGCTAGCTTTTAATATCTTTGAACTTTTCAGCTACCTTTAGCTTTTAGCTAGCCTTAAACTCCTTTGAACTTTTTAGCTACCTTTAGCTTTTAGCTAGCCTTTAACTTCTTTGAACTTTTTAGCTACCTTTAGCTTTTAGCTAGCCTTTAACTTCTTTGAACTTTTCAGCTACCTTTAGCATTTAGCTAGCCTTTAATTTCTTAGAACATTCAGCTACCTTTAGCTTTTAGCTAGCCTTTAACTTCTTAGAACTTTCAGCTACCTTTAGCTTTTAGCTAGCCTTTAATATCTTTGAACTTTTCAGCTACCTTTAGCTTATAGCTAGCCTTTAACTTCTTAGAACTTTCAGCTACCTTTAGCTTATAGCTAGCCTTTTGCTATGCTAAACATCTATTTATTTCTCTTCTATGTTTTAGCTCCTACCTACTCTAATGATGGTTTTATCATTTAGTTAGTTTTACTTCTAGCTTCTAACTTAAGATGTTTAATTTTTTTTTTCATTTTTTGCTTGTAGTTTTTCTCCCTTTTTTACAGTCTGACTTTTCTGATGATTAACGGCAGAAACTAAGTTAAATCGAAGAGAAACCACTCTGCACTCAGAGCTTTCACACTTGAAATGCTAAAGAAGCCATTTCTMTTGTTCAAAATTGAATTTATTCTCTCTTTTGTGAGCAGTTTAGTTTCTGTGTTTTGTCCTTTTGACAGTGCTGTAAAAAGACACGCTTCTCTATAATCTGCCTGATGTTTTCAGCATGTTTTCAGAATCCAACTATAATCCTTCAGTCTGGATCAGAACATGGGCGGACGGGGGGGTTGGGATATTAACTGTATGTGTGCACAAGAGCTCCAAAATCCAATTCGAGCCCTCCTCCTCCTCCTCCCCTCTGATAAAATAAAACCACACTTATCCAACCTTTTAAASCTGCCCTTTATAACAAATTTACAGCTCAACGGCCAGCCAGAACCAGAGCTTTCTCACACTTCGGTGGTGGTGGTTCYCACATTCGGGTCAGAACACTCGAAGAGGTCAAGAGACAAGCTGGTCTGAAGTGACAGTTAGTCACTAACASAGCTCGATAAAAGCTGGGCCTTTTATTTTGGAAAAAGTTAAACAAGGCTGCTAAAAAGAGTGGCTAAAATGAAACGCCTGGACTTGAGATTTTATTACAAAAGCAATTAAAACTATCATCACTTTCATTTAAGTAGAAAAGAGGATAAAATGTCCAAAAAACAAGAGGAATCCACTTGATTTTAATGCCACTCAGTTCGATCACATTGAACTTGTTCAGTCTCATGRTCTGTCTGTTGTGGACAATAACTCGGTTGTCRTCTTGATGATGGTTAATAAATGGCATCAGCTAAAKCAGTGGTTCCCAAACTTTTTRTCTTCTGACCCACAAAATATYCATGGAAAAATCTTGTGACCCCAAATATTACTGGTCTGAGTACACAAACTTTGTTAATAACCCTAAAAACACAGGCTTTTTGACTATCTAAACAGCTTATACACAAATATAAATACTTATTTATACTTATTTTGTGTTTTTGTAATAGTTATAGGGAAAATATTACATCAGCAATTATTTTTATTACCCTTTAAATTGATTTCTGGAGATTATCCAAGGTGCTTCATGACCCATAATTGGGTCCCAAGCCCAACTTTGGGAACCAAAGTGCAGTGGTTCCCAAACTTTTCAGCTTTTGACCCACAAAATAACAGTAGCAGAGACCTGAGCCACCAACTATTTTTGGATGATAAACATTTGTATCAGGTCAACAAAACATGGGCATAGTAACAATATTTTTATACTACATTTATCCATTTTAAATACACTAACCTCACTCCTTTGTAACAACTAAGGCAAAAATGTAATTAATTCAGAAAATCTTTTCAGGACCGCACCTTGATGTTTCAGGACCCCACTTTGGGTCCCGACCCCAACTTTKGGAAACACTGAGCTAAAGGATGACAAATGAAGGGAAGATGAAAACAACTATGATGCCCAAAAGTGGCCGAAGAGCGCAGCCTCTGGTTTGGTTGTCAGTTGATCCTGACGGCTGACTTACTGCCCATCATCTAAATGCCAGATCCTCTCCCACCTGAGTGTCGCTCGTCAAACTCGATTCATTCTGGCTTCGTTAAGCAGCGACGGGATGGTTGTTGTATAATGCATGTGGGCATTCAGCCTGTAGCTGTACAAGATGTGTATATACAGTATATATAGGAGGAACTATACTGAAACAAGGGCAGTTTTAATAAAAGTGTCTGCTGTATGCAGAGGAGAGTTCATCATCCTGTCACCATTTCAACTCAATAAAACACTGCAGTGGTTTAAATAGTGTTTTCTTAACCAAAGGTCCCAAATTAATATATTTAAATTCTCTTAGTGTGAGAGAGGCTAGTTTTCCTCCCATTCTTTATTGCTTTTTCAGGCTTGTTCCTCCCTGTGGGCGGGCAGCTTGAAGTACAAAATAGGAAGAAGAACCACCGTAAATGCTAAAAAAAAGAAGAAGAAGAAGAAGTGCGCAGCCAAAAAATAATGAAAATAAATTACTGTAAACGTAGGAAAAGCTGCACAAAATAATGAGAAAGATAAGGTTTAATTCTACGGAAGATACTGAATCAGTCGGGGTTTCATTTGGAGACCCCAAAACTAAATTTTTTTTCAATCCTGACAGTTAAAAATTTGTTTTTATTAGAATGAGATAAAACGTAGAACAGTGGAGTACAGGGCACCAAGTGTAAAATAAACAATTTTCATTAATTAGCTCACCGTTGTTGCATTTTACTAACTTTTATTGAATGTTAAATTTAAATGTGAAATGGTAAATTTTAAAAAAACATAAATTTATAAATAATTTAAAAAATGTAAATATTGTGGCTAAATATTCAAGTTTACATTTATGCATTTCAAAATAGAATGTGCAGCTTTTGTTATGACATCATCATCCTGCGACAAAAACCACCACAAACTCTGCTAACGCTACTAACATTTCCCTACAAAACGTCAAACTTTCATTTGCTAACTTCAAACTGTCGGACCACAGGTAGCATCCATGTTTTCAATGAACACATTTTGGTTGAAATTTTTAAATTACATCTTTAGCAGMGTTAGCAGTGTTAACAGCGTTAGCTTTTGTCGCAGGTTGATGATGTCACAAAAAAGCTGCGCACCATCAATGGCTGCATTTCATTGTGAAATACTTTAATATAAACTTTATCATTTAGGTGAAATATTTAAGATTAATTTTTTCCATTTAGACATAACTCCAAATTAAATTGTAAAAATTAGCAAAATGTAAGGACAGTGAGCTAAATAATAATAATAAATATGGAACTTTTTTATCTAGGATTTTACACTCAAAAAGCGATCTAAATAATGGAAATGTGTTAGTGACCATTTTTAACAGTTTATTTTACACTGGCGCCTCATAGTGTAGCGATATTATTACTTCCTGTAAGTCTGTGGGACGCAGCAGTCACYGTCAGGCCGCGCAAATAAAAGCAGCGCTAAAAAAGATCATAAAAAGGAGGCACTCTGTTGCTCCCCTGATGCCCACGGCGGTGCGTCTCTAGCTGAAGGAACTTTCAACAAAGGCCTTCAGAGAGCCTGGATTGAAAATTCATGAGCTCTGCCTCRGCTCACACCGGAGATCTCAGCAGGCAGCAGACTTCGCTGATTGCTGCCAAGGGCAGCGGCCAAAATGGAAGAGGTTGTTTGTTCACGACACAAACACAAAACTAAGCTACTTCCTGGAAGACGAGGACAGTTTTTATTATTCTTTAGTTTCATAAGTCAAGCAATCCATCCTTTTTCTTTACCTGCTTCTCCTTTCTGGTTCACGGGGAGCTAGTGTCTATCTCCAGGAGTCACTACAAGAGGTGGGGGACACTGAAGACACGTCTCCAGTCCATCACAGGAACACAGAGACATACAACAAGTCAGAGTTACCAGTTATTCTAAAATGTATGTTTTTGGTTTGTTGGAGGAAACTAGAGTACCCCCCCCCCAAAAAAAAAAAAAACACGTGCATGGGGAGCAGGGGCGGAGCCAGAGGGGTGGTGAGTGCCACCTCTGGCACCTGATTGGCCACCCCAGTTGGCAGTTATTTAGATTTTGTTAAAGATAGTTTTCTCATACTACTGTAGTATATAAACTTTTTGGCTGTGTGCTTAAAAATGGCTGAATTATAGCGTTTTGTAATTAGCGTTAATGTTAGCAGTTAGCTTAATTTGAGATTAGCATTGGTAATCGACATGTGGTCATTCTACTCCTCAACAAATTTAATCTCAGTAAGTCTTAAAAGAGCTGAATCAGAGCCTTTTAGCTTTGGTGGCCATCTTAAATTTTTAATTTGCATTTAGAATTTGTTAAAGATTGTTATTTGATATTACTGTACTATATACATTTTTAGCTGTGTTTATTCAAAATGGCAGTATTATACTCTTTTATAAAAATTAGTATTGGCGTTCATGGTTAGCTTAATTTGGGATTAGCATCGGCAATTGTCTTGTGATTCTTCTTACTCCACAACAAATTTCATCTAAAGTTTTAAAATGGCTGTGTTTATAGCATTTTAAAGTTAGCTGTTGTGGCCATCTTGAATTTTTGGTTAGCATTTATAATTTGGTAAAAATAGTTTTTGTCTACGTCTATACTAATCTTCAGGTTTGTATGTCTAAATATGTCTGAATAATAACTTGTGACTAGCACTCTGATTCTTTGCTACAATCTCAAAAATTTTTAAATATTTTTTAAAACAACTGAATTAAAGAGCCTGTGACATCAATTTTTTGGGATAAATGTGATTGCACTTTTGGAAAGATAACATGGATAAGACATTGCAAAAACAATTTCACACCACTGAGATGAACAGTTGTTGAGATATATGCATGTGAAGTAACAGGAAGTGATGTCAAAGGGGAATGTCTGCATGTAAACAGAACATTGCTACAAGGGCTACAACACAGACAGCAGGGAATTTCTGACGTTTCTTTAGATAATTTTAGTCCCTATAAGAGAGAGATGAAAAAAAGTCAGAGTTTAAATATTGGGCCTCATGCAAGAACCGTTCGTACGCACAGATTTGTTCTTAAATTGTGCGTACGAGTGATTTAGGAGAATTTGTGGCATTCACCAATGTTTTCGTATTCTAAGATTTTTTTCAGATACAAACAAAATTTACGAGTGGTCCAGACCTGTCGGTGCGCAGCGCTGCGGCTTCTGAATAAATGAAAATGATTTAACACAGTTGTTTATACTTTTAGCAGCTCTTTTTATCCCACAGCTGACCTGCTAAAAATGACAGATTTTCTTTTCTGGATCTCTGACAGACGGACTTCAATCTATGAATGCGTAAAGTTCTTTTACGTTTTCGCTGTAATTTTCATGAATGAATGGACACTTCCTTGTATCTGAGGCAGGAAATATAGCCTTATATGGTGTTTTTGGGGTGGTAATTATGCTAATCTCCTCTCGYGTGCACGAGCAGCTGGATAGAACAGGTGRAATTTACGCAGCTCATTTACGCACGTTTCCTGAAGATAGAAGAGTTTGTTGAATCTGACGTGACATGTTTGTACGAACCCTTTGTACGAACAAAAGTAAGAGAAATTTAGGATAAGAATACGAACATGTTCTCGCATGAGGCCCATTGTTTTAATAAACAAAGACCAGGGAGTTTTCTTTCTTAACAGGGTTCCCCTTTGATGTCACTTCCTGTTTCACTTTAAATGAGCCAAATTCAAAGGAAAATATGACAGTTATTTAACATAATAGGCTAAATTATGTGTTTTATGATAATTTTCCTAAATATGAAGATATTTTCTTTGACTTTTTGTATTTGAAAGATAGGCATGCCATTAGCTGCGTTTCCATTGCAAATGTGCGCAAAACTTTGTCGATATTCTGTTAATGTCGAAAAAACACAGTTTCGCAATTGCAGTGTTTCCATTAAATAAGAAATGCTATTAAAGTCATGCATGAATACGTTTGTTCTCGCAATAAGTCATTACAAACATGGCGACAATGGATGTAAACACATAGCATGTTGCTACCACAACACTAGCGCTCATCAYCAGAGGAGACGTCGGCGTCTTATCGAGGCTTTCGAGCAACAAGCCCCTTATACTTGGGAGCGGCTACGTATGCTGTGTTTTGGAGAAATTGTAGTCGGTGAGTTTACTACTTTATTTTACAACTTCAGTAATTTTACTACTACAACTACTTCCTGTTGTCTTTTTCGTCAGTGGAAACAGCCGGTTGTTGACCACGTGAATCCCGTGATGTGAAAAAAGTGTTTCCATTGCAGTTTTGCGAAACACACCAATTTCGATACGGCCAAAAAAAACACCTCATCCTAGCACAAAAACATTTAGTTGAAAAAAGGAAGTTGTTTCGAAATTGACGTGTTTCCATTGAGCAAATTTATTTTCAAAATTTTAATTTGCGCATTTTCATGGTCAATGGAAACGCAGCTACAGACACTTTAAAGCCATTTGGAATTAGCTATGGCAGCCATCTTGAATTTTCAAATTCCGAGTGCTTTTTTTTAATTTGGGACCCCCCCTAAAAAAACCACCCTGACCACCCCTTGCAAAAACAGTCTAGCTCCRCCCCTGCCAGGGAGAACAGGTGAACTCCACTCAGAAAGGCCTCGTTGCGTTGATTCATTGTATTTTCAGTCAGCCGGTTCTTTGTGCTGAACTGCTCTGTCGCAGCTCCTCTGCACAAAGCCGTCACCAAGTGAGATGATGACTACCTTTTTTCTAAAAGGTCCCGTRTATAAGGCCTCAAATGACAAGTGGGTTTTATTAGCATTAGAGCTCTGATTAGTTGCTAGGAAACCACCTCGTTTTCAATAAAAAGTGGCAAATGAAGGTACAAGTAACAGCCTGTTGTTCTCTTTGTGCCTTTTTTTTTGTCTCTGTGCAGAAAGCCGGCTGAAAGAGAACACCGTCAGGTACATGGAGCTGCTGGAGGACCGGCTGCACAGGTGCGGTTCTGATCAATTCAGTTTATTTATATAGCCAAAAGTCACAACAACTGTTGTCTCAAGGCACTGTACACAAAAAAACAATAAATCTAAAGAAGCCAGCAGACTGCGCCGAATCTTCACTTCGCTATAATAACTCAGGAAACCTAAATCTGACTATAGGATTTATCAAAAAGGAAAAGTCTTCAGTCTRATCTTAGTGTTTACTGTAATCAGTTCTACGACGTGCCGGTTCAATACACCCTCCGAGGATTTTCCTCTCACCTCAGACGTCAAACACCACCTTTTTTTTTTTTCTCCCTCGGAGCCACTTTCTCACATTTCACTGTCTCTCACCTGCCCACCTGTACCTGTGCTGTTTTGTTCCTATGGGCTGGATTATATCATATTTTAACATTGAAACACTTCCAAATCAAACAGCTCCTATCTTCAGATGAAGTTCCTGGTTGCTCCTAACCTACAGCGCAGTGACGGGAGGTAAAGAGAGGAGGAAGAGGAGGAGGGAAAAGGGAGGAGCAGATTAGTGTGGTGAGACGTCTGGTCTCCGTGGCGACGGATGGTGTTGAAAAACCCAATTATCTCTTCCTTAGCGGAGACGAGAACAGGATGTCGGAGCCGTGTAGTCACCAGCAGACAAATAAATACATAAATAAATTTAAATCGAATTAGCAGCACCTCGGTTGTTTAATACATTATGTAGATGAGTCATTAAGAAGAAGGCTTCCTGTCTCTGCAGAGACTTCAGCTTTCATGTAGGCCAAACTGCTGAGCAGAAACATCCTTAATTATCAGCTTAAATGTAGAAAACCTTCATTTTAAAGGAGAAAAAATGAGTATAAATGTGACCCATGATATCGAAATGAGGATTAAGTCAAATTTGGTCAAAATGACCTCATTACATTTTAAAATTTCTGCTTTATAAGCTACATTTTGATTTCTGGATCCTTCTGATATAAGCTTATCCAGAGATATAACTTCATTTGTCTTGTTNAATATTACAAGAAAGTTGTATGAGAAAAAATTGTATGAGAATGCAGTCATAATATCATGAGAATAAAGTGAGAAAAAAGGTATATGACAAGAATAAAATCGGAATATCTCCTATTACGAGAAAAAACACTGTAATATTACGAGAATAAAGTCATGATATTTTGAGAATAAAGTTGTAATATTAGGAGAAAAAAGTCAGAGACTAAAAGAAAAGTTTTGCCAAATCTTCTGACCAACAGTTTGTTTTGCTGTTAACTTGTTTGAAGCTTCTGGTGCCCGCAGGTGCTGCCAATCAGGTGTTACAACAAAGAACTAATCTACCAAACACTGATTTCCTTACTTTTTGTTCTAAGTTTATAAAAATATGAGTCTTCACGTTAAAGTTTGAGTCAAACTTTACGGTTTACCGGCGCAGGGGTCTTCCTTGACGTGGTGGTTCAGGTGGACTTTCTGACCTCTTTCTCCTTCTAATAATGACTTTAAGTGAATGATTTCCACTTAGCTGCTGCTCTGCTGCCACAATGGAGATTGATTAGTGTGTTTTCTTTTAATCTCCACTAATTGTTTTTATCCTCTAAAGCTCCTTGCATGCTCCTCTTCACAATGACCAACAAAACCAAACAAGAATAGAGAAATTATGAAGCTTTTTAATTGCAAACAATTCTCTGAAATTATGCTTGATTTGTAGTTTTTATGAGCTTTTACTTTTAATTWAACATCATTCAACTTTAGAGGCTTTTATCGCCCACTGGATGATTTTTTTCTTTTTAGCTTTTGATTTAAAATTTCAGCGGACGTTTTGGTCGTAAGTCACTTTCCCTGACATTATTGTCCTGATTACTCCTCGTTTACGATGCGCCATAAACATGATCTGTTAAACTGAACTCATCATAAAAAAATAAAATAAAAATAAAAATAAATTAGTTTCAACAAACCTGCAAACAGCTGTGAGGAGCCCAGTTTGTCTAAATTATGTCTGCTCCAAAATGTCATCATGCTGAGTTTAAAACAGCTGATTTTTGAGGGTTCTTCAAAGGACGTCGGCTGTATATATATATAT
>NW_013952435.1:312716-316491 GCF_001266775.1 Austrofundulus limnaeus | reverse complement strand
ATATATATTGGTATAATAAAGTAAATTGGTGGTCCCAAAACTGCGTATAAAAGTTTTGGACACATCTGGAGGCTTCCTAAMGAGACGTCGCTAAAAGCAAAGCGAAGACGCTACTTAATTATCGGCTGCTTAATTTCTCATTTACCATGAGTGGAGCAACTTTGTTGTTTGTAAAACCAATTAGAAGCTTGAGTGTAACCCCTCTGCAATATATTGTTTGAATTGTCCTCCTGGTGTAAAGCATCGGGCAGAACAGCACCCGTGGGATCCCTGAGAAATTACCCTGCTGCCTCTCACTGGTTATTGCTTAAATAATCCTAGCAGGGCCAAACATGAGCTTGAATATTGGACTCCTAAATGACTCGCTCTGCTTAAAGCTCATTTAGTCTCCTTTGTTTACTCCGGTCTGATAATAACGCGGCGCACCGTTAAGTGTATGTCTTTTAATTCGTTTATGCAAATTGATGAGTGTTTGAAATCTCATTTCTTATGTTTTCCTCTTTATCGAGGACAGACAGGTATCGTCATGAGCAGCACCTGGAGAAACTGAACATTTATTTTAACAGTTTGTGTATGAAGCTGCTAATAAACTTATCAAGAGTGAATCTGCAACACAAACTCTGGACGTTTACGAAGCTTCACAACAAACAATAATAATAATAATAATAATAATAATAATAATAATAATAATAATACATTTATTTGTATAGTACCTTTCAAAATAAAGTTACAAAGTGCTTTATATCATATAAAATCAAAAACACAAATAAAAATAAAATAAGTGACAAAATAAATATTTTGGCAATATTCCTAATTTGACAAAAGTCTGTTTTAATACCGGTACTATTATTAAAATGTTTTGCGAAGCTCAGAATCTAGAACCACCCCAAAGTTTCTAGCCTCATGGGCACAATGTAAACCTGAAGAGTTAAGAATTTGAATTATAGGGTCTCTATGAGCTTTGGGACCAAAAAATCAACACCTCGCTTTTATTACTGTTTTACAATAAAAAGTTATCAGACATCCAGACCTTAATATCAGTGAGACATGAACCTAGTATGTTTACAGAAGACCAATCAGATGGACCAGTAACTAAATAAATTTGAGTATCATCTGCACAGAAGTGGAAAGAGATATTATATTTGTGAATAATTCGACCAAGAGGTAACATTTATTGTAAATAGAAAATATTAGTGGGCCAAGAATGGAGCCTTGAGGAACACCAAAAGTGAGTTTACAAAATTACAGGAATTTTTACCAGTTGATACACAGAGGAACCTATTCTTTGAATAGGATTTAAACCAGTTTAGAGCAGTTCCATTTATACCCACAGTACGTTTCAGGCGATTAYGGTAATTAGAATGCTGCAATCGACCATATCAAATGCTGCTGAGAAAAAAACACGACTGAAMAACAGCTAGCATCGGCTATCATTCACTACCCTCAATAATGCAGTTTTAGTACTGTGGTGCCTCCGGAACCCAGATTGAAACTTTTCAAAATTAGAGTTTTTGTTAAAAAATGTTTAATAATTGAGTATAAACTGCTTTTTCTAAAATTTTAGCCGTAACAGCTAGTTCAGGTCTGTTATCGGTTCTCACCCAGTTAAAGAGGACATAAAGCAAAATCCATGTTTTTAGCCTTTAAATACATTTTGTTGTGTATTTGGAGTCTCAAACACCTAAAAACCAGAACAATAGCTTGTGTCCTCACCTGGGTTTGGGTTCTGTTTAACTCCATGAGCACATCAGGATTGATTTGTGCACGTTGTCGTGCCTCGGGCCTGCCGAGCTGATTTTCTACCTTTTTATTTTGGGGCATTACGTCATCCGGAGAAGGAGAGCTATTGTGGGCAGAAACCAGAGGCATGACTTTCTGCTGATTGTTCTGACACCTCTGAGCTGCAGGGAGTTGATATTTTTTACCTGCAGGTATGAGTCAGATTAGGTTTTCTNGCAAAAGATTGTTTTGTATATGAACTGAAATAAATCAGACTTTTATTTTGAAATATCCGGTTACCAAAACAGGATGTCTCGCCACAAGTTCGTGAAAYTGACACTGATGTTGYGTGGCTGCACTGTGTTAAAATATCATGACATACTTCCATGTGTGGCTGTGTGATATATTCATTCTAAAGCTGATTTAAAGCCGTAGRCTAACTCGCTAATGRTGAACATGTGAGTTTAATAAACCGGCAGGCACAACSGTGATAAACGACTTTTGCGAGGGAACGCAAAAGAAAAAAAATCTCCCATGTCCCCTCCCGGGCTCCGTATTKTTGCTACTACTCAAAAAAATGCTTCAAAAAATTTTTTTAGGATTATATTTCAGACAGTTCATTCAAATGATACATTAATAAGGCATTAATTTATTATATTTTGACAAAATGCAGTTCTTTGCACGTTTAATTTAAAACMGTGTATCTGCCTATTTTTCCACATTCCAGTTTTGGACTTGATCCTTGTCTCGATGTGACGGGTCACATATAAACCCCCCCTCAGTCTGTCGCTCATCACGCCTCCGTCAGGAGTCCCCGTCTTTTATTTATTTATTTATTTATTTTCTACATTGTTATTAACACCTCTGCACAGCTATGATGGAACATTACCGCCTCTTTTCCTTTCCAGTGTGTGAATTCCTGTTATTCACAACATTTTAAAAAATCCAATTATCTCTTCTTTTACTCATAAATATTTATTTGGSTAATATTTTAGCTTCACGCCGGTCAGAAACCCCCGACATCATCACGCTGAGGGGGTGCGTGTCGCCCGCCAACATGCGTGTAAAAAAAGATTTTAATCAGGCGGCGGGCCGAGCGGCTGCCACCAATTAGGCCCCCCAGCCCCGGGGGGCAGGGAGCTGGTACCAGCGAGCACCAGGAAGCAGGGGCGCCGAGGYGCTGACAGGTTGTGAGTTTTCAGCTCTGATGGCAGTGGTTCGTAACAAACTGTGGCAGCTACTGAAGGGGAGCTTCTGTGACAGACGGCACCAGATTGGATATTTATAGAAGAATTTATGATGGCGAAGCAGAACCAGAACCACCAACTGTCCCTTTAAAATACAAAATTAACCTGTTTTTTTTAACTAAACAGATTGTTAAGTTTATATGAAACATTTTATGTACTTATAAAAGCACAAATAAATCTATTTATAGATGCTAAATGTAGCAGGTGAAACTGATTTTGTTTAATCAGAGCTGAAGAATCACGTTTTTTTCTGCAGGAAAAGGTCAACTTTTGTTTTTCACCTTTTTCCTCTCGGTGACCTTTAGAGAACAAATTATTCCAACAATCCCAGGTGACATTTTAAAGACTCATTCTCATTGACCCTAATAGAAATATAATCTAACTTTTAATATGTTATTTTAGATATAAACGGTTCTGTGGACAGGTAATAAACAAAAATATCTTACCTGCTGTAGATGGATCTACACATGTGGACAGAATAGTTGTTGATGACCGGAAAGCCCACAGTGGTCACTGAAATAACCTGAAAATGACAAAAGTAGTGAGAAATAAAGGTTTACTAAAAAAAACAATGAATTTAGACATTATTTTTGAATAGTGGTTCAAAAGATTTATCAAATTGGGCCAAAACACCTGTGGACAGGTGCAGAAATTTGTTTCCAAAGTTTTTTATACGCATTTTGAAGTATCGCATTAGAAACAAATGGGTGGAAACGACTATTTTTTTAAATTCCTCAATTTCGCAAAAATGTTTTGACGCCCTCCTGAGTTTTTGGATTTTCCAAAAAAAAAAAAAAAAGAGTTTAACA
>NW_013952435.1:309656-312706 GCF_001266775.1 Austrofundulus limnaeus | reverse complement strand
GTGTGTGTGTGTGTGTGTGTGTGTGTGTGTGTGTGTGTGTGTGTGTGTGTGTGTGTGTGTGTGTGTTCCATATGTGTGAAGAAACTAGGACACGATGTCTGCAAAAGGGGGCCGGTCTAATTATGGCCGGTTTTCCTCTCCGAACGCTCGGCCCCGCTGCACTCTACTCCTCTGTGGGCCTGCCGTCTTTCCAAACACCGTCAGCTGCGCCACATCCTCTGTTGTGATGTGCAGATACGCCACCAAATGTGGCGCACTTCCACCCCGCTGAGTCTCATTTATCTTATGACCTTGGAGCTGCCGCGGAAGCATGATATCAAGTTAGCCAAACCATTCGCATCACTGACGCTCGTTCAAGGAAATCTTAAAGCTTTCACATTCTACAACGAACAGTGTGACTGGTTAGCAGTTCCTTTAACTGCAAGGAAAGAAGTTTGTGATTTTTTTATTATATTTTTTTGCAGCATGTTGCAAAGCTTTGTAACAATCGGAGATAGTTTGCCTGACAGAAATATAAGAAATGTTGCAAACTGTTTTTTCTTAAATATGAATTGTTTAAGGAAAGCACAGTATTCTACCTTTTTAAATAAGAGCGCTGTCCAAGTGGAAGCTAAAATAAATCAAACAATACCTAAAAGTTAAAATGAGCAAAACAGTAGCTTAAAGCTAAATTTATCCAGACCAGTGATGAGCACAGCTAACCAAAAWGTTTGTTTCACTAACTACTAATCTGCTAAACTAGAATCTTAGGTCGTTAACTCTGAACAGAAAGAAAAATTTAAGGAAGCTAATGCTAACCGCTAAGACCATTAGCGACTGGTGGGACTGACACAAACCTTTAGTTGATTTTCTTCTGGTTTAAGGTGGGTGGGATCGTTTTTTTAGTKGACTTAAAATTAGCGGAAGCCAATTTAGTGCTAATGGTTCCCAAAGTTAGCTAAAAGGATAATCTGCAAAATGAGAAGCTAGTTTTCCAATTAGTGGATTAGCGGGTCAGCAGAACTGTGCCCACCACTGATCAAGAAGTTTGATGAAAGGTAACTGTAGCATAACAGTAGCTAAAAGCTACAATTAGCAAAACAATAAAAAGCTAAAATTAGCAAGACAGCAGCTTAAAGATAAATATATCAAGACCCAATGATTAGCACAGCTAACCAAAARGTTTGTTTCACTAACCACTAATCTGCTAAACTAGAATCTTAAGTCGTTAAGCTAACCGCTAAGTCAGTTAGAGACTGATGGGACTGACGCTAACCATTTGTTAATTTTATATTTGTTTAATTTAAAAGGTGGGTGGGATCACTTTTTAGTGAAATTAAAATTAGTGGAAGCTAATCAGTCCGCTAGCAGTTCCCAAAGTTAGCAAAAAAAAAGTTCATCTGCAAAATGAGAAACTAGGTTTGCTATTAGCGGATGAGCGGGTTAGCATAGCTGTGCCCACCACTGATCAAGACGTGTAAAGTAAATGTAGCAAAACCGTCGCTAAAAGATACACTTAGCAAAACAGCAAGACCGCAGCTTAAGGCTAAAAGAGGCATAAAAAACAGCGATACGTAGATTTTATGTAATTTTTTTTAGGAAATGAAGTGATCTCAGTGTATTTCTATTGGGAATTTCTTTTGTAGATAAAGTTAAATTACTCAAAAAGTGTAAAAGTTACAAAGATTAAAAGTCGTATCAGACAATTCCYAGTTGAGATGAACATTTTATATATGAATGGTTAAAATAGAACMAAGTATGTGGGAGTAGCTTGATTAYRAAACACCTACGGAAAAATAAAAAWTAGGAAAAATAATAATTAGGAAAACAATAGCAGGATGCTGAACCATCACTGCTCAGAGTTAAAAGATAAAATACACTTCAGCACTGTCAGTTTGCCTTTATATACTTTTAATAAATATTGTTCTGATTATTTCTTCATTTTGTTCCGTTTTCCAGGACGTGTGCAGCGAGGCCGAGGCCACAGACCTGACGGAGCACTGCGAGCTGATCAGCGACAGACTAATCGCCTTGGAGGACGAACTTCAGACGGCTATCCTGAACCGAGACCTAGCCCTCACCCATATCCTTTCAGTTTTCCTCCGATTCCACGTAAATCATACGGTGACGTCTCCGTTCATGCGGCTGAAGGACCTCGTTTCCTTCAGGCTTTTCCAGCTCTCAAACGTAAACATCCGAACTCCTCACGCTCTGACTCTTCCTTTAAAAGGAGGATCTCRTCCGACACGGTGGATCCATTTTAGGGAGGGAATAGTGGATAAAATGGGATCAGAGGATTGTTGTTTTTGACAGTCCTGATGTGCCAGCTGGGAAATGAAATGGTAAAAGTCCACATGGGGTTGTTAGAGGGGCCGCTRACGTGCGCTGCCAATCACCGCAGGCTGAGATTAAAGCTGCCCGGCGGGGGCTGCGCCGCGGCAGACAGAGGAATGTCACTGTAATGACTCTGCTCCTGTCATATCTTAATGTCCATCCTCCGGCTGACCCTCCCCCTCAACACACACACTTTTTTTCTTTCCATCTGCCCAGTTCCACTCGATGGATCTGGTGCGGAGGAAATTACAATATCCATGATAATGACTCAAATCAAACGGTTGAAGCTGATTACAGGTCACAATGCATCATTTCTCTGCGCTAATTAGAAAGCTGATTGGAAATAGATTAGTCTGTTTTTCTTGCTCTGCTTCTTCACTCCTGCGTCGTCGCTTATCAAAGGAGGAGATTTCAGAACCGGGGTGAGGCGGGGGAAATCCACCTAACCTTTTATTAATCACTTTCTGCCACAAATTGTTTGTTTTCTCAAAGCACAACTTGATGAAGTCGTATGTCACGTTTAGTTAGTGTCGAGAAAGACTCTCAGCTACTACCACAGCAGATTTTAGCTCAATGTTTGTCGAAATGATTGACTCGCAGCCGTTTTGGTGGCGGCCATGTTGAACTGAATTGACTCCAACAGGTAATCGGTTAGATCAGGATGTTCAACTCATTTTCAGCAAGATGCACATGAGAATTACAGTTGTAATACACTTTATTAATAATAAGAATTATTA
>NW_013952435.1:307611-308454 GCF_001266775.1 Austrofundulus limnaeus | reverse complement strand
AATATATTTTTAAACTTTTAGTTTAAAAATGATAAAAACTGAACATCCTACAGTATTTTTACAGTCTTTATTTTACAGTTAAAATAAATGTGTATTAAATAAAGTTTAATGTTACAACTAATCATGGATCCTTTTAAGAGAGCCACATGGCAGTATGTGACTCATGTTGTCTGTTGAAGAATGTTCATGGGTTGACTGGGTTATTTTAGTGCTTTACAATTAGCTTTTACTAAAACTTTCCATGCACTTTAGAATTAGGGGATCTAAATATCTGAGTTAGTGYTTTAGGACTAGTGTGGAACTAATTTTTACATTAGTGCTGCCCACCACTGTCAACTTGCKTTRTGGGAGATATAGTTTATGGTCAATGCTGGCTTTAAAGCAACATATTTTAAGACATTAAWACATCTTTGAAGCTCTTGCAGGCCATATAAAATGCCACGGCGGGCCACATTTGGCCCGTGGGCCTTGAATTTGACACGTGAGTTAGATAATGATAATATTCTGGGAGTTTTATTAAAGTCTATCTGGTGGTTCATGAAATAATTTGCTAACAGACACGAGGAGAAGCTTTCTGATCATGAGGACGTTTGCAGAGTTCTGGGAATCTGCTGGATGTTTTGCCTCTTTGTGTCAGACGTCCTCTCAGCCTCTGTCCTCTCAGCCTCTGTCCTCTCAGCCCACCGTCCTCTCAGCCTCTGTCCTCTCAGCCTCTGTCCACTCAGCCCTCTGTCCACTCAGCCTCTGTCCACTCAGCCCTCTATCCACTCAGCCTCTGTCCTCTCAGCCTCTGTCCTCTCAGCCTCTGTCCTCTCAGCCCTCTGTCCTCTCAGCCCTCTGTCC
>NW_013952435.1:299201-306086 GCF_001266775.1 Austrofundulus limnaeus | reverse complement strand
CTGTCCTCTCAGCCTCTGTCCTCTCAGTCCTCTGTCCTCTCAGCCTCTGTCCTCTCAGCCCTCTGTCCTCTCAGCCTCTGTCCTCAGCCTCTGTCCTCTCAGTCTCTGTCCTCAGTCTCTGTCCTCTCAGTCCTCTGTCCTCTCAGCAGAGGCTCCTGACGTGGATGTGGTCTGGCAGTTAGAAGTGGACCGAGGCGGGCCCGTTCTCCTTCCACCTCTCTGTTCCCACGTCCTCGCGTGTCTCTCATTACTCACAGCTCGTGCAGCCGGGTTGTGAACTCTTGAGGACGCCGGAGACTCCGGATGATATTGTTGGTTTGCAGAAAGAAAAAAAAAAGAAAAAAAAAAAGAACAGAACAGAAACTGCGCTGGCGACGGCGCTACTGTTGCCATAGCGACGGGAAGATCAAACCAGCAGCCTATAAGGGCCTTAATTGAATCTCTGCTCTCAATAACAAGAGGTTCATGGACAACCGCTGAGAGTGAATATTGAAAATGAAGACAAGGACGGGCAGATTTCTGCCTCCCCTCTGAAGCCAGATTGAAGGGTTTCATATAATCCTGAGTATCTTTTCTTCTTCCTGTTTGGACCACGGCGCCCTGAAGACAATATCTGGTTTATTTGTTATGAATAATTTTGTTGCATGATCGGCAGCAACAGTTTTATGACAAATGAGGAACCTGGACCTTAAATCTGGGAGCTTCTTCGTGAGTTTATTTGTTATTAGACGGCAGCAAGTGAATGGTTAAACATGCACAGAAAGATAATTAACAGCAGAAGTTACAGAGTTAACTTTCTGAAGCTGTGAGTAGCCGCCATCTTGAAACCGAAGCTGGGGGGTAGTCTCAGTCTGAATGGGATTTACCACTGGAGGGGGAGTTCCTGTTTAAATTTACGAATTAGAGCAAGAACATTTCCACTTCCCCGTGCTACTAAAACACACAAAAATCTCCATTTCGCTGCGTTTCCATCAGCTACTTTTACTGTGGCCCAGTTGAACTGGGAAATGGGAATTTCTCACTTACAAGTTGTAAATTGAAACTGGAACACTTCCTTTAGCAGGAATTCCCTGTTGGAAAGTGGGAAAGCTTGGAATTCAAGATGGCAGCTACTCACCACAGCTCAACAGTGAGTTAAACTCTTACTTTACTTGCCGTGGCGTTTTATGTGGCCTGTGAGAACTTCAAAGATGTATTTATGTCTTGAAATACGTTGCTTTAAAGCCAGCATTGAACCATAAACTACATCTCCCATAATGCACCTTGATTATTTCACTCACGAAATATCCCACCACTAGGTGGAGCTGCACAGAGTTCAAAAGTATTAAAATTTGTCAGAGTTGTAAAGTAACTAAGTACAAATTTTTTGGATTCTGTACTTTACTTGAGTAATTATTTTTCAGCCTACTTTTTACTTTTACTTCTTACATATTTAAAAAAAGGCAAGAAGTAGAAAGTTGTTAMKTTTATTTSATTTTTACTTGTTTTCATTTCAGTTTGTTATTGTAAAAAATAAATTCTATCCATATAAACTGAGCCTCCTAGACAGAGTGAATTTAACTGTGGTTGAATGAGAAGTATAAATATATAAAACTCTGATACCGATTTAGTTTGTA
Organism: Austrofundulus limnaeus; assembly: GCF_001266775.1. Classification (NCBI taxonomy): domain Eukaryota; kingdom Metazoa; phylum Chordata; class Actinopteri; order Cyprinodontiformes; family Rivulidae; genus Austrofundulus; species Austrofundulus limnaeus. The sequence continues at coordinate 304,470 of NW_013952435.1, read as the reverse complement.
CACAAACAAATCATGTCACACTCCAGCAGGACATAATTATTAAAATTAATGGATTGTACTTAAGAAGTATTTGTATTTCATGAATTATATTATTACATTTGGCCGCAGTCCTCAGATAGATTTTCATTTTGAGGAAAATACTTGGACAGCCTTGATATATGTATATAAACTGAAACAACTAGTGCATCCTGAATTTAACTTTAATTATTTTAATACAACAGTCATTTCTGCATTGTTTTGGGGAGGTCGCCTCCTAATAAATGTCGCTACAGAAAATCTAACTGCTCATTTTACATCAATACTTTTACTTTTAATACTCAAGTACAAAAATATCAGATACTTTAAGACTTTTACTCAAGTAATATTCCTAAAGGAGACTTTAACTTTTACCAAAGTAGTTTTTTGGTAAGATTCTTGTACTTTTACACAAGTATCTCTTYGTGGTACTTCATACAACACTGAAATTTGTTGTGTAAATTCTCCATTTTGCTATATTTTTGCTGTCTTCCTTTGCTGTGGCCCAGTTGTATCGAGAAATGGGAATTTCCTACTTACAAATCGTAAATTTAAACTGGAACACTTCTTCTAGTGGGAATTCCCTGTTGGAAAGTGGGAAAGTTCAAAATTCAAGATGGCAGCTACTCAACACAGCTCAATAGTGAATACAACTCTCTTAATTTGCTTTTAATAGTATTTCTGTTTTATTTATTTCACATTTATTCAGTCGTACACACAGTAATTTTCAGTGTTTATAAGAGGACCTGTATAAATACTGTTTCTATGCAGGAAATACCAGGTAGAGCTCGGTGTTTTCGAAGCACAGCTTTATGTTGCACCGCAGTCCGACACCGACTCAAGAGTCCAAGCTGACCTTTCTGCAGAATTCATGAGCTCTTTAACGGCTGCTTAATTATAAATAAATACGAGTCGTCGTTCAAACAGTAAAACGAGCCTCTTCTGCTCCTAAATCCTTTGATTTTTCCACTTAAAGCTGAAACCGTTGCTTGATTCAAGTTACTAAGCAGGTTAAACACCCTCCCTCGCCTGTCTCGTTCCATGAATAATTTAGCTGCTCGAACGGGTTCACAGTTCAGATGAGCTCATGAATAGTGAATCAGACGGGGCTGAAGTGGGGATAAGTTGATGATCTGTCTGTAAATCTGTTCGAGTTGATGACTTCATCTCGTTTCGGAGGTCGTTTAGCTGCAACAAGTGTCTCAGATTTTCTTGATGTTTGTGTTTTTATGCTGTTTTTTTTCTCTTAACTCGCTCTGCACAGTCTTTAGAAAAAGAAGTTCAGGAAGTCAAGTCCACTTTACAAGCTATGTTTGCACAACTGAAGGTGGAAGGAGAAGAGCTAAACGACCAGATACAAAACGGAACCGATGATGATGAAGAGGAGGAGGATGAAGAAGAGGAGGAKGAAGAAGAGGAGGAGGACCAGTATTTTAGTGACAGCTGGGACATTTGAGATGCCTGAAGGTTCATGGACAAATATCAGTTTACTGTAACCTCACTCAAACCAGCTGTTCTAAAAGTGACATTTTATCAAAACTAAAAAAACAAAAAGCGTTTTGATACGAATCCCTTCATTTACGGCACTTTGTTGTATAAATTAGCTGCAAAGCTCCGACAGTCTTGCAGCTGTTCCAACCTTTGGACACTTCACGTTAAACACTTTGGATCTTTATGAAGACGAGTCTCGTCCTAATGAGCAGTTAGGTGACATTTTTTATGTCTTTTTTTATTATTCTCTGGTCATTTTGCTGCCATGTTGCAAACCAGCTGAGCTGCAGAACTGTGACATGTAAAGCAGCAGCCTGTAGCTGCAAAGGACACGAAGAGGACAATCTTAATTATTATTATTATTTGTTTGTTTTACGTTGCACTTAAACTATGCTTCGTTTTTTTAATTGATCAGCGAACCAATTTGAGTGTTTGTTCCTCTGATAACTAGTTTGTGGTGCTAAAAATGTGAGCTAACTTGAAACACTTTATCTTCTTTGAATGGAAAATGCAATATTTAAGCCTGGATCTTGTTGGGAAAATGTTGTTTTTTTTTTTGTTTGTTTTTTTACAGCTGGGAGTTGCAAAGGCTCATTTTTATGTCACAGTAATTTTATACATGTTCAAAAATGAGCGAAACCATTTGTTTCTTGTAATAATCAGTCGATGCAGGCGTCTGGAACCCATTTAATTGTTTAGATTTGAGACTTTTGCAGAAAAATAGATCAAATTAGAGCTGATTAGAAACAAAAAACTGATTAATTGGAGACATAATACACTTTGGGGCTGATTTATCAATATCTTAGACAACGAGTGCTAAATAGCTGCGCAAGTAAAAAATAGCTCATGCTAAAAGTGGACGTGTTGCAAACGATTTACTAAGATTGCAGAAATGATAAGAGGCGCATGGTGCAGACTTCCCTGTTGAAATGACCCTTTCCAGCCTTGACCCCCCAAAACAGTTGGTTTTTGTTTGATTTTTATTTATTTTTTACAAACTTTTTTTGTTGCACATTTATCTTGAATTTSGATGCAATAAATTAAAATCAAATGATAAACTGATTTTATACAGTAATTTAAGAACCATGTGAAGTTGTTTGGATTAAATTACCCAGAATTTCCCGTTTTGCATGTAGACAAACATACAGGACAATTTTTTGTATTTATTTTTTTAAACCTTGGTTCACACGGCAAGATTTTAAAAATGTTGGTTGATTTTTCATAACCAGAGATAGCAGTGTGTGGTGTGCAGACAACAGACCAACAGATTCACCAACCTTCAGATGTCAGACAGGAAGTCTCATGAGATCAAACGTGAGTTCAACATGGCCGACGAGGAAGAAGCATTGGTGASAGTTTGTGGACCTTTTAAAAGAAAAGAAAAGTCACCTCTCTTTCTGATTGGCTACATGTGACATTCAACAGACTGCGARCTCGTTTGTCCTCGGGAAACACCTGAGCACGCTGGGACACCGGGCCAAGAGGACCCAATATGCTAAATATCCCCAGTTTGAGACTGGAGCGGTCCTGATGTCCTTCCAACAGGAGCAGAACCAGAAGGGCGGCACTTGGCRCCCCCAAATGATCGACCAGTGGGCTGTGGTTTGTTTGTTTACAAAGTAAATGTACTTAGTTACTATAAACCTCTGTAGTTTTGCTCTTGTTTTATGTAGTATTGATAAATCAGCCCTTTTGAGAATAAACAAAAACATACATTTGCACATATTTAAATATTATTCGTCTCTAAGATAGAGGGAGTTTTTCTCACTGCTGTTTGTTTTAAAGTTTTATAAAACTGTCTGAATTGGTTATTTTATTTTTAGAATAAGTATATTCGCTGGGCGCCATGCGTTTTTTTTATATTTACATTGTATCCTGAGCTCACTATATGATGTTTTATATTTATTCCTAACAGCTTGTCACTAATTACAACGTGCCATGTTCGGTCTGATGTTGTGTCCTGCTGTTTTCTTCTCGTGTTGAATTATTTCTCCTCACGACACATAAAATGTGCAGCCAGGCGAGCGAGGGCAGTGGCATGTAGGAGATATCAATAAAGGTCCTCTGGTGGGGTCTTCAATGCATACATGAGTTTCTTTTGTTATCTCACCTCAGCAGAGGCGGTGTGGCTAATTAGTGGGCGGGGCTTACAGAGGATGGTGTGGAAATATAAAATGGTGTTTTTTTTTGTCTTTATCTGATTCGGCTTTGTGTTGTCTGGGAGCGTGAGGCAGGGCGGGGTTGTTGTTGAGGTATTCTCTGGCACATTTACCATCCAGTGCTCCTGGCTGTAAACACAGCTGAGTGTTCAGCAGCACAATGTCGCACTTCACTGCCAGGCTGTGGAGAGTTCACCTGGCCACAGGTCTCCACATCCATCAGCTTCAGGCAGACGGAGCCAAACACCTCACATGAGTCGGAGCTCGCACCACGCTGCGCTCCACGTGGCTCGGCTCGTAAAAATGACCACAAAGAAAAACCCAGATGGTTTTCAGCAGGCGGATCCAGCTGGGTGAGATGTGTCTTAATATAAAAAGAAGAAGGGTGGAGTCTGTTACATTTCCCTTATAAACCCAATGTTTTAAAAATAGTTTACTATAATTTTACCTCCTAAATGCCATGGGAATATTATCTTTTGTTTTGGTTTAGTATGCGTGTTTTACTAGTATACTGTGCCCCAAATGCATTTTTAAAAAATAAAAATAGAATTAATTTATTGAAAACTTTTGAGAACCCCCAAGAAGATACGGCTATGGGACCCCAGTCTGAGAACCTCTGATCTAGACTATATGCTGTGAATGACTCTCAGCTACTGCCACACCAAACTTGAGCTCAAACCTGTAAAACTGACTGAATTAGAGATATTTTTATGTTGGCTAACCATTTGTGGCGGCCATCTTGAATTGGGTTGACTCCAAACGTCAATCATCTAATGATGTATATTGGGCTAGAGGCGTCACGCTGCAGAAGATTGACCGCTGTGGTACGAGCGCCATATTGGAAGAGGCAGGTTGTCAACTGAACAGTTTATCACTGTAGACTTTCATAAACAATTTTTCATTTATTGCAGACTTGACGACATGTTTTTGTGTGATATATTTACCGACAAACATTTCTATCAAATGAAAAATGGTTGGTTGTCAAGATCAGAGTGAGTTTCATCGATGTGCTAACCCATGCTAACCACATTGAGCTTCACCATCTTGTCCTCGCCCTGAACAATATGGCCGCTCTCGCCAACCAAGAAGTCACGTCGCAGCGCCTCTAGCCAATCCATCTCATTGGGTACATCTAACCATCAGTATCTCTGATATTTTGCTAACAGAGCTGACTCAAAACTAGGTCTGTGTATTGGCAAGAATTTGGCGATACGATACATATCATGACAGAGGGCTCATGATGTGATATATCCCGATATATTGTGATACTATAAGCAAGGCAATATATCGGGATATATCGGGATATATTGCGATACTATAAGCAAGGCAATATATTGCGATATATTGCGATTTTTTGTCCAAAAATTCTATTAAATAAAAACCTCTTACAGGGGAAAAAAAATGAAAAACCAAAATTCATTGTCTCAGAAAATTTAATATCACATAGACATACTTTTGATTCATTTAGCTGTGTTCTGCTTTGTATGTGTTTTATTTTATTTGTTTCATGTTTCATCCATGTTTTTAATTAGACTAAATTTGACAATAGTTTGAAAATATATTTTTTGCAGCTTTTAGTTTTTAATATTAATTTACAATAAGGT
>NW_013952435.1:292318-299102 GCF_001266775.1 Austrofundulus limnaeus | reverse complement strand
ACAATGAACGGCTGGCAGGAAAGTTGACATTTTAAACCTTAATAAAAAAATCGATACGGGGCTTTAGAATATCGATACAGTATCGGGAAATGAAATATCGCGATATTTCAGTGTATCGATATTTTCTTACACCCCTACTCAAAACACGATTAATTTGATGAAATTTTATGCAAACATCTTATGTTGTGAACGACTTCCAGCTACAAACGACATTTTAGCACATTGTATGTAAAACTAATGAACTATCGCCCTCTTTGTATTTTTCTAAGGTCATCTGGCTGTGGCGGCCATCTTGATTCGAATCTTATGATTATTTCCATTTAATCCGCTCATACTGTGTCCTGACTCCAGTYGGGGTTTAAAGGTTTGACACAAAACGTGTTGATCGCATTAAACTGTCAGGCTTTTATTTCCTTTCCTTTTCAGAACCCATTCACCCGTGAGCAGGCGTACCTGCCTTCAGAGAGAGGAAGAAAAGCAACGATAATGAAGGAAGTGCCTGAAAAGGGAAGAAAAACCTTTTGTAAAAAGGACTGAATGAAAGTAAATCAGTTTATTTTGGTCTCTGATCAGGATTTTGTTTTTTTTTTAAGTCGTCTCACGGGTACGTCGACAAATTCTCCAAAACAATCCAAGATTTTCCTCTGGTGCTTTACAAAAAGAATGTATTTTTGTCTTCAGATCTTCTGAAATTTCCCTTGAAACAAACACTTTTTTATTTTAAAATGTGAGCGACTCTGAAGTTTGTTCTCCTGAGAAAAGATTTAGTTTAGAGTGAACCTGAACGTGTCACCGTGGTGGTTTCAAGTATTCATATTTAGTCTGTTAAATAAATCAAATGATCAAAGCAAACGTTTAAAATAAATCACATGAAAGTATGTCTTCCTAAACATAAAACCAGAAACAAAGACGTTTTAAAAATAGATTCTTCAGTTATCTGATAATTGTAGGGTCTATCCTCAAACCACAAATTAAAACGGCGCCCTGTGGGACGGCAGAAAGTTGCGTAATGTTAATGTAATGATAAAAAGTCATTAAAGAGGTTTTTGGCTCCAATAAGCTGCGCAGCATCTCGACTGTTTTAATAAAGAAGCACCCAGGAGTTAAAGCCTTGTAATCTCAGCTCCTTTCCACAAGACAATGCCTCTGATGCAGTCGGTTTTTAGCTCCATTTCCTGTTTCATTCATGTGGAAATCATACGCTTCAACTACAAGAGCGTTTTGGAGAAAGTAGAACTGATTGCTCCGTTTATACGATTAGTGTTTAAAAGTGTTCAAACAAAAACTGAACCTCAAACTGAGGTCATGACCTCATGTTTTTGGGCTGGTATTCAGGTTCTTTCCTCTCCATGACCAGATGTGGGATTATATTTGCAGAATATATCAGGGTGTAGATGTTGTGAAAGATATTATTTAATAGATTACGTAATGCATTTATATTTTATACTTTGTGACTGATTGTAATAATTTACTTTAAACAGAGAATCAGTAGGTCTTTATTGATGAAAATCATAAACTTAGCACAAAATGTAAGGAAAGTCATGTTTAGTGGATTGTTTCAATGTTGTAAGAAGGATTCTTGGTAATAAATCTTTATACTGACGGGAAGTTCCCTACGGAAACCCAGAGCGAACATTTTCCCTCCAAAATTTTTCACATGGTTTTTTCGAGATAATAACTTAATTGTGTAGTTATCTTGAAAAAAACAGGTCACTGTTATTTCGTGATATCTATATAAATATGTTATCTTGAGAAAACCATCAGAAAATTAACTTATCGAGATAAACATCGGAAAATTAACTCGTTATCTCAAGAAAATGGTCACCGTTATTTTGTGATATCGACATAAATTTGTCGTTATCTCTAGAAAGCCATCGGGAAATTAACTTATCGCGATAACCATAGGGAAATTAACTCATCTCAAGAAAATAGTTACTGTTATATTTATGTCAATATCGACATAAATGTTATTATCTTGAGAAAACCATAGGGAAATTAACTTGTTGAGATACCATAGGGAAATTTACTCGTTATCTCGAGAAGATGGTCGCTGTTATTTTGTGATTGACATAAACATGTCGTTATCTCTAAAAAGCCATCGGGAAATTAACTTATCGCAATAACCATAGGGAAATTAACTCCTTATCTCAAGAAAATAGTTACTGTTATATTTATGTCAATATCGACATGTTATTATCTTGAGAAAACCATCGGGAAATTAACTTATTGAGATAACATAAGGAAATTTACTCGTCATCTCGAGAAGATGGTCGCCATTCTTTTTTAAATTTGACAAATATGTCGTTATCTCAAGAAAGCCATCGGGAAATAAACTTATTGCGTTAACCATAGGGAAACTAACTCCTTATCTCAAGAAAATAGTCACTGTTATATTTATGTCAATATTGACATAAAAGTTATTATCTCAAGAAAACCATYGGGAAATTAAACATAACTCGTTATCTCGAGAATATGGTCAACGTTATTTCGTGATATCAACATAAATATGTCGTTTTCTCGAGAAAACCATGGTTGTCTCACGATAACAACATATTTATGCATAATAAATTATAYGCAGAAAACATCCGCTCTTAGCTTCCATTGTTCCCTTTTAAATGGTGCCACATTTGTAAGGAACATGCATTTTGTGTGAGTATGTGCGTATTGCTGTTGCTACACTTATTTTCAGTTTCTAGTACCTGCAGACAGAGGTGGGCAGTAATGAAGTAAATTTACTTGAGTACTGTACTTAAGTACAGTTTTTGAGATTTTGTACTTTTTCACTCCACTATATTTTAACAATAAAATCCTACTTTTTTACTGCACTACGTTTCTCTAAAGCTTTAGTTGCTGGTCATGGTTACTAGTCATCATCATCATCATCATCAGTGAGTCTCACTGAGCTGATCCAGCAGCTCCATCAGGGAGGAAAAAGAACCCCCGTCCTCGAGTTCTTATTACTTCAACTCCCCGAGTCCCTCCTGAAGATCCATCCATCAGTTCTATTGATCCTGTCCTGTCCCCAACACCCCCCCCCCCCCCCCACTTCCCTCCTGTCTGTTTTCTAAAACTAAGTAAAAAGGATGGCAGAGCTGGCATGAGATTTTTCTGCCTTTCCAGTGACAGCACACCCCCTGCCCCCACCCCGGGACATACAAGGTGAAGAGGAGGCAGGAAGTGTCCCTCCATAGATCTAAATGAAGGAACTCTCCCCAGAGGAAACTCTAACAATGTGAGTTTTTTTTTCCTGAAGTAATAATCCATCTTTTCTCACAGCTTCCTAAAGCAAACTGCAGCTTCAGATCCAACAAAGCGGACCAACACATCCTCCCTCAGCTTTGTCCAAACCTCTTATTTTCATTGTCAGAGCTGTTGTGTGATGTTTCTCAGTACTGACTGGATCCTATGATTCTGTTTAAAAGGATTCGGTGCCGTGTCACACACAGTATTCCTCGGCTTTGATCTTGTTTCGCTCGTGTTTTTTTTTTTTATGAGGACTGAGTTTAAGCTTTTAAAGCGATTGCCTCTGAGAGAATMGTTTCTGAGCAGACGGACCCTGAGTGCTCGTCACATTTCAAACTGAGGGTTTTACCTTCACAGATTGTGACAGAATCTGAAGTGTTTGTCTTTTCCCCAGATTCCTGCCGGGACTGTGTCGTGTTTAACGGTCAGTCTGTGAAGTGGAACAAATACAGCAGAGCTGACATGTTTTCATGTAGTAAATAAATGATGTTTGATCACAGATCTCTGGTGCTCCACGCTGAGTCAGCACTTTGTTTGAAATGATGTGTGTGACCAATCAGAACCTTCCACCAACTGTAAACATGTTGACACATCGTTACCTCCTGTCTGTGTGTGTCCATCCATCCATCATCCATCCATCATCCATCCATCCATCCATTTATCCATCCATCCATCATCCATTCATCATCCATCCATCCATCCATTTATCCATCCATCCATCATCCATCCATCTATCATCCATCATCCATCCATCCATCCATTTATCCATCCATCCATCATCCATCCATTTATCCATCCATCCATCATCCATCCATCATCCATCCATCATCCATCCATCCATTTATCCATCCATCCATCATCCATCCATTTATCCATCCATCTATCATCCATCCATCATCCATCCATCCATCATCCATCCATTTATCCATCCATCTATCATCCATCCATCATCCATCCATCATCCATCCATTCGTCCATCCATCCATCCATCATCCATCCATCCATGCATCCATCCGTCCATCCATCATCCATCATCCATCCATCCTCTTATTCATAGTCTTGGGGACAGCAGGGAGGTCCAGACCTCTTTTTCCTCACCTCTTCCACTCTTCTTGGAGGATTCCAAAGCGTCCCTGGACCAGACAGTCTCTACATCGTGTTGAAGAAATTTTGTAACTGATTAATTGAATATTAGATTCAGTTTTGTATTTTATACTTTCTGATCATTTCAGTCTGTAAGGTTGAAGCTGACAAAGAGTTGGTGTATGTGTGTTACCATGTGTTCTTTCTCTTAGCCTAAACAAAACTGAGTGACGTTCTGACGTCTAATGTAAAAGGTAACACCTCCAAGGGTGTAACCAGGAAGAGATGTACATTATAAGCTGAATTCATTATTATAGAAAAAAGAAAGTTGTCAGGGTGTTTGAGTCTCTGCTTCTGAGCAGAGTTGCGCTGATGTGTTTGGGTTTTCCTGGTATCAGCCCAAGGTCTGACTGAGGCCTGTGCTGCTCAGTGCTGTATGAACCTGATTGGAGTCAGAGGACTGAAAATAAACTTTTTAACAAGAAACCCAGCTGAATCCTGTTTATTCGGACATACCATTTTAAACAATGCATATTTTTCCAACAGTGTTCTGGGTCATCCTCACTATAGAACCACCTCAACTGGCCCCTCTGGGTGTGGAGGAGCAGCAGCTCCCTGAGTCTGTGCTGGAGAACTGAAGGTTTGTCAGTTGATGATGTTTCACACTGCTGGAATCTGTTTAACATAGAGTTCTATGTTTTATTATTCTTGTAAATTAGATTTTTTCAACTACAATGAGCTTTTACTCCAGGTAAAATTAAGTATTAATATAAATAAATAAAAAATGTAATGGTCAGTGGTGGTTTGTAGAACAAGAAGTTAACTAAGGGTGTTCACGTAAATTAAATCACATATTTTAGGTGAAAACAAAGCTGAGTACTCTATTTTTCCTTTTTAAAAGCCACTCATCACAATGACCCTAAAATTATTGCTTCTTTTGAACTCGTATGTATTTTAATAAACTTGAAAAACTCTTCTACATTCACTCAAATGTTAACATATGTCAATATTAATCTAAAACACTCAGACATCTCCCTCTGACCCTCTGAATTGGTATTAATGTTATTAAAATACGGCCCTTTTTCCCAAAGATTACTGTGACGATCCTGTTTTGACATCTGACTCGACTTATAAAGCCAACATTCACTCCAGTTGAAAGGGGTCACTGCATCTGTCGAGCTGATTTATTCTGAAGGATTTGATGTATTGATAGGGACAATATTCCCCTTAGTGGGATTGGAGGTTTTATTTTTGGATTTTGCTACCAAATATATGAATCTGAGCACACATTTCTCTCATCATGTGGACTCGGGAAACGTCCCAAAGCTCCTTTTCCCATAACCTTTTTCCAAATAAATGCCTAACCCTGACCCTGACTCAGTCTGAAGCACATTCTTAATCCTGTCACTGAACTAAAACCAACTGTTGTCCTTCAAAATAAAGCGCAGACCTCTGGGAGTGCTGCCGTCAGACCTTAAAGTCGTCAGCAGGATTTAAGAAACACATGATTCAGTAAACTTCTCGAGAACTCTGCGCTTTATTTATAGTCCGGCCTTGAGACCTGGAGAAATTTTTTTTTCTAATAAACGTGCCAAGAGCCGTCATGCGGGTCCCCTTAAACTTTCCCGCTCCTCGGCAGCGCTAACGCAACGAGACGACGGAGTGCAGCCCAAGGACATCGGTGTCATTTGGAATTTCAAGTGAAGGCAGGGTGAAAAAGAGGGGAAGAAATGGAGACTGACAGAGAAAACAGAAAACAGTGAGAGCCTCCTCGTGAGGGAGGACGTTAGCCTGTAGCCACCAAAGTTTCAGGCTGCGGCACACGGCCGACAAAATGATGCTCTTTGGAAAACAAACCAAGAGCACGAGGAAAAGGTTTTGCATTTATTAAAAGTGGCATTAAATGGCTAAATACGTTTAGCTGCGGTGACATTTATCTGACAACTATTATCCGAACGAAACGTAATGTGTGAGCCTCGATAAGCTGCTTCACAGCTACAGGACACGAGATAAAGTTAAATGGAAACATCAGAATTCACGGCGACGCCTGMGAGTCGATTAAAGCTGGAAACTGTGGAAAAACACCAACGACCTGAAAGCCTGCGTGTTTTAGCCTTTTAGTCCTTCCTGACAATAAACTGCATYAATTATAAGTTTTTTTATCTTCTCTTTCTCTGAGGCTGAGTCCAGGTCTGATMCTCAGACATCTACAGAAACATGTCCAGAAATCAAACCTGATGTTTTATGACTTTTCATTTTTGTAACTCAAATTAGTTTCCTTTATTTCCACTTATTTTCTTCCATAAAAATTTCTTTAATTTCCTCTAAAACACAGATTATTGCCTACATTTATCTTTTAGCCAGTCTTTTGTTGTTTAGCTTCTAATAGCTTCGGCATTCGTAGCTACTTTTAACGTTTACCTGGTTGTTTGTCACATTCATCCATCCATCCATCCAT
>NW_013952435.1:284424-289973 GCF_001266775.1 Austrofundulus limnaeus | reverse complement strand
TTTTTCCACATAATTTTTTTTCAGTTTACAAATTTTTCAGTGTTTAATATTTATTTTCAGCATCAGACAAAATAAAGAACACATAAAGATACATAAAACCATTATTTTATGAAGGCAGAACAATGAAAGCCAGGATTTAAACTTTATCTGAGATCATAACTCTTCCACTTTCTTTTTATTTTCTATTTACACACTGARCACCAATACTTGACWGCATCATTTGATACTTTTATTGTGAAATATCCTCTGCACGTTATGACACTTTTATTGTGAAATATCCTCTACATTATATGATACTTTTATTGTGAAATATTATCTGCATCATATGATTCTACAGACTAAATCAATAGACTCTGATAAAAAGAAAATGTCTTTTTAGTCCTCCATTTTTGGCGTCCTCTAGATAGACGGCACCTTTAGCGTTTGCCTATGCTGCCTACGCCCTAAACCTTGAAGATAACAGAGGGGTACGCACTGCCACACAGTCTGTGTGATTGACAGCAAACACATAACGGCAGCAGATCTATATGGTTTATTAATACGCAGCTGTCAGATTAATAACATGCGTGTGGCAGACGRACAGCAGAGGGAGCAGCAGATCCCGCACTGCAGCTGATCCACAGCCGAGCCAAGAGGTCACTTTCTGGTGTCTCCCCAGGAGGTTTCCAAATGCAGCTCTTCCTCCTGCAGAGGAGGAAATGAACTTGAAGAGCGCTCTGAAAACTCCCATCGGAATCCATCTGCGTGTGACCCCGAGGTCACGGACGCAGTGGGAGGGGCCGCGACTGAACTCTACCTCAGCGTGAATCGTTCACTGTATCCCCCCCGAGTGTTTTTATTCTTTTATCTGTAGTTGTTCACATCAGTGGCGGCTGGTGGTGATATCTGTAGGGTGGCCTAACAGATATATAATATTTATACATAATAAAACAAAGACTGGACTACAACAACAGAAACATTATTTTAAAATTATTTAAAATAAATTAAACTGGATCCAAACTGTTTTTCTGCACAAAGACAAGTGAAGCAGAAAAGAGATTTGTTATCTACACTAGTCATTAGCCCGTTTAGCTGATATTTTGCTTTGTTTAGCTATCATTTTGATGCTTTTTGTTAGCATTTTGTTGCTTTAATCTTTTAACAGTTTGATGCTTTCAGCTTTTAATTAGTTTTTTGTTCATGTTTTTAACTGTTACTTTTTAGCTTGCATCTTTTTGTTTGTGTTTAACTACTTTTAGCCTTTGGATTTTGCTACTTTTAGCTATTRKCTAGTGTTTTTATCCTTTTTGCTTTTAGCTAGCATTTTACATAGTTTTGCTATCATTGTTTTGTTACTTTAATTTTTTTAAATGTTTACTACTTTGGCTTTTAATTGGTGTTTTGTTGGTTTTTGCTTTTAGCAGTTTGGTACTTTTTAGTGGTAACGCTTTATTTTACGGTACCCTTATTACCGTGTAATTACAAGGTAATAAAAAATGTAATTACCACCTTATTACCATGTAATTATGTGGTAATTATGGTACAATTTAACTATGTAATTGTCTGCAGTAATGTAGCACTTACSTGGTAATATATTACAATTCACTATGGAACACCTAAATAAGTAGTAGGTAATTTGGACAGTTTTAAAGTTATATTTTATTGCAATTAACCACTAATCCCAAAATTTAGTTGCATTCTTTTGGTTAKAAATATAGTGTTGAGTTACTATTGAATAGTAATTTGATTGTAGTTACCCAATAAAGGTAGTTTTACTAACAGTAGATTTTCTTTTGTACCCTAATTACCACATAATTACATGGTAATAAGGTAGTAATTACTATTTAATTAATTTTTAATTACCTTGTAATTACATACCGTAAACAAAAGCGTTCCCTTTTAGCTACCGTTTTGCATCTTTTTGTAAATGTTTAGCTTATTTTGGCCTTTAGCTAGGGTTTTGCCACTTAGCTTTTAGCTAGCATTTTGTTTTGTTTTGATAGCTTTTAATTCCTTCTGCTGGTGTGTTGATGCTTTTAGCAAATTTTTGGTACCTTTAGCTTTAGCTAGCATTGTGCTGTTTTTAGCACATTGCTAGTCTTTTGTTGCTTTCATTTCTTTCTTTCTTTCTTTGTGTTATTCTCCTTTTAGCTTTATATTAGCAGTTTCCAGCTGTAGATTGGATTCCAACAGAAGGATCCACTTTGAAATAAATAAAACCTGAAATAAATTGAAGTTATGTCCCATTTTCAGTACATATAAAACAGTAAACTAGAGCAGRAAAGATCTGTCCTCTTTAAAGAAAATTTCACAGAACATGATGCAATATTTTTGATTTTTGTATAATAGGTCTTTYAGCATTTTATTGTGAACACTACGTAGAACTTAGCCCTGCTAGCCCACCTGCACCAGCCGTCCCTGGTTCACATATTTCACCAGGGTTTTTAATAAAAACAGGTATCTGGAATTGGAAAAAAAAAAGTGAAATTCTGTTTTTCTAATTATTTAGTGGTTTAAAACTGAAAACATCAGCATTAATGAGCCCTCAGCCCCAGTGAGCATCTTGCTACTGGAGATAAGGGAAATCCAGGAAAAAGAGAGCAGTCGCCTCAGGAGTCTGAGCTGCCCTCTCTTTGTTTTTGTTGCCATGGCACTGGCTCATCCTTTCCCCAGTTTTCTCCCCGGCGTTTCAAAGTCCGCTCAGCATCGCTATTACTCTCCTCCAGCACGCCRGGTCGCCCCATCAGCACCGCCGAGCCATCTGTAGTCGCAGACCCGCTGGGCTTATCTGTCACTGAACGGGCTGAAGGACAGGTAAGGWGAGAAATCACCTGCTGCCTGGTGGCTCAGAGGAGGAGGGATGAAGGGAAACCCCTCCTTCAACTCCAGGAACAACAAAATGAAACAATAGAAGAAGAAAGGCTCATTGTTCTTCATCTTTTTGATGGGGCTCTTATTTTAGCAGCCTGCTGCTGTTTGTGACAAAACAATCAGGGCAGCTGTAATAGATTGTTGCATTAAAGCACAACTAGGTCAACGACATCTCTGCTGAATAATTATACTAATGCTGYGGTTTAACACTTTCCCTTTTTGTTGCAAAAAAACCTAAGATCAGACGTCTGACACCGGCTGTAAAGACAGAGCTGAAACAAAGAAATAAAAATGAAACGTCTCCTGTCAGGTTTGTTTTCCTTCATCCGTCAGGGAACTGGTTGACGGGTTCTGTAGAAGCAATTACCACTTCAAATGGGTTTAATGACACTGGGGGGGCSGGGGGGGGGGTACTGCAGTTCTGGKAGCTGCTTGATGCTATTTATAACCTCCTTGAACTKTCACCTGACTCTGCTCCATCAAGGAGCTCCAGTTAAAACCTTGTATCAAAACCTGAGACACTGTGCAAAAGTCTTGGGCCGCCCCCAAAAGTTGTAAAACTACACGATGTTACACAACCTTTCCTGTAAGCATTAAATAACTAATTACATGTAAAATATACAAGAGAAATTAATATTAGCTCTGAAACTGTGAACTGCCCAGAGAGAAAGTCCTTAAAACGCCTTAAAAAGCACATCCAAATTAAATTAAATTAATGTTTTTAAAACTTTTGGAGTAAATTCAAAAGCATAGTTTSTATAAAAGGTAACAACTTATTGTAACTGTAAAGTATATAGTTACTGACATGCAAATCCTTCAAATTCAAAAAGTCAAAGAAAACATCTTTAAAAAGGTATAAAACACACGATTTTACCCATTTTATAACTATCATGTTTTTTTTTTTACTTGGCTCAGCTAAAGTGAACAGGAAGTGACATCAAAGGGGAACTCTTTAAGAAACCGAACTCTTTCTTTGTTTATTCAAAGAATATTATTTAAACTCTGACTCTTAATCGTCTCTCTGAWAGTGACTCAAAATAATTTAAAGAAACATCAGCTTCTTCTTGTTAGCTTTGTTAGCAATGCTAAGTGCACACACAGACATTCCCCTTTGACGTCACTTCCTGTTACTTCACATGMAAATATCTTGGCCCGCGGACCTTGAGTTGGACACACTTTCTACATGAAACACGATTCAAAGCTCTGGGCCGTGTGGATTTGATTTTTTCTGTCTTTCCATTCAGTTCACTTGAGCCTCTGCTCCTCCTGCTCACACCTGTTCCCTGTTGTCATTCTGCCCAGGTGTCCCCCACTCCGYTCATCAGACTCGGTCCATTTCCTCTGGTTTGCCCTCATCCAGCACTCCATCATGCTGTCAGGTTTCTCGACAGGTCCTCCGTTGTCCTTTATATTTTTATTTTATTTATTTTTGCTGCCACAACAGTATTTTTAGTTGCTCTCTTGGGTTCGACCTCTACAAACCTTCACATTCAGTTTGATCCAGAAGCAGTTTTTTTACTATCAGACTGTCACAAAATTCAATTTGTTTTTTTAATTTTTTTAGATCCAAGAACTGAAAGCTTTGAGGAAAACTGGAGAGCAACATGTTAGAAGATTAGAAGAAAAAACTACAAAGAGTTGAGATTATTTCAACTTTTTTTTTACTCCAAACTGTAACTCAGACACTGATTGTTTCCCCRTTTAGGGAAAATTCCCGACGTCAGGATGAGTCATCCATCTTTCTGTCACCGCTCACTCCATCACGGCGGCACATGACAGCTTCGACACGAGGATCCACGGAGGATTGATATCTCTAGTGGCAATATGACTGGGGGGGAGGGAAAATGAGTGACGGGACGTAGAAACAGTCCCTCAGATTCTCCTGCTASAATAAGTCGCTGCCAGCAGAGTGACATCACTTCCTGTCCACGCAGCCGGACCGCTGGATGTGCTTTGGCAACTTCAGACGACGAAAATGCAAACAACTGATGTTTTAGTGACTAAACTCAGGCAACCAGGAAGTCTTTGGATTGTTTTTGAAGGGCGTCATTTCCTTCCTTTTGTCACAATCTGAGCTGAGAAAATGTTTTCATGTTACTGTGGTAACCACACACTTGCATCTGTCACTCCCTGACAGCACACTTCATACGACAGACAATATCAACCAAATTAAAGTCCTAAATTAAAGTAAAGTCCTTGGTGTTTCATGTGTCAAACTCAAGGTCCACAGGCCAAATGTAGCCCAACACAGCATTTTATTTGGCCCGAGAGCACTTTTAAAAGGTTCAAATGACTTAAAATAAGCTGCTTTAAGGCTTGTATAGACTAAAAACTACATCTCCCATAATGCATGTTGATTATTTTACCTGCCAAATGATGACATCACACCACAAGCTGGAGCTGCACAGAGTTCAAAAGTCTCCATTTCGCTGCATTTTTCACCAGCTACTTTTGCTGGGTCCCAAACGTACTGGGAAGTGGGAGTTTCCCACTTAAAAGTTGTAAAATGAAACTGTAATGGTGCGTTCACACCAAACGCGATTTCAGCATCAGGAGCATCAGGTTTACATGCAAACTCTATGGTGGACGCGCTTCAATCAGCGTCGGGAAGTGCTGTGGCGCCTCAAGTGCTATTAGAGCAGCGTGATTTTAACGATTTGAACGATCTGAGCGTTCGACGCGCAGAGGCGCAAATCGCT
>NW_013952435.1:281400-283245 GCF_001266775.1 Austrofundulus limnaeus | reverse complement strand
CTTTCTTCATTAACCAAAGTTCTCATAGGTAAACATAGACATGTGTGGTAAATATAGAAACGTCAGAATCTTGGCTAAAAACTCACAGAAACCATTTCTACATTCACCAGACAGATAAAACAACAAGCAGTTGAATCATGTAAACAAACTGCACAAAATGGCGCCTCTGCAAAACCCGGTCTCAGCTGTTCACCAGTGACAAACAACATGTCTGCTGAAAGCAGAGACCTCACAGAGTCTAAAAAATATAAGTTTCATTACAACCCAACCAGAACTCACTCAACTGGCAACAAAAAAAGAGAAGACCTAGGACTCGGATTTGAAAATTATAAAACATAAGTTTTCTTACCTTCGTATTTTTTCCTCCAAATCCTAAATCCATAAACTACTTCTTCTTCTTCTTTTTGTTTTATGGCGGTTGGCAAACAACTTATAGGTGCATTACCGCCCCCTTCCAGACTGGAGTGTAGATTACATGTCCTAACACTATATTCTTCCCATAATGCCTGACTTCCTAAGAAAACTAAAATACTGTTAAATACTACATCCTCAGATGATCTTTGCAACAAAATTTTAATATCTAAATTATATTTATTTCTATTTAATTCTCTGATTAACATCTCTCTTTCCCGACTATATTTATTACATTCTAGAAAAATATGCTGCACTGTTTCTGACTCTCCACAATAACTACAAAAACCTGTATTATGTTTATTCATTATTTTCAAAGTACTATTTAGCCCCGTATGCCCAAACCTTAATCTGGATACAACATCCTCTTCTTTTTTATTCCTATTACCTTCCCTACATTTCTCTATGGAAGCCCATTTCCACCACCCTGATAAAAAAATAAATAAAACTTGTATCTCATAATTATGACGTAGCTATCTCATAATTATGAGATAGTATCTCATAATTATGAGATAGCAATGCATAATAATGAGATAGCTAAGTCATAATTATGAGATAGTATCTCATAATTATGAGATAGTATCTCATGAGATACTGTTCTAAAATACTTATAAATGCACTACTTGAATCTGAACAAATCAATATCTCCTTCTTTCTCGTTTCCTCACTCCATTCTAAAGCCATTAATATAGCCATTAACTCACCTGTATAGACTGTCAATTTATCTGTTATTCTTTTATTTTTCATAATATTTAAGCCCGGAATTATAAATGTTATTCCAATTTTATCATTTCTGGCATAAACTTGTATTTACTGAGCAACTATATTTCCCGGTATGAGTTTCAAGCAGTTCCTCCTCCAAAATCACCCCCTCTGACCCAATTACATGACGTTCATTGTGAAAGTCTTTCAAACTGCGTCACAGACTTCCTCTCCTTATAGCGAGCGATTGGTCAGGTTTACATGAATGTGCTGTAGATAGCTTGATTCTACTGGTTCCAAGGATGAAAAGGAGGGGTCATTTTTGCAATTCGGCCAATCCAAACTGAAGTTATAGTCCTGCGTAAAGGCTGACAGCCCCTCCGAGCAGCGCAGCATCACACACCTCACTTCTGGTTGTGTCTACATGCCGTTTAAAAAATAAAATATAAAATGTGCCGTTTTTGCTAGTTAGCTTACTTATTTATCAAGTCTTGTAGGTTTTGTAACTAAAAACTTAAAAAACTCTGCTTTTGTAGGTGTTGCCAAAATGTGCCAATTTGTGCCAATCTGTGCCAAATGATTTGATTTGATTTGATTTATTTATTTAACAGGAAAAGATTATTAAAAATCAAGCTTGACTCAGCATAATTGCTGTTTTACAGCAGGTTCCTGTTCTGCAGCACATAAAACATTCAGAAATACAGCATCACAATCACATCATTATTATTACAC
>NW_013952435.1:276050-280076 GCF_001266775.1 Austrofundulus limnaeus | reverse complement strand
TTTTCAATAAATCCATATTTATCTTATATTTGTCAAATGCATGTGAGCCATTTAGATATTGGAGTGTATTCAAAACATCACACTCCTGATGAAATCTCCCAAGTGTTAGCTTTATTTTAAAATCAAGGGTATTTATATGGTGTTTTTAGGTGCTGAGATACACCCAGTTACATTTGGGCATGCTTTTTCGAGCACAAACTTCAAGAAAACCCCTTGGTGCTTAAGAGGTTAAAGCTTTCACATGACAAATATCTCATTAATTAGGGGAAAAAATCTGCTTACATCTGCTGTTAAATAATAATAAAAAAAAGGATTTATTGTTCTGTGGTTATGATCAGAGCAGCTTCAGTTTTCAGTAAATTAATCAGAAACATCCAAATAAAATATCTGAGATTCTTTCTTGATCATTAAAACCACAACAGATTGCAGACCACCGATTCTACAATTTCCCCAAAAGACAATTTTTTTTTTGTATTTTACACCTCAGATTCTCACACATTTTGTTTTTTAYGCTGATTACACATTTCATTTCACCCGCCCACTTTAATTGGATTCAACTGTGCGCTGCTCCATCATTATTAGCTCAGTGTTTTCAGTCTAAACCAGGACCAGTTTGCCACAGAGGCACGAGGCAGGCGGTTTGGAGGAAACCAGAGTTCAGCCAGAAAGATGAGCGTCGGCCTGCTTCGAGTCATCGGGAGGATCTGATTGGTCTCCGGACGCCTCCACAAGGGAAGAAAGGACGGAGACGGGTTACAAATGTCACACTGGTCCTGCCATACTTGTGAGCGATAATATTACAGAGCTCCACCAACACCCGACCCTTACGACTGGAAGGTAATGGAAGGTGACTTTTACAAATGTGAAGAGGTGGCCTTTTCGGAAAGCATCTCATCAAGCGTGGGGTCGAGGCTCTGCTGATTGCTCAGGCTACCAGAGCTCGGCAAATGTAATGTTTTTTTTAATCGGAGGCCAAAAGGTTGCGTCAGTAATAGAGCAAGGGTTTTTCCATGTACTTTATCTCTTTTTAAACCAAAAAAAAAAAGTGATTTCCTCTTGCCCAGACTTGTTCATTGATTATATTTATGTATAAACTTAAAAGAAAAAGTAAATAAATTAGTTTTTGGTTGATTATTTCTTTGTTGTAACAACAGTTCTTGATAATAAATCCTATGGTTGGCACCTGAAGAATATTTTGATGTAAYGGTCAGAGGACTGACCACCACTACCCTTATGATATTTTCACAATAAAAGCATGAATTTGTTCCATAGCTATTCCTACTGATAGTTTTTATAGTGGGCATGTTTTTGAATTTGAATTAGAATTTGAATTTAGGTCACTATCTGTAAAATTGTTTGAGTTGTAGAGATTTTTGTTTTGACTTTGGCGGCCATCTTGAATCGGACTGCCGATAAGTTCAAAGTGGACGTAATGTTTTTAAATTCTTTTTCACATTAAAATCCTTTATAAATTTATATAAAGTGGAACTGCATCTGAATTCCTGGATATTGTAGCTCCACAATCCCCTCTGTTCTGAGRTGAGCAACTCGTTTTGTTGCTGTCTCTTTAAATGCTAATGAGGTGCTTCAAACTCCACCTCTACTCCACCCTGTTCAGCCATTTTTGTAGTTTGATAGCAGAGATACTAAAACTAAAAATGTGGATTTTGCAWACGTTTTCTTTAAACTGAGATTTTCTGTTATATTTGCGCGTAATTCGATGAAAATTGAAACTGAAAAGTTCTTCCGATAAACTTTCCGGAGTCACTAACAAGCTGTCATGTTGATAATCACAGTGTAAAACTTTTGTTTTTTAAATTTTAAGTTAAACAATTGAAAAAAAAAATCACGTTTTAACAAACAGCAGCAAAGACCAAACATCAACACATAAAACATAAAACTTTTCTGCGCAGCTATGTAGTCGTAGGGCAGAGCAACTTTGTTGTGARGGCTGGCTGTGGTTTTTTGTAGTGGGGCACGCACAAATAAAGAAAAGCACTCTGGAACTGAAAATTCAAGATGGCAAACTGACATTTTGTGTGATCATAACTAAGAATTATCAAAACAAAAAATGCTAAATGCTAGACACAACTAGCCATTTTTTAGCTAAAGATTAGTGTAGAAGTAGCCRAAAACAATCTTTACCAAATTCTAAATGCTAATCATAAATTCAAGATGGCCACCAAATCTGAGTTTAAATTGGAATAATTCAACACTTTTAAGACTTATTGAGATTAAATTTGTTGTGATGTAGCTAAGAATGATCATGTCAATTGTTGATGCTAATCCTAATTTAGGTTAGTTTAAATTGRGATTAATGCTACAGGACTATAATTCAGACATTTTTAAACATACACAGCTAAAAAAATATATACAGTACAGTAATATCAGAGAACAATCTTAAWCAAAATTTAAATGCAAATAMAMAATCCAAGAWCCACACCCACTTKTCAGTTATTTGGGGGTGGCCAATCAGWTGTAAGAGGTGCCACWTGCCAACCMAGCCACTCCTCTGGCTCCGCCYCTGAGTCATAAACCCCTCCTTTAAACTAGAATRAACCGGTCTGGAAGCTGGAKGGGGGTGGGGTGTGAAGCTCCTCTTTTGTTTTTAAAGAGACAGCCTCAAAACGAGTCGATCTGGRACACACCTCAGAAAGGKGGCGGGGCTTGTTGAGTTATAAAATCCTTAAGCAGAGCCTGTAATTCTAGCCTGATGCATTCTCAAACAATAACAGTAACTGATGCATCGACACCTTCACCTGCGTCGCTCTGAGAGTTCGGYTGATGCTCGCCGACAGACGGCTGGATGATAGAGGAGGAGGA
This sequence comes from Austrofundulus limnaeus, assembly GCF_001266775.1. Classification (NCBI taxonomy): domain Eukaryota; kingdom Metazoa; phylum Chordata; class Actinopteri; order Cyprinodontiformes; family Rivulidae; genus Austrofundulus; species Austrofundulus limnaeus. The sequence continues at coordinate 277,253 of NW_013952435.1, read as the reverse complement.
GCTCATCCCTCAAACAAAGAAACTCGACTCACTGGAGTTACTTTTTTCTAGCTGAGTGAGTCATTTTCCATSTCCTGCAGGAGACTCGGGTGCAGTCTGGGTTTATGACACATATTATTTTTAACATTATCAGACTCGGCTGTTCTGCTAAAAATGGCAAAAAGGGAAACGGTTTGATTGACAGGACTGCTTAGTTTGTTCTTTCTCGGGCTGTTGAGCCTTGATGGATTAGTCCCGGAGCAGGAGCTGTACTCCAGGTGACCCGTTAGYCCCGCTGAAGGTCGGCCTACCACTGGTGGCGATTGTTTCTTCACGCTCCCCCTGGGGAAGCTATGATATATGGGTTGTCCCACTCCAGTTGGTGACTCACAATCTGGTTTTATACAATATATCGAGACCACCAGACCGATTTTAAAGAAACTTCAGGAAGTAATAACTAAATCTAACAAGATGGCTGCCACAGCTAATCGACTTTAACTAAATTTTGATCCTTTTTACAAACAATTAGCTTGAATGCTTTGTCAAATAGTGACCAAAACATCAAATTTCTCATCATAAGTAATAAATTTACTTGGTTCATTTATAATCTTATTACATAAACACATTAACTTCAGGCTAATTCATAAAAAAAGAGCAGTGACTAACAGACATTTTGATGGTAAAAAAACAAATTAAAGTGACTGACAGCTTAAATGAAGCAGCAAATGTCGTGCCTTTTTTCCTGACAGGCGGAACATTTTCAGCAGATGGTCTTTTTTTTATTTTGGCAACGCTCACCATGTCTCCTCTGCTCCGCGGTCTTCATCCAGATACAGATCAGCTCCGATCTAACATCAGGAAGTAAAACGAGCTGCGCTCATATCAAGAGTCTGAAACCAGAACATATTTTAAACCAATCAATGAAGATTTAACAGGCTTGACTGAGACCAGTTATCTACAGCAGGTAAGATATTACAACCACAATTCCTGTGAAGTTGTGTAAAACATAAATAAAAACTGAATATTCACTTGAAAACACTACAAAGACAAAGATATTTAATGCTCAAATAGATAAACTTTATTGTTTTTCTGCAAATATTCACTCATTTTGACTTTGATATCAGCAACTTGTTCCAAAAAACAGGGACAACAAGCTGAATATGTAGGTTTGTATATTACAATGCACTGAGAAGTGGTTCTCAAACAGTTTATCTGGATAAATAA
>NW_013952435.1:270836-275651 GCF_001266775.1 Austrofundulus limnaeus | reverse complement strand
TAGAAATGTACATTAAATTTAAGATTAATCATGATTAATTCACAGCTACTTTGGGATTAATCAGATTAAAAATATTAATCATTTGACAGCCCTAGTTTGAACATTAAATATCTTGTCTTTTTAACAGTTTTTATTATTTTTACTCAACATCTCAACTTCATTGGAATTGATTAACCCTGTCCCTCGTTAAGAACAGATTTCTGAGGACCTGGTGTCCCACTTGTCTTGTAGCCCACATCGTCTCCATTAGTTCTCCACTTCATGAAGCTGATAKAGTCATTGTTTTGGTCCTTGGGGCTCAGAGTCCGCCTATCACACCATCACATTGGCCATTTTCCTGCAGCGTTCCTCCGATGGGTTTTCACTTCCYGTCATTCACGGCACTTAAAGGCAATCAGTGTATCAGGGACCGGAGCTCATTAGCCATGTAAGACCTGATTAAATCCATCCTGGTGGGGAACGACTGCGTTAACTCGGTTAATAGAGCTTCTTGGATATAGGTCAGTTGTTTTTTTTGCCCAGTTTTGTCAAAGTGCCTTCTCACTGGAAAACGCAGCAGCAGGAGATGAGAGGACTCCGAGGCTACAAGTGGGTCGCCGAGGGACGCTTTCAGCTCTCTCGCTCATTTTCTCCCCTCCTCGTCTGTCATCATCCACACCCGAGTGCTTCTTTATAGTTTGGCCTTTAGTGAAATGGTCCATTGTACATCAGCCTATGAGCTCACATCCCCCCGTCCCTCCCACCCCATCTTGTTCTCAGCGGYGCAACAGTGCACTGACCAGCAGCTTTCAAATCCTATACAAAAACAATATTTAAAAAGGRCCTAAAACCTTAAAAATCGCCCGTCTTYCCTGATCACCGGTCGCTTTTATCAAATCCTGAAACACAAATCCTCCCCCAGGGCTACTTTACCCCCTGAAACCTGTACGTCCGCAGGSGTAAAACACCATCCAGTTTTACCTTCTGTACCACTAACCAGCTCCAAATCAGACGCCTTTAGCAATTTCACGGGACAATAGTGTTACCGATTTAAACCTGGAGGCGATTCGCYGGAGGGGATAAAAAACAGGAGGTGTCTGCTGCCAAAACTGGAGCGCCATATGTTTTTAAATAGATCTGTGGTTTTCAGGAGGGGGGGAATAAAGACTGAAACAAGATTAAAGAAAGGGAAAGACTTAAAATGTAGATGCTGGTTCTGCCATCACCCTGTCAAACTCAAGGCCTGTGGGCCAAATGTAGGCCACCACAGCATTTTATGTGGCCTGAGAGAATTTTAAAGATGTATTAAAGTTTATGTGACAAATAAAAAATAAATAAATAAACCATCTTTAGATTTAAGAAACTTATACATATAATTTTACCCATTTTGTCACCAAACTGGGGCGTTTTCTTTTCATCTTGGCTCAGCCAAAATTAAACAGGAAGTGACGTCAAAGGAGAACTCTTTAGGAAAAGAAACTCACAGGACTCTTCTCCTTTTAGTGACTCAAAATAATCTAAAGAAACATCAGATTCTCCTCTACAGTAAGCGTTGTTAGTTGTAGCAATGTTCTGTTCACATGCAGATATTCCCCTTTGACATCACTTCCTGTTACTGCACATGCGAAAATATCAACAACTGTTCATCTCAGTGGTATTAAATTTTTTTTTCAATATGTTATCAATGTTATCTAATAATGCATTCATATTTAGTACACATATTTATTATTATTTTAGAAAATATTGATGATATTGATAAGCTGCTTTAAGCCACCATTGACCATCAACTACATCTCATATATTAATGCATGTTGATTATTTTACCTGCTAAATCAGGAAATCAAAAAAGGTTAAAAAGCAGCCGGTGAAATTTTGCCGTGTAAAATCCTTATTTTGTTGCATTTCCGTTGGCTCCTTTAGCCAGAGTTTTACGGAGAAGTGGGAATTTCCCATTTACAAGTTGTAAATTTAAACTGGAACGCCCCTCCAGTGGGAATTCCCTGTCGGAAAGTGGGCGAATTCAGAACTTAAGATGATTATTTTTACATTTAATAGCGTTCCTGTTTTATTATTTCACATTTAGTCATTTTTACTTGTATTTTCAGTTTCTATAAGATGTGTTAAAACTCTGTTTCTATGCAAGAAATACCAGGTAGAGCAAGCTAGTTTGGATGTTATCATCCATTAAAAAGACGTTATTAGCCATAGAATGGCTTCAGTCTGTCCCGACTGTGCCTTCTAGCAGGTTATCAGTCCCATAGTATGGCTTCAGTGCCCCCTAGTGGGTTACCAGTGCCATATACACTGGAATGCAACAAACTGCTTTATCGTAGCGTAGCCCATGTCATTTTCTCTAAAATTAACCTTAGTGGTTTTATGCCTCATATTAACCAGATATCATAAAAAACCAGCTGACAGTCTGAAGTCATTCTATGGGACTGATAATGGCTGATAACGTCCATTTAATGGATGATAACATCCGTAGAGGGTGCGCTCAGTTACTGTGACACCACTATCCCTGCAGTCATTTCTCTGCTTTTGAAACACACAATTTTAACGAATGAGTGATGAACAGGCCCAGGGTACCGGTCCTAACTGTTCCAGCTCATCATGGGATATAAAATAAATCTACGATCAGTGATAGTCCTCTCATCTAACGCTCAGACAATCATCAGTTTGAGCCAACAGCTTTGGGGGGAAAGCTGCAGCGAGCTGATCTGCTGATCAGGTCTGGCAGTTTGTCAGAGGGGACCTGCTGTCACTCAGTGTCTCCGGCAGCTTTCCAAGCAGCCAATAAACACAGAAAACAACAGAAAATGTGTTTCCTGCACCTTCTTGTTACGTGATTATTCATAGTTTTGTATTGTTTGGAATCTAAAGAACAGAAATGAACATTTTGCAGATACTGAGCCTGGACAGTCATATCCAGACAGCAGTTCTTCAGGACCCTYGTGTTCGGGGAGGTGGGGGGTGTTTGCTGGGTGGTAACAATTAGGTCCAGCCTTAATCCTCCATCTGCTTTTCTTACCAACCGTCTCATGAGCCGGAGCAAAGTCTGAGCTCCAACTCTTCAGGTCCAGGAACTCGACAGAACAAACTAAAGTCTCAGATGTTTTTCCTTTTCGTTTCTCTCAAACATGTGTTTGTTCTGATTTCTCCGGCTGCACCTGCTTCCTCTTCAGCTTCTCTCTCTCTTCACTTTCTTTGCCTCTGAGGTGCAGCCGAGCCACGGGAGCGGGGGGAGGGGGGGGGTGGTCCTCCAGCTTAACATCGGCACATCTTTCCAGTTGGTTTCTCCTCCGCGACTTGTCTCGATGTCGTTCACGTCAGCGAGATCAGGAGCTGGAAGAMGTGAAGCTGCGAGGCTGAAGCAGCTGTGGTCTGTTGTCTGGAGGCCAGCAGAGCAGAAAGRCACAGATGGATCTGAGGCCCAGGACTGCCTGGCTTTTCTGACAGCCAGCTGAAGGCATCAACACGCCTCTGCATCTGGAACCAACAGTTTGAGACTTACACCTGATTTATACGATTAATTAGCTGATGTAGATTCAAGTTTTCATGAAGCTTGGCAGTTTGTCCTCGTTATGAACTCAACTGCTTCGTTGTGATTGGTTATCAAGTRTTCATCCTTGTTCCAAGACTTTTAYACTGTTTCATCAATTCGTTTATCAAAACGTTCAGCTCCTTCAGGACGTTCCAACTATGACAGTTTTTWTTGCAGCAATTTAGCTGAGATATTTAGTTATTTGTCCACTTTTGTTTTAATTAAAAATGAATGGAGCTGTTTTCAACATCCTTAAAATTCTTTTAAATTATTAAACATTTTCTGTACTTTACACCTTTTGTTCTGCTTCAGTTTTTTAAAACAGTTGTGCTCATTTTAGCTTCCTTTGGCTTCTTTTTTTGCTAATATTAGTTTTTTTCTGCCTTTTAGCTAATGTTTGCTCTTTTCAGCTATTCTGCTAATTCAGTTTTTGTGTTTTTTCAGGTGTTTTTTCCAACTTACAGTAAGCTACTTTATAGCTATTTTCAGCTAATGTTAGCCTTTTTCAGCAAATTTAACTTTTTGTGATCATTTTAGCTACATTAATCAGCTGCTTTATTCAGCAACTTTTTACTGACTCAGCTCCTTTCTGCAGTTCTGCTACTCTTTAGCTATTTTAGCTAATGTTAGGCTTTTTCAGCTAAATTCACCTATTTATGATCATTTTAGCTAGATCATTCAGCTGCTTAATTCAGCAAACGTGCTCTTATTGCTTCTTTGTGCTGGACTCAGCTACTTTTTAGCTACTCAGCTGTTTTCTGCAAATTAAGCTACTGTTTAGCTATTTTAGCTAACGTTAGCCTTTTTTCCAGCTATTCACTAATTTGTGATAATTTTAGCTACATTAATCAGCTGCTTAATTCGGCAAATATGCTCTTATTGCTTCAGCTACTTTTTGCTTACTCAGCTGTTTTCTGAAATTTTAGCTACTTTTTAGCTATTTTCCGCTAACATTAGCCTTATTTGGCTAAACTCATCTTTTTGTAATAATTAATTTCAGCTTTTTTTTAACAAATTGCAAAATTGTACATCTTTTCTTTTTTTTCCTGCAAAAATTTCTCAGCATCAAGCATTCACACTGCATTTTTGCAGAAAATGCAAATTCTCTAGTTAGTAGCTAATTAAATCTGAACATGTTAAAAACAGCTGAAAATACACAAAATGTTATAGCAGCTGTTTCTTAACCAAATGCACGCAGTAGATGGGAACTTTTTTAATTTAATTATGGAACTCTCTGTGCATTGCTGCCCAAATCAAATTCTGGAAGTGGTCATTCAACTAGATCTGTTACAAAA
>NW_013952435.1:265110-270494 GCF_001266775.1 Austrofundulus limnaeus | reverse complement strand
ATTTTTAATAATCTTGTCCTGTTTAATAAATCAAATCAAATCAAATGAACGACACACTAAAGAAAATAAAATGTGTGGATTTTGTTTTTTATGAATTATTTTTTGATTGTTCCTGTAAAGTGAAGAAGAGGCTCATGAACTCATGTTGGTGAAGAACTTCACTGTAAATAAATTTATGTTTGAAGAACTGTAAAGAACTTTTCAACCTTTTATTTGTTATTTGCTGCTAATTCTCAGCYTGTCTTTCAACAGACTGGTGAGTCATTTCCCCTTTAACTCGACCTCATGACATTTGGGCAACAAATTAGGCCGGAAAGCCACTGGGTGGGCGGTTGTCCAGGTTTGCCCACCATTTACCTGAGGGGCACATGTGAGCCTATTAGCTGGAGAAGTAATGCTCACATCAGAGCACTAATATTAGGAGCTGGTTTTAACCTCCTGCTTCTATAATTAGCTGTACAGTAGATGGTCCCTTCATTAAAGCTCTGATAGCTGGAGCTGGTGAGYGAGCTGACAGCCAGCATCATCAGAGAAAACACACTGAACCCAGACCAGCTCTGACAACCTGACAACAGGCTGCTAATCTCTGGCTGTCAGCAGCAGCTTTCAGAGCTTCTTCTGACAGAGCAACACTTATTTGAGGTGGTTTCCAAGATGCAAGAAAGATGCATCGAGGCTGATAAATAAGGCTGCTTGAAACATCTCTTGTTCAGGTTTTAAATAAAATATTGAAATTATTCTCTGAGTGGCTCGATCAGAGTCTTCCACCACTGATGATTTCATCAATTTCAAGGTCCAGTTTATAGTTTTCACAATGCAACTTGTTTTTGTGAGGCTTATTTTTCAGTCTGCCTTTCAATAGCAGCCAGAGAGTGAGACACAGTTATGTGTTATTTTTTTTATTGTTTCTCTTAATCTTGGTTCTCTTTACACCTTTTTATATAGTTTATGAATTAAAATGTCAGCAGTGTTGTTTTGTGTAGAAAACTTTCCAATATTTTCAAAACAAATGTTCTAAATGTAAAAGTTAAATGTAAACGTTGCAGCTAAATATTAAAGTTTACCTTTAAGTATTTTGAAATGGAATGCAGCCTTTGTCGTTGGTGCGCAGCTCTTGTTGCAACAAAAGCTGCTACTAATGCCGCTAACACTGCTAATGCTAACGCTAAGGCTGTTAACACAACCCTTCAAGTCAGTGAATCCCAACCAGGGGTACACACGCGTATTGGTACGTTGAAAAAACTTCCCAGGTGTGTAAATAAATAAAAATAGGACTGGGATGTGTAGGGCCCTATAATTTTCGCAATGCGGAAAACGCAAACAGAATCACGGAATTAACGCAAAATGGAATCCAGTAAAAGACACGGAATCTCACGGAATTTGCTCATTTGGTCGTGTTTCTGGTGTATTTTGGACGCTGCTGCTTCCTGTACCTGCCATTACCTGGTTTATTTATTTAATTACTTACTCACTTTCAAGGCAACTTTTTTATCTTTATGTTTAATTTGAGTTGAAATCAATAAAATGCCTGAGAACTAAACGTTCTGGGGGTTAAATAAATAGTTTTCACTTCATAATTAATTTTTGTACATTATAGTTTTGGAGAATCATCATTACGTTTGACTGAGGGGGTACTAGTGGTATGAAAAAAATGGCTCAGGGGGTACCTGGGAACCACTGCTTCAACATATCAAAATTGCAGTTATGGCCGGTGTCCGAGCTACACACTTAAAACTGCCAGWCCACAAGTAACATCGATGTTGTTTATAAAGAAAAACTTTGTGAATGTAAATTTGAAATGCCTTCTTCAGCAACTTTAGCAGCACAGTGCTAGTGATGTTAGTAGCGCTAGCGGTTGCTTATTTGGATGTTGCTGTCAAAGGAAAAGCTGCGCACCAACRGCAAARGCCGTGTTCCTTTATGAATTTCTTGACATTTAGCTGCGGCCTTTCATTTTTAGTTTTACATTTAGTTTTCAAATTTAACATTTAGCGTAAATTAGCAACATGTAAGAACTTTGAGCTAAATAACCATAAAAAACGTTCATGGAAAAACTGGGATTTTATACTCAGAAAGTGAGCCAACAAAAAAATATGTATATTTATTTACTGCTGCTCAATACAGATGGTAATATCAGGATTAGCTTTAGGTTTAGAGAGACAGTGAGTGATATCAGGGCACACAGTATCATGAGTTCTGGGTAAACTGGCCCCAAACCAGAGCGGACTTGCTGGACCTCAGACCAGAAGGGGTCACTCTGTTACCACGGCCGTCTCGTTGCTGCTGCCCTATTTGTGTCGACTGGGATAAGAACCAGCCCATAGACGGTGAGTCGGTTTCCATGAATCACATGTGAACAAACTGGTTTCAGCATCAGGTTGGATCATGTCTGGTGATCGGCTGCGTTTTTTTAGTTTTCGATGCCRTTTATTCAAACACCAACGTGTGGCAGTTGGGTCAATTAGTTTGGATTTAAAGGAAGTCATGGCAACGTGTATCATGAGCTAACCAGGACCACCAGATTCTGTAACTGTTTCATCCCACAAACCATCAGACGTTTGATGTCGTGTCCAGTTCTTATTTATTCTTATCTGCCAACTGAACATTTGTTTAAAAACAGCTGAAACGTGAAAATACATCAACACTGTCAGCACGRAGACGTCCGACAATTTTGATGCTTTGCTCCATATTTATGCTGATTTGTTCAGTAAATTGTGCAGGTTAAAGTGTTTTGTTTACGTTGAATGTGGACCTGCATTTCAGAATTATGTGTCTGGTTTGGTTTCATGGTTTACGACTTTTTTAAACGTGCAGCTCAGTTTCAACTTATTGGAGCTTTTTTTTTTTCAGGGCGTTTTGCAAAAAGAAATATTTTCCTCTCATCTCTGGTTTTCCTCAGGTACACACACACACACACACACACACACACACACACACACACACACACACACACACACACACACACACACACACACACACACTGTCTCCTCAGCACAAAAGGCACTCGCTCTCTGATATTCCAATCATTTCTCCTTAGATTGCTCCGTACTTGGCTGCACCTGCTCCATCCCGTCTCCTTCATCCTACCTGGGGGGAAGGTGAGTGACGAGGCTCGGGCAGAGAGGACGGCTCTGATTTGTATTCATTTGTGGCCGATCTCTGGGGGGGACAGAGGAGGCGAAAGACAGAAAAAAAGCCCCCCCATCCTAAAAACCGTCCAATCAGACCATCTCTCTCCTAAGGCTGGTCCAATCAGCCTGAAACYGAACACAGAAATTAATCACTTCACTGTTTCTAACACCTGACGGCTCCAAGCTGTGCATTAAACAAAGCGTGTGAAATGTGAAGTCACACACACATTTTCCATTTTACACCCAACATTAAAGAATCGCTTCTTAATATTTTGGACAATAAATTAATTCTATTACAACTTAAGTTTGTGTCACRATTTCTGCATCTTCTCATGAAATTAGCAAAGGTTTTATTTGTGAGGATATGAAACGTTTCCTCAATTATTATTATTTTTCTTCTGGAAGTTTTTCAACACAAAATTCCACAACTTTTGCGCTGTTTCAACATTTTATATATCAAAACGTTCAGCTTGTTCAGAACATTTCGGCTACGACTTTGGGTATTTCTGAAATTTGTGCTGTTTGAGACATTTAACTTGTTTTGTTCCCATTGAAAATGAATGGAGTTAAATGCAGATTTAACGTCCTTAAAATCCTTCAAAATATTTAAATTGTTCCCACTCTTTACATGTTTTGTTCTGGTTTAGCATTTTTTAAAACTTATTTGCATTAATTTTAGCTTACTTGTGCTTCTTTTAGCTAATTATATGTTTTTTTATACCTTTTTTTGCTCTTTTTAGCTGCACTGCTAAGCTAATTTTTGTGCTTCTCTCAGCTTCTTTCTATTAAGTTAATTCTTATGATTCTTTTCATGAGTCTTTTTATGCGATTTAATCTACATTTTAGCTATTTTCAGATAAAATGAGCCTTTTCCAGCAAAATTCTACTTTTTTGTGTTAATTTTAGCTACTGCTTTCAGCTGCTTAATTCAACAAAGATGTGTTTTTATGCTTTTTTTGTGCTAGATTTAGCTTTTCCAGCTACATTTCTTCTAATTTCAGCTTTTTTGTACATCTTTCCATTTTTTTCTGCAAAAATTTGTAAGCATAAGCATTCACTCCGCTTTTTTGCAAAAAAATGTAATGTAATTAATTACTAACATTAATTAAAAGGAAGAGTCCTGGGAATGTATGCAATAATAATAACTCACCTATAAAATTATAAATCAGTCGTCTGGAGGTGAAAACAAAGTTATAGGGATTAGTGATTTATTTATAACAAGAATTAGCTTTAAAAACAGGTTTGGTTGGTGATCATCAAACATCAACACTATGTATTTGTTAGTTTTTAAGTTTGGGACAATAGCCGTTTGTTTCCRTCAACGTTTTTTATGCGCATTTTGAAATCTCACATTAGAAAAGGTGAACGGAAACGGCACGATTCGAAAAAACTTTCTCTATTTTGCAAAAACATTTGTACACTCGTGTTGTCAGTAAGAAAATGAATGAAACTGTTGATGCCATTCAGCCTCCAAAAGACCTTCAAATTGTCTTTGGTCACAGTTTGGGTCTTTCCAACCAGTTGTAAACCCAGCACCCTGCCCMCTGTTTACACTAAACAGGTCATCAATGACCATTCCACACGTTATTGCAATACCATCTGTGGGTCTGCTGAGGAGCAAATGGAACTGTGTTTGAAAACGGCTCWTGTGGTAATTGATTGCGTTGTTCAGGGTGTCTGCAGACGGCCCGACAGRCACCAGAGGTGGTTTAACTGAGCTTTGAAGGTGTTTCTGATCTCTATTTTACCTCCAACTTGTCCCGTTGGCATCTAACGTTCTGTAAGTCCTGCACCGAGCCGCTGAAACRAGGGAAAACCTGTGAAATCTCAGTTCATGATTAAATCAGACGTCTGTCTCCAGTGTGAGCAGCTTTAGCTCGGTGCTAACGCAGAGGAGGTGTGAAGCTGTTTGGTCTCAACATAACCCTGTCAGAAAGGGCAGCGAGCTCTGTGACATCAGGACTGGACTCAGATGAAAGCTTGATGAGCCGCAGCAGCTAAATCTGTCCTTGTGAGGGATTAGCCTCCTGACAGGAGGCCTCTCTGTCAGCATCTAGATCAGGGGGACCCAACCTTTTTTGAACCAAGAGCTACTTTTGAAGTTGGCAGTTTGCCGAGAGCTACTTGTCCAGTCTCAGTATTAAAAAAAACGTAATTTTTTGAAGCCTGTTTTTTAAGTGGAAAGAACATTATTTCACCATAAACCGACCACGACCAGGTGCTCCTCACAAGATTTCTGACAGAGGAGTGAAA
>NW_013952435.1:257242-264108 GCF_001266775.1 Austrofundulus limnaeus | reverse complement strand
GTAATATATTTACTGAGAAAAATGGTGACGTGTTCAATACTTATTTTACCCGTTGTATTTACCTACAAAACTTATCCTCCTGAGACCCTACATCCTCATATGCGGACATTGCATTTTTGCCTCTCTACCCATGATGCGTCATTTTTTTTTCAACTTTAACCCATTGTCCTCATTAATGGACACTACCAGTATCCTCTTGTGGTCCCATGACAATATTACACTCATTTGAGTGAAAACAAGATGGCGGGKATCCCAGTGAAAAGCTTCTACAACAACTCTGGTAAGAAAAATGGTCAAAGTAAAAATCCAAGTTACATTTCATGCTTGACACCAGCATATTTATGCACAGTTGCATCTTTAGCTTTATAAGACATGCAAAAAGAACATTGTTTTACTACTGAAGCAAAGTACAATGTCGGTAAAGATAAAGTCCTCATTTGAGGACATTGGGACTATAATTTTGTTATTAATTRTGCCATGAGGTAGGACAAACCTGCAAATATTTAGAGCAGTTTACATATGTAAATAGTTAGTGTATGTGGTATTTGGTCACAATTTTTTGTTAAACAAATCTGGAAATATTTAGAACAGTTCACAATGTCAAGATAACACGAACAGTAACAAAGCGCTAACACTGACATGAAAATAATGCGGAGCTAACAGTGATGTGAAGCTAACTGTAATTTAGAGAAATGTAATTCAGATCTACTCAGCTGAGAATCCACGATGCTCTCAGTCRATCTGKATCTGACAAGCAGCAAAGTCAAAACTGAAGGAGATAATGTGAGCAGTCGCTGTTGAAATGAATTAGTTAGTTGTACTGATGATTTGTAGGTATTGTTTTAGAGCAATAACTTGTCTGTAACTCAMTCAAGGTCCAGATTTAAGAGTCAAAACCATCTCCATCCATTAATTTTTATATAAATGTTTAAGGCCGGGAGGGACCATTGTCATAGAAAAATCTTTGGCCACCCCAGTGGTCTTAAACGCAGAACATTCATTTCAACTSCTCTGCTTAAACATGTCCTCTTGGTTTAATTCTACATGTCACTGCTGTGTAAGTAAATTAGAGAACGACCAAGAAACATGATCAGATGCTCAGCAAATTGCCATGTAGGGAAAAAAAAAGGTTTTCTGGGCCACTCGTGTGACCAGTGGTCCCAGTCTGGCCACCACCTGGCTCCATCACTGCTAGGTTATGTAACAACTGACCAGATTTAAACAAACCCTCAGGTTGACAGTTTTTTTTTTCTTGCACAAATCAATATCCTGCAACCTCAAGCTTTAGACTGATTTAATCTGCTGCAACCTCTATTTTTTATTTCAATTCAGTCAAAACTAATTACTCAAATAATTCAATTTGTCACAAAAGTATTGTCTAAACATACATTGAAGGTCGCCAAGTCGCACATAGTTGTGTTTTTCTGTGCAGCTCAGCTGTCGGCTGTCAGCAGACTCGTGTAGATCCACSAACCTGCAGCTACATGATTCAGGAGATGTCTGTTTGTTCATGGTTAGTGACCTGTTATGGTGATATGTCGAAACCTTCCTGACCTAAATAGGAAGTGACATAAAGGTGAGTGCACCATCCAGGAATCGACCGTCAAAGATATAGCTTCAGCATTTTTTAGTTATTTTACTTTTTTTTTTACGTTTCTTACAAACATCTCTGCCGGTTTKCATCCTTCCCCGTTTCTCTTTCTCAGCCTTTCTAAATAAGAAGCGACGTAAAGGTGAATGCACGGTACCTGTGGGCTCCCTCTGCCATTTCTGGTTTCATGACCACCAAACGAGAAGAACAGACAGGAGTTATGTAAGGAAGGAACATTTCAGATTGAAACGTCAGTTTGACTGCGGCAGCTGAAAGAGTAGAGTTGTTTTTTTTTTACTGGCTCTCATGGTGGAACTGGTATTTTATTTTTGGTGGGTCACTAAGTTTTAAACATAAAACTGAGCGGAGCAACCATCTTAAAGGCTGTACATTGTGAACTTTTATTCTGAAAAGCCTTTTGTTTTCTGTGCGTCATGACACATATTTACATTTCCGACACTGAAGCCTTCCAAGGCTGTGAAAATGTAAAGATTAAGGAGCCTTTAAGGGAGCCCCGTTTAACTAAAAGGACTTGTCGGTCCTACGAGAAGCTTTTACCTGTGTTTGATTACGTGTTGCAGCCGACAAAGAGCCTGATTTCATGAAGGCTCTGAACAGTTTATCCCAGCGGCACTCACACACAAGTGGATATTTGCATTTGAAACATTTTGATCAGGGCTATTGATATGCAAAAAACTATTTTGAGTGGTTCAAGAACCAGTCACTCAGGGAAACCTTTGGACGTTTGAAAAAAAAAGGGTGATGCATTCTGCCATAACATGATGACATTTACTGGCCTTTTTTATTTTTTTAATTGGAAACCGAACAGACGTAAAATTAAAACATCTACTGAAACTTTTGTAAGTTATTTCCTAATTTTTTGCAAAATTGGAGATCGTTAAAGCTTGAGTATGTTTGCWGGTTGAAGCTGTTTTTTTAAATAAGGGCAATAAGATTTTCCTTCACTCTGCACCCTTTTCATTCACAGCATGATTTACTTTTTTATTTTACTTTGTATAGATTTTGTTTTTATGACTGAAATAAATTGAATAAACAAATGTCGTACTGTTTACCTGTTTGGTCTCTTACAACAAATGAAATCTTAGAACCCATAGTTAGGCTCTACAACAGGGCCTACAAAATTCATAGAAAACTTCCTGGTTGGACTCATCACTGTACAGTTCTTTCATTGTCTGATGCCTTGACTTTTCAGAATTATGTTTTGTATGACCGAAAGAACGAGGTCCCGGATACAAGCGGCCGAAATGAGTTTCCTCCGCAGTGTGGCTGGACTCTCCCTTAGAGATAGGGTGAGAAGCTCGGTCATCCGGGAGGGACTCAGAGTAGAGCCGCTGCTCCTCCACGTCCAACTTTTAAAAACTGTTACGGCCAGAGGTCTTTCTTCTATGTTTATACTAAAGCATGGAATGACTTTCCTCAAAACATAAAGTCCATTTCAAAACTACAGCCCTTTAAGAAGAATCTTACCATCTGCTGGACACTTTTTGTTGTGCTCATATTTAGACGTCTTATTTTGCAAATGCTGCCATTTTGAAATTTGGTATGCTTGTTTGTCTTTGTGTCTATGGTGTATAATGATGATGTGATTGTGATGCTGTATTTCTGAGTGTTTTATGTGCTGCAGAACAGGAACCTGCTGTAAAACAGCAATTATGCTGAGTCATGCTTGATTTTAGTAATCTTTTCCTGTTGAATCAATAAATCAAATCAAATCAAATCAAATCAAATAAAAAAAGGTTTGAAAAATTTGAGGAAGCTAATGCTAGCTGATGATCGCTAACTCATGGTCTTTCATTTAAACATTTTTACTGTCCTCCATACTCGCTAACACAAGGCTAAGAGATCGCAAAAGATCTATTAACATCTTTCACGTGCAATGACATTTTAATTCAATTAAAGTTATATATTTTCTGCATTCCTTGTACTTTACCTCTGAAAAAAGCTTAAATGAAAACCTTGAAACATGCTGTAAACAGGTATTTAAAGAATATCAGGCTTCATAAACGGAACAAAAATATGTGGAAATGTAAGAAAACCATTGTTAACTTGTGAGCTTTTTAGAGTTCTTCCAACATCCAACCATATATCTACTTTCCAATATTTGCTCTCTGCCTCCATCATTTCTCACTGGTTCCCGAGGTCWTTGTGTTTGTGCAAACATCAGCTGATTTTATGCTTTGCTTTGCAGATCCAGAAGAGATAATAAAACAAGACTGAGTGAAAGAAACAGTGAGATGGAAAAAAAAAGCCCAAAGTCATTCACCTAAAACTCCAATCTTGCCCCAAGCCTTTTTTATTTTTAKTTTTTATTTTTAASTGGACGTCCGCTCTCCTCTCTGCCGCCTCTGTCCGGTTCTATCCAGGATTCGGTTGAGCAGAAGAAGTGCTGATGATGCCCGATCACAACAGAACATCTACTGCTGTTCTCCGACTGTCTGTGTGAGTTACCCTCTCTGTCCTGGCCTGGTGKTGAACCACAGTCTGCAGACTCAACAGTGATTCTGAAGGAGTTTGGAGTGGGTGGACTGCAGTCGGATAGCTCTAACCTCATTATATCTGGTCACTGTATCCCTGATATGATGGAAACGGATTCTACTTCCCCAGACATGAAGATTAATGTTGCTGTTTGTGGGAGTGGAGCCATCACCAGTAAACGTTAAGCCTATCAGGCTTTTACTGGCAAGGCCACGTTCATGTTCCTCGACAGGCGGCATGGTGGTGCAGAGCGAGAAGGTCACAGGCTCGCCTCCAGGCCTGGAGCTTTTCTGTGTGGAGTTTACGTCTTACACCCATGCAGCCACAGACCCAATAACATGAACGTTAGTGCGATTGGTGGCTCTAAATCCTTAGGTGTGGATGAAAGTTTATCTGTATTGGTCCCTGTGATGAATAAGATGTTTAAAGCACATAAAAATGTATTACCTTTGAATATCCAATCAAATTTTGTCAAGAGGGGAAGTTGCTATAATCTGACAGGACTAGAAATGTTTGTATAACCAAAAAATTMGAACAAATTTGAAGGACAGATGTACGTTAGTCCAAGGAGTAAGATTATGGAATAATCTAGTAAATGATTATAAAAATGGTGGTTCAATTATTTTGTTTAAAAAATGATTAAATTGTTTAATACAGTAAATTTTAAATTGTTGAATTAGTTGATTTGTTTTATTATTTGATGATCATTTTTTGAAATTATTATTCTTTGAAAATGAGRCAGATGATATAAAATTTTATCTTCTTCTTCTACCTTTCTTTTTTATTTGATTTGTATCGTTTTGTTGTATGTGAATGGGTTTTTTTGATGAAATGAATAAATTACATTAATAAAAAAACAATTGCTACGGCCGAGCCCCGCTAACAAACACTAACTGAGCTCTACCTGGTATTTCCTGCATAGAAACAGTGTTTTAACACGTCCTCTTATAAACACTGAAAAGTACTACGTGTACGAYGGACTAAATGTGACACAAGTACAACAGAAATACTATTAAAGTAAAAGTAAGAAAGTTTTACTCACTGTTAAGTTGTGGTGAGTAGCTGCCATCTTGAATTCTGCCGCTTTCTGACTGGAATTTCCCACTGGAGGGGCGTTCCATTTTAAATATACAACTTGTAACTGGGACTTTCCCACTTCCCAGTACAACTTAGCTGCAGAAAAAGTAGCTGCATAAACTCTTCATTTTAGCTGCATTTTCACAGACTACTTTTTCTGAGGTCCAGTAGTTTTTCGGACCCTGTGCAGCTCCACTTAATGGTGGGATGTCGTCATTTTGCTGGTAAAATAATCAACATGCATTATGGGAGATGTAGTTTATGGTCAATGCTGGCTTTAAAGCAGCTTACACTTATTTCAAGACATTTTTAAAGGTCTCTCAGGCCACATAAAATGTCACAATGGGCCACATTTGTTGATTTGTTCAACAATAAACTAAACATTGAATACTTTAAACAAATAAAGTAGTCAGATTCATTGCTGGAAATGGATGTGTAAATTAATCCAGATCCAGAACTTTAAAAGTGTTTTGCAGGTTTCCCTTATTGAAAGAAATTTCACAATTATCTAGGTTTCAATTGGGGGAAAAAATAACCCAACTTAGACAACTCTGATCAATAAAATTGTAGTACTTTMCCACTTTAACTAACCAGAGCGTCGCCCATCTCTTAACATCTTTATCTATATTTCGGATAATGCTGAAATGTGACTGATGAAACATAATTTACCAGCAGTGGAGAGGCGGTTAAGTAGCTCCATTTATAATTGATCTTTATTCGACGCAGAAATCTGAAGTGACAAGCACAGTAAAACAGCCCCCCACTGCTCCCACGTCCCCTCGCTCGCCTGGATCTGAGCGGTTTGGTGAAACATTGAGAGTTTCTCTGCTGCACTGAGATCAGTTACAGAGTAATGGAGCGTGCTAATTCTCTTACCTTCACTGGGCTTCAAATGTTACAAAGCCCCCTGAGAAAAGCCCAGCAAACAGATAGCAAGCTAAATCAGACAACCTACTTTAAACCCAGATTATCCAAAGCTGCAAAGCTTACGCTGAAATACTTTACAAGTATTTGGCAAAATGCCACCCCCTTCACTAAAAACAGGAATCACATCTACGCCCACCACTCAGAAGTGATGTTAAACACAAAGAAGAATGTCCTAATAGCTCTGAGTGGAAGGAAAACAGCTGGAGGGAGAGGAGAAGTCAAGTCGGCTCCTGTAACCATGACCACAGTTAATCAGCAACAGACTCTGAGACAAAGAGCAGTTCATTAGGGAGGAGGAGAGGAAAACACTGATGTTTGGTTCACAGGGAGGGATGGATGATGAATGGATGGATGGATGGATGAAAGGATGGACGGATGGATGATGGATGGATGGTTGGATGGATGGATGGATGGATGATGGTTGGATGGATGACGGATATATGGATGGATGGATGGACGATGGACAGATGGATGGATCGTTGGAGGATGACGGATGATGGATATATGGATGGATGGACGATGGATAGATGGATGGATGGATGGATGGATGGACGATGGATAGATGGATGGATCGTTGGATGGATGGATGGACGATGGATGGATGGATGGATGGATGAATGAATGGATGGACAATGGATAGATGGATGGATGGTTGGATGATGGATGGATGGATGGATGGATGAATGTATGGATGGATGGATGGATGAAAGTATGGATGGATGGACGGATGGACAGACGGATGGATGGATGAAAGTATGGATGGATGGATGGATGA
>NW_013952435.1:252405-256555 GCF_001266775.1 Austrofundulus limnaeus | reverse complement strand
CCAGACCCCACACAAGAGGAAAAAGTTGGCTTATTCTGAAGCAGGGGGAAAAAAGACATTTTTATTTAAACAACCTCCCACTGCAGTGATCCTGCAGCTGAAACAGGTCTGAACGGCTCGAAGCTGAAGATTATCTGCCTCTCGGCTCGTTCTCTTTTAACGAGACGCTGCTCACACCTGTCAATCACCTGTCAATCACCTGTCAATCACCTGTCAATCACCTGTCAATCACCTGTCAATCACCTGTCAATCGCTCACACTTCGCCGCCATGATGCGCTGCCTCTGTGGCAGCAAACTTTCAGCTCTTCATCAGCTGTTTTACTGCAGCAGCCTCACTCTATGACCTGCTTTAATCCAGCAGCTAAAAATCTGTTAACATTAGAAAACTGAGTCTTCAGTTATTAACAGTAAAAACAGTGTTAAAATTTCAGTGTTAAAYCTTTAGGTGTTGATTYAACTCCCCCTAGTGTTATTTTAACACTTTGAGTAAACTGACTTCCAGTGTTGCTGTTAATTCAGTGTTAATTTCCTCARTGTTGTCTCAACACTGGACAGTGTTAAATAAGCTCCGCCCACTGTTAAACACTTATATGACACCATGCAGTGTTGAAAGAAATATTCTGAAAAGCCCCGCCCTCTTCCACCTCGTCAGACAGACCAGTATTTTCACAGCAAGGAATGCTGGGTAATCTTGTAGAAATGATGTTTTTACRTGTTTATTAAACAAGTTCATGAGWGTAAAAATTAGTTGTTCTAGTTAGTTGGTTTGTTCAGRTTTATCRGTTGATTWAGTTTAAGTTTGTGTTATTGACCATAAACCGACACGACTGAGAGGTACTTCCTGGACTCCATTACACTTATCCTGAAACGACACTGTCAYGTTAACGCAACGCTAAAAAGAGTTGAACTCTAAAGTGTCAGTGTCTGTTTTACACCCCTCTACACAGTCGAGTGTCAAATTAACACTCATAGGAGGTACATATGAACCTTCAGTGTTAACCATCRATRACTCAATGCAGTGTTGAAAATCATGAAAATCAGTTGATTTGTCACTACAGTGGAGAATCTTATTAACTCTGTTTAGAATCATAATTACTCTCATCAGAGTTATTTGACTTGAAGTGTTAAGTTTTATCAACACTGTTCAGTGTTAATCAGTGTTAATTTTATTAACACTGTTCAGTGTTAGTCAGTGTTAATTTTATCAACACTGTACAGTGTTAGTCAGTGTTAATTTTTAACTCTGTTTAGAGTTCAATTGTACTTTGAAACTTTAACACTATGGAAAGAGTTAAATTGACACCAATTCTGATAAAGACCAAATAGACTCGGACACAATGTTAAATTTAACTCTTTAAGTGTCGATTTAACACTGAAAAACTTACAGTGTGAATGAATTATTTTTGAGCYGAGTTCTGGAGCCTCATGGGAAGTTGTTTCTGTCAGACCCCCCATGCAGGGTGGACTCCCAGGTCTGCTGAAGCACCAGATGGTGGTTCATTAGATCTCGTGTGTTGTGTGTGACGAGGAGGAGGAGGAGGAGGAGGAGGAGGAAGAGGAGGAGCAGGGTGGATGTTTGCTCTCACCAGTAGCCAGACTTAAAGTCGACTTTCATCCCGACTTAATGCCTCCTCTCCTGCGAGCGCCAAAGCTCCTGGAAAACAAACGGCAGGCTGGAGTGAGACGAGAGGAAGATGTCTTTTTTTCTTTTTTTAGCTCGTATTCATTCTCCTTTAACAAGGAAGGTGTTCATTTAGGCACTTCAGTGTTGAAATCCCACTGAGGGGAGAAAAACCAGAGTATGACACAAACTGCAGCTTTACAAGCATTTTAACAGTTATTAAAAAACACAAAGCTGAAGAGTCAACCCTTCAGCCACGATGGAAATTAAACATGTATTTCACCTTGTATTGTCTTGTCAGGAGTCTTTAAACTGCTGATTCAGCAGTCAGGAGATTATTGTGTGTGAGAGTAAAAAAACCTGACAACAGAAAGTGTTACTAGTAACAGCCGAACAGTGAAGAACGATTTTCAGACKCAGACTCTTATGAGTCACAGCTTTACAACAAAAATAAAACTTAGAGTTAAACTTGTTAAACCATGCTGAGGCTCCAGAACAAGTTCAGTCTGCTTTAAAACTGAAGTATCTTTAAACTTTACATTAAAACTGCAGCTGGAGCTCTTCTGATTCCAGCTGCTGAAGTCTGACCTGATGCAACGAGAATAACATGACTGTGTCCAAATTCAGGGTCTGTGTCCAAATTCAGGGTCTGTGTCCAAATTCAGGATCTGTGTCCAAATTCAGGATCTGTGTCCAAATCCAGGGTCTGTGTCCAAATTCAGGGTCTGTGTCCAAATTCAGGATCTGTGTCCAAATTCAGGGTTTGTGTCCAAATTCAGGGTCTGTGTCCAAATTCAGGGTCTGTGTCCAAATTCATGGTCTGTGTCCTTTGAAGGTCGATTACGTCACAGCAATGTTGGCTCCTGCTGTTGCGACCCACATATCTGTCCTCTTTTTCTCCCAGTTTGAGGGATGGATCCGATGTATCCTTCTCAGCCCACCGTATCCCAAGATGCACTGGGGCCGACCAGGAGATACAGTTTGAAATAAAAATCTGATCACACCAAAGTTCAAAGTTTTGAGCGGTGTCGTTGTTTTTTTTTTAGTATTTTTCTTGTCAGAAATGATCGTAAAACGAGCTCGTACGACAGGTCGGTTAGTTCATATTGCCTCTGAGCTGATGTTCATTTGTAAAATTTGATTTCAGTCTATGTTTCGATCTTCAGTGCTTCTATTTAGCGTCATCGTGGTTGCTAGTCGACAGGACATATGACAGGATGAGGGTGGGAATAAAGCTGAAGGTTAAACTGTCCAAATTCAGCCTAACCCTGACCCTGACCAAAACTAATCTTTGCCCTAACCTTAACCTTAACCCCTGACCCACCACAGGTATTTACCCCAATGGGGACCAGGCTTTTGTCCCCATCAGGAACAGTGGGTCCTCACCAGGCTGTGTCCACTAGGAAAATGGTCAAAAATCTTCCCTACTCAGTAATGAAAACGTACACACACACACACACACACACACACACACACACACTGCTACAAAGCTTCCACTTTAAAGTCCCACTCCCTCCTCTCAGCGGCCCGGTGACTGAGAACGAGCACAATTAGAGAGAGAAGCAGGTGCAACCAGAAAAGGAGGGAAAAAGATTTATAAATATATATTTTGGGTCTGGGAGTGAGTATCACTCTGCTGCTGCAGAGGAGGGGAGGCAGATTGGTACCTGGCTTTGTTCAAAAGCTGAGCATTAGGAGAAAAAGGAAAACCTCTTTTTGTCCAATTCTTCTCTGATCTTTGAGTCCTCTCACAAGAAAATGTTTGACTAACAACCAGAAAACATCAAAGACTCTGCTTCCGGATCTTCTTTCTGTGGGTTTTGAAGAAAAGGAGCTCCACGGTGACCACCAGCTTTGTTATTACCCATTCTGTTAAATATAGTCAAATAATGCAAACATTAGAGACACATMTTGACTGATTAGTGACTTGAAGCATCTTCATCACATGTGGGCGATAATGAAAAGCGGTCCCTCTAATATTAAACCTCATCGTTCAGCTCCTTCTCACTCCTCCTTCCTTTGTTCTGCAGTTTGACAGTAAGTCTCTTTAATCAAGGTGTCAACAGACATAATAAACATTCATTCGGACTCTAATCAAACTGTTTGAAGACATTTGGGATTTGAATGAGCGACTAATAGCAGGACTTTGTGCCGAAGCAAAGAGCTGCCTGTTGGTATTTCACCTGAATAGTTCATTAACCGGTTCAATAATCCCAAATTAACGTTCCCTTCTTCCTCTGAGAGCGGCAGCTCGCTCTGTGACGCGGGAACAGAGTTCAACGTGCGACGAATTATAACCGAGGACGGTGATTACTCAGCGAAAATTTGACATTAAGTACCTCAACTCAGAAAAACAGGTGGAAAATTGAAATAAAAACAGACGTTTAAATCTCATAAACTCATTTTATTCACAGTGGAGTACAGAACTAAAAAAAACAAACCTGATGTTAAATAAATAAATGAGATAATTTTAAATGTTCCTGTAAAAACATGGAGGAACTGAAGATTCTGAGTGTTTTGGGGGGAAA
>NW_013952435.1:247362-252033 GCF_001266775.1 Austrofundulus limnaeus | reverse complement strand
AGCAGAGTTAGCAATGTTAGCAGAGTTAGCAGCATTAGTAGAGTTAGCAATGTTAGCAGAGTTAGCAGCATTAGCATGTTAGCAGAGTTAGCAGCATTAGCAGATTTAGCAATGTTAGCAGAGTTAGCAGCATTAGCATGTTAGCAGAGTTAGCAGCATTAGTAGAGTTAGCAATGTTAGCAGAGTTAGCAGCATTAGCATGTTAGCAGAGTTAGCAGCATTAGTAGAGTTAGCAATATTAGCAGAGTTAGTAGCATTAGCAGATTTAGCAGTGTTAGGAGAATTAGCAATATTAGGAAATTTAGCAGCAGAGTTAGCAATGTTAGCAGAGTTAGCAGCATTAGCAGATTTAGCCACGTTAGGAGAGTTAGCAACATTAGGAGAGTTAGCAGCATTGGTAGAGTTAGAAATGTTAGCAGGGTTAGCAGCATTATTTATTTTTCATTTATAAAATTTATGCATTTCTTTTAAAAACAAAACAAGTTCTATATACAATAAGAAAAAAATCACAAATGAAATGAAAGTCAGCAGAAAGAAGAAAAAATCTGAAGAGAGCATTAGCGTTACCATCATTAGCAGTTTTAGCAGCTTAGAGAGTTAGTAACGTTAGCAGACTTAGCAGCATTAGCTGAGTTAGCAGTGTTAGCAGCATCAGCAGTGTTAACAGCATCAGCAGTGTTAACAGCATTAGCAGTGTTAACAGCATTGGCAGAGTTAGCACTGTTAGCAGCATTAGCTGAGTTAGCAGTGTCAACGTTTGCTTTTGTCGCAGGATGATGATGTCACAAGAAAAYCTGCGCATTAATTGGCAAAGGCTGCTTTCTCTTCTAAAATGATTAAATATAAACATTTATGTTAACATTTTACATTTCTATTTACACATTTAGATTCAAGATATTACATTTAGTAAAAATTAAATCCCAGTTTAATCAGAATTAAGGTTCCATAAAACAAATTCATAGTTTTTAATTGACTCGTTTATAATAAGTAGTATTTGTCAGATATTTGYCATCAGTCAGAACAAATTAAAACGTGACGTTGAAGCTTTTAACACTCATCATTTAAAAACACATCAAGCTGCCTCTCTGACCTCAGCTTTTATTTTGAATTGACTGCTTATTCAGCCAATATTATCCAACATACGTAATTAGCCTGAAAGCGTTTCCACGAAGCAGCGTTGTCAAGATGGACGACCTTTAATTTGAGGAAAGCGAGCTGCTGTTATCCCCT
Source organism: Austrofundulus limnaeus (assembly GCF_001266775.1). NCBI lineage: Eukaryota > Metazoa > Chordata > Actinopteri > Cyprinodontiformes > Rivulidae > Austrofundulus > Austrofundulus limnaeus. Next base: position 250,803 of record NW_013952435.1, on the reverse strand, counting down.
CGTGTGCTGCTGGACGTTATGGACCCACTTCACCCCGTTTGTTCCTAACAGCTGACCAAAGCTTCTCGCTGTCCTCTGAGGAATCCCGGGCGTTTTAATYCTTATTTTACATTTTTACTTGGTTCTGGTGTCACCGGAGCTTTCTGTATTTGACCTTCAGCTCCTCGCACAATGATGATCGATCGCTCCTTGGCTTTTCCTGCTGATGACGGGTCAGCGGAGCTGTTTATTATTCACAACTGTACACCAGGACATCAATGTTCCCACGACCTTCTGAAAAGCAAATCAGTGTCCTCGGCTTCAAAGGCCGGCCGCTCTAATCAAACTTCATCTCATCGATATTTGGAGTTTAGAAMAAGAGGAAAATCTCAGATTTGTCTCCTTCTAACCCGCCACCCACTACCTGCCCCGCGCCTTGATGCCCCCCCACAGCTGCGGCTGTTTACACTGGAAGCAGCCGACTGAGGATCGATAGCAGAGCTTCTCTTCGGCTGTTTCTGCTGGGCTGAGAGGACAGCAGACAAGGACGTCTCGGCAAATGAAGATAATTCACCGTCGCCGTCTTATCTATTTGTTCCTGTCTCTTTATCTAATTTGGCGCAGAAAGGAACGAGACGTGGGGCCTTCGTTCTTTTTCTCACAGACGAGAGGTTTTTCCTTTTTCAGCTTCTGTCTCTGCTTGATGTGGAGGTTTGAAGCCGCTGACAGCTCTGACCTTTCTGCAGAATCTCTCTATTTTCATTTCAGCCCTTTTAGATTTCTGCTGGGACCGGGCAGGAAAAAAAAAGCTCAGAAGATGTCTCCCTTCACTGTGTTCAGGTGAGGGGATGCTCACCTGAGTGTTTGATTGACAGGGGGAGATGAGCTCCACTGATAAACAGTCCAGGTGAAAAAACGATGCTGATGTTTTGCCTCGCAGCCACAAAACAGCTCAGGTTTGGTTTCTGTCAGAGCAACAGGTGAGTCAATTATTTCTCTCAAACTGGTAAACAGGAAACACCACGATCCTGAGCTCCGCTAACAAACAATAACTGAGCTCTACCTGGTATTTCCTGCACAGAAACAGCATTTTAACACATCATCTTATCAACACTGAAAACGTCTACAAGTACAACTGACTAAATGTGTATAAATACTACAGAAATACTTTTAGAATAAAAGTTTTGCTCACTGTTGAGTTGTGGTGAGTAGCTGCCATCTTGAATTCTGATTTCTCCCACTTTCCAACATGGAAGTCCCACTGGAGGGACGTTCCGGTTTAAACATACGACTTGTAAGTGGGAAATTTCCACTTCCCAATACAATTGCAGCTAAAGTAGATTTTGCACGGCAAATTTCGTCAGCTACYTTTCAGCTCTGTGCACCCCCACCTAGTGGTGGGATGTCGTCATTTCTGATCAACATGGGAGAAGCAGTTTATCTTTAATCGTTTGTTGCCCCCAAAATGTCTAAAATGCTTTCAAAACATTTTTTATTTAAAAAGTACATTTATTTAAAACAGAACAACATAAATTCAATAAACAATAAAAATACAGATCATAAGTTAAATGATGAAATGGCAGAAGAAGAAAAAACTTGTGATTTCTGCCCTTCTTTCTCAAATAAATAAATTCAATCAAAAATAATCTTCAATTTACAAAAAGAAAAAGAATAGAAAAACAAAGGTTTAATTCCTTCTTGAGCAACAATTCGTACATTATACCCATGCATATTTCTCCAACAAATTAACCTTTATCTTTCTCTTAAATCTGGCATTTTTAAAGTCATCCTCCAGATTATTCTATAATTTAATTCCCTGGATTGAAGTACTCCGTTCCCTCAAACTGGTTCTAACTTAAGGTCTCACAAACATTTTTATCCCCTTCAGATTGTAACAACTCTCTCTTTTAACAAAACATCCCCAAAACTTAAATGCTGTTCTTGAACCCTTTACGTAACAATCAGAACGTTTAAATTCAGCAGTTGTACTTATTGTGTCTGTACTCAGTACAGATAATAAAAAACATGTCTAATCATTGCAGACAAAGACCTTGTTTTATTTTTTTTAACCTTATAAAAAGCTGTTTATATCTCCATGGTCGCGGGTCGCCACTACAGGCAGCCGCCATCTTGTCTACGAAGGCTCATGAAGGACAAACTGCGGTGGCGACGTCAAAAACGGTTTTAGTTGTAATACTATAAATGTAATATTTGTTGTCTGTCATTGTAGCTGGGATAATTTTACTTATTAAAGCTCATAATCTTACCACTTGAAACATCACTAGCCCTGAAGCTGCTGGTAGACATCGCGGTTGGAATTATCAAAGGTTTTTGACACCTGAGGGACACCGTAGTAACTCCTTTGTGTTTGGAAGCGGGGGGTGGGGGTGGGGGGAGGACCAGGGAGGATGATTCAACCACTCAACCACTAGATGTCGCTGAAAACAACAAATCCTACACACTGTGCCTTTAAATGTTTATCATAAACTGCATATTTAAAGAGGAGAGTCTATAGAATCATTCTGATGCAAGAGTTTATAATTTAAAGTCTTGTGGTGGCGCCTTGAAAGCTTCAAATCAGACTAAAGTCCAGCATCATGACAGCTAACAGCAGCAYACATTTATTTTTAAACATTTTTAATACGWCTTTGAAGCTCTCGCGGGCCACGTAAATTGCCTTGTTGGGCCCTGTTTGGCCCGCAGTCCTTCAGTTTGACAGTGTTTAAAAATAAATCTCTGCAAGCGTAGAGTTGATTTTTTAAAACCTACCAAGATGGCTGCCATAAATCAGTSAGTTTTACAGAAATGAAACTAAAATTTGGTGTGGTAGTAGCAGAGTCCTCTTTAACTCAGCGCTGACAGATCGCATCTTGTTACGGTTTTATTGAAGCAATCGTTTCATTAAAATGTTCGAAGCAACAAATCAGATTTTGTTTGTGAGAAAACTGATGCTGATATTTGATTCACGAGGCGATAAAAGTCCACTCTCCCCTGGCGCCGTGCCAGCTGTGCTTCAGGGACAGAGTACTATTCTGGGTAACCTGATCCAAACCTGGGTGGAGCTCGCAGCAGGGGGAGCATCTGCTGTGGGGGGGTCTGCAGGACCACTGTGATCCAGTCAGACGTGATTACGAGTGACGGGCAACAAAYCTGTTAAATCAGTGAGTGAGGGATGGAGAAACATCAGCATTTATTCTGTTTAACCGCTGATGCAGTGACAGATTACACATCAGTGCGGCCCCACCTTCTGGTCTGTGGAAGCTCGTGAGCGATTGGTCGGGTCTGACTTCACGGCTCGTCAGCAGATTTTATGAAACTCGTTTGATTCTGGTTCGTCGGTGGATTCACTGTTAAACTGCTGCTGCTGCCCCGGCCTCCATCCAGAGTTCCCCAATGCAAAAATCACTTGGCACCTCCATTTAGCTGCTTGTCAGATTCACAGCACACCCCGGACCCCTCCCC
>NW_013952435.1:237860-246632 GCF_001266775.1 Austrofundulus limnaeus | reverse complement strand
CACACACACACACACACACACACACACACACACACACACACACTGAAATCAGAGTTTTAAAACTCTACATACTGGGTACACACCAGTATGTAGAGTTACATACCATGGTTGCAAGTATCAAGTATACATCTGGAAAGTATTCTGTAAACACTAACTACATACTAGGTAAGTATCAGGTATTTACCAGGTACAGTATGTCCCTGTGAGTGTCTGGATATGTACCCAATAAGTACTGGTTATATACTCAGTTTGCACCAGTTATGTACCTGCTAAGTACATACCCAGTATCAGGTATGTTACTATGTAAGTACCTGATCTGGTACATACTCAGCAACAGGTATGCTACATGTTAGTACCTGAGAGGTACTAGGAACGTACTAAGTACATATTGGTTACATACCTTATATATGAGTACCAAGAAAATATCTGGTATCTTGTAAGCAGTTACACACTTGGTAGGTAAGTAGTATCACGTATGTTACATGTAAGTACTAGATAAGTACTCAGTATATATTTAGTAATACCATGTACATAATTACCAATCTGATAAGTATCCTCTAAATATTTTCTGTAAATTAGATAAGTACTAGATAAGTACACAGTAGATATTTGGTAATACCATGTACATAAGTACCAATCTGGTAAGCATCCTCTAAGTACTTTCTATAAACTAAATAAGTATCAGGTATGTACTTGCTAAATACTAGATACAAAAGCAGTACCCAGTAAATACCATGTAGATATACATTAAGTGTAAGTGCAAGTACCTAGTATATATTTGGTACATACCATGTACATAAGTACCAAGTAAATATCTAGTAAGTGCTTGTTACATACTAGATGAGTATCAGTTGTGTACATTTTAAGTACTAGGTATGAACCCAGTAATGTACCACATAAGAACTAAATATGTACTAGGTAAGTACTCAGTAAATATTCAGTACATACCATTTAAATAAGTGCCCAGCATGTATACAGTAAGTATCCTGAAAGGACGTGCCACACACTAGGTAAGTACCAGGTTAGTACTCACTAATTATTAGGTTTGTACATAGTACATACTAGGCACATACCACATACATAAGTATCAGGCAAATATATAGTGAGTTTCCTGTAAGTACTTGCTACATACTAGATAAGTATTGGGTACCTTATAAGTACTATTAAGTACCTAGTAATGTAGCACAAAAGAACTCAATATGTACCAAGTACCCAGTATATATTCAGTACTTACCATTGGCATAAGTAGCCAGTATGTATACRGTAAGTATCCTGTAAGGACTTGCTACACACTTGGTGTCATGTATGTACCTGTAAAGTACTAGGTATGAACCCAGTGTCAGGTATGTATGAAGTATAATAAGTACTAGGGATGTACCTAGTACATACTGTATTACTACCTACTCTTGTAGAAGAGGAACTTTAGTAAAAAAAACAACGTACCTGTAAACTGTGGCTCACAGGTGAACCAATCAGAGAGCAGATTATTTGTTACCCATGATGCATTGCAGCTGCAGCCCTCAGAGAGCAGCTGAAACCAGGCAACACTTCAGCAGCTGGGCTCCAGCTTTGTGCAGGAAGTAGCAAACAAATTTAATTGTTTTTTTCTGCACATCCAAAAAGGCTCACGATTAATAATTGAGCGAGTCTTCGGCCGTCCCTGCGGTGAGAGCAACATCTGTCATTTATTTAAAGCCCATCAGCTCACAGGGAATCTGCTCCCAAACACATTAGAGTGTCACGTTTCAGTCGCTGGTCTCAGCACACCTGCTGCGCACCAAACAGAGGATGAAGGAGGTCTGAGAGGAAAAGATCTYATCGTTGGTTGGCTTTCTTGAGGGGAACGAAAGGTTTTGTCCAAAATGAGCTTTGAGGATTTTCAACATTCCTGCTGGATGTTCTGTAGCCTGGAACCTGGCCTTCCTACGCAGCTCCGCTGGTTTCCCTTTGCTCCGTCTGGCATTTCTCAAGGATTTCGCTGGCAGATTTTTAGCCGAACCAATCAGAGAACAGAACGTTGATTTTCTGCGCAGTGTCTGCTTGTTGTTTATTTTAACTGGGCCAATCAGCAAGCAGAAGGCGGAGTTTTGAACGACGTCGATTTTCTGCCCAGTGTCTGCTAGTTATTTTAGCGTACGGCAGTGGAGGAAGTGAACGAAGCCAGTTTGTGTTGATAAGGCTTCAAATTAAATTAAATCTGTCGGACAAAGCAGCARYTCTCATTTACAGTCGTCTCGTTCGGCTCSGYACTTCTCTCCTCTCAGCAGGGTTGTTTACAGCACACGCGATTTCCGGTTAGCTTCTTAGCTTAGCCTCCTTCACAGCGACACACACACATACTTCAACAGAGGCCACGCCTCCTGCAAGAATTTCTTCTCTGTAACAGTGATTCCAGACCCTCGTACAAAGCAAAGTGAAGGACAAGGGTCTGGTTTTTACCAGGCTAGATATTCTGACCAGACCGGCCTAAAATAAACACATCGCCTTTACAACAAAACCGTTTGAACATTATATTTTAAATCAAGACATAAACGGTCGACTGAGGCCAAAGTCCATCAATTTGAGCTTTTCTCCCACTTCTTTAAAGCAGTGCTGTTCAATCCTGGAGGGCCACTATCCTGCAGGTTTGAGCTGCTCCTCATTTGCTCAGCAGGTCTTCAGGTTCTGCAGAGGACGGTTGTTCACTCATTCATTCAAACCTGCAGGGTAGTGGTCCTCAGGGACCAGGATCTGAACTGCTTCACCTAATATCAGTAAAACTTTTTTCCCACGAAAAACACTTACATTTAGAGTTTAGTCAGTTTAAAAAGTTTTATGTCTTCATAGTTACTTATATGACGACTGCTTTTACGCTGAAAGATTACTCAAAATTCCCTGAAACGTTTTTACGGGAAACTCCGAATACTGATTGGCGACACAAAGTCTGAAAACCTGCAGGATAAAAGCAGCCGAACCGTCTTTTTTTCCACTTTACTGTGTTTTTAAAGGTGTTTCTGCTAAGATGGTCCAGATCATTGACTGTACTGGGCTGTGGGAAGTAGGGGTGCGAGGTGTGCTGAAGCACACCCTGATGGATGCTGAAGGGCGTGCACGTCGAAATGCTTCCAGTAGCTGTGTTTCCACCAATTAATTTTTTGAAGTAGCGSTGCAGAAAAGCCGGATGGAAACGGCAAAATACGCAAAAACGTCAACTTCGCAAAAAAGTTTTTACGCTCATTTGAGGTTTTTAGATTTCCTGAAAAAGAGTTAGTGTGCAAAAGTAAAGACGGAAACACACCGATATAAATTTTGACGTAACAAACATTTACCTCGATCAGCTGTTCCTGCTGTCCAATAATCGTAGAGGCTGCAGCTGGCCCCTCCTCCTGCTGTCGGCGTCTTCCCAGATATTCCCGTAATGTGAAGAGAATTACGTTTTTTTTCTACGTCTCCAGACAGCAGTAACACCACCAACACTAGTTAATATGACAGAATAATTACAACTTTCCTGATAACAGCAAYACGATCCTGATAACTTCTCTCYGTCGTCCTGAGAAGTGTCCCTGTGGGTTTGAGATTTTACTTCCTGTTTACTACAGACATGCGTAAYGTCAACGTTTGATGTAATTACAATGGTTGATTCACTCCAAGCGATGTGGAAACACATCAGCGCATTTCTTTTTTTGCGACATTTTAAAAATTTGCTCAAAACGCGCGTTAAAGTTGTACGGAAACACGAGCTACTGTATGAAAAAATTAAAAAWTGAACGAAATAAAAACAGGTTTTATTAGTGCTGTGCGTGTTTAAATCTTAATTTGATATTAGTGAGTGGAAGAAATGTTCAAATTAAGAGTTTGCATTAAACCCAGGAAACTGATCCAGTTAAAGTTGATCCTCTCAGAGGTGTAATGGTGACCCCGACGTGACGCATTTAAAAACCAATAAAAATCAATCAAATATCTATCAGTGAGCTTCGTAAAGCTGATATTTAAGTACAAACACGACTTCAAGCTCAGATTACAAACAGAACAGACAAAGAAAAACCCCCAGACATACACACAAAACAGGTCTTTGACAACTACATTTATTAAAAATAGGAAACAAAACAAACCCAGAAGAATTAAAAGCATTCAACATCCCACACCAGAGAGGAGACGGCTGCTCGTTTTAAAAACCAGCCCACTGTTGATCTAGCAGCATCCAAATGTTGGAATTTCCAAAACCATCATTTATATATTTAAATAAAGATTTCTGTTGTTGCGCACTTATTTTTTGTTTGTTGTTTTGTTTTACTTTTGTTGCCCGGGAAAGCTACAAGGTTTTCTACAACCACAGAACTTTACCTCTCCTTGTGCAGAAAAAAACAAACAAACAAAAACAAATAAACCCTTAATAAAATAAACAACTTTAGGTTAAATAAGCTTAAATTATAGTGTTAAATACAAGACACTTCTGTGGCAGTTCTGTACAGAAATAAACACATTTGGCATTGTAAGTGTGGTTCACTGGCGCTCGCTCTAATGCTCTACAAACCACTACATAAGAACCTATTCTGCTGTGTTAAGCTACACACACACACGCGCACACACACACATCCACACACACACACGCACATCCACACGCACACACACACAGTTTTATCTCAGTGAGCCACAGACAAGGCATGTGTTTATAAAACAACTAAAAGCAGAAAGAAAACGAGTCAATTTACAACCAGTTTCAGGCACAGTCTCTTCCAGCTTTATAAATACACGTCAAAAAAAAAAAAAAAAAACTCTTCACCTCTTCACGTCTGTGCTAAATCCTTAAAAAAACAACAAAAAAACAAACAAACACAGTTTTGTAACTACCACTTTGTTATTGCTAGGACATTGTGACAGTGAATGGAAACTACTGACAAACGTGAGTGGAGGAAAGAAGCACCTTTAAACATCCAGATTACTGCCATGTGACCCTACGAGACGACAGGGAGCGAAAGCAACGATGACCGGACCTGAAGCCGCACTTCACACTGCGACACTTTCAGGAAAATGTTCGTGGTTGTTTGGAGCGACGGGCTCACCGACAGCTGACTCGGGAAGTTCTCACAACCGACAAGTCCCGTCTTTGATCTGAATATACCGGGCGAGTCAAAAGTCTCAGGACACCCTTTTATTTCAGAAACAAAAAGGAAAATAAAAAAATCTAAAAACCTCCAACAAGTAACGAGCGAGTGGTGAGAATTTTAGAATACATCCGGAACATGGCCGCCATCTTGAAAGCCGCCATAATGRATCAAGGTCAAATCTTTCCAATGGGACAGTGGTTATGTAGAGCAGTGGTTCCCAACACTGGTTTTTAAAGGGCCTGTGGCATGCTTATCCTTCAAATAGAAAAAGTAAAAAAAAAACATATATATTTAAGAAAATTAGCATAATACACATGATTTGACCCATTTTGTCTCATAACTGGCATATTTTCTCTTGAATTTGGCTCAGCAAAGTGAAACAGGAAGTGACATCAAAGGGGACTCTTTAAGAAAAGAAACTCTCTAGTCTTTATTTATTGAAACAATCATTTAAACTCTTTTTCAACTCTTATAGTGGCTCAAAAATAATCTAAAGAAACATCAGTTTCTTCTCTAATTGTTGTAGCAGTGCTCTGTTYACATGCAGACATACCTCTGACATCACTTCCTGTTTCTTCACATGCAAACATCTCAACAAATGTTCATCTCAATGGCGTGAAATTTGTTTAGCAACATGTTATCAATGATCTCTTTCCAAAAACACATTCAAATTTATTACAAACATTTGATGTCACAGGTACTTTAAGGACTCCTGTCCTGCATGRTTTAATGTTTCCCTGCWTTGACACAMCCGGTTTGAATGACTGAGTGATTAACAATCTTCTGAAGAYCTGCTGAACATCAGGGAAACAAGTAAAACATGAAGGATAGGGGTCYTTGACGACCAGGGTTGGGAACCACTGATGTAGTGTATCAAAGACCAGAACCTCAGAAATGGATTGTTGCAATCAAATGTGCAACATCTCTAGTGATTCAAAATAATACAGACACTCACAGGTGTGTGCAGCAGCAACATAGGCTTGTTGTTGTTGCAACTTTATAGTGTTTAACTTTTGAACCACCAGAAATAATGAACATCTGATTGCAGCAATCGTTAGCCTGGGTCTTCCCTTCCTTACACAGTTCAGCTCTGTTCTAGTTCCCCTTCTCTGCTCCGTCTGGGATTTCTCCCAAAGACGAGGATTTCTCTGGTAGAATTTCAACTGGACCAACCAGCGAACAGAAGGACTTGTGATCGACGACGCTGCGCGGTTTTATTCTAAATGTAGCTTAGCAATGGCAGCGGAGGAAGTGAATAGCTGCGTTTCCTTTGACCATAAAAATGCGCAAATTAGAATTTCGAAAATAAATTTGCTCAATGGAAACACGTCAAWTTTGAAAAAACTTCATTTATTCGACAAATTTTTTTGCGCTAGGATGAGGTGGTTTTTCGGCCGTATCAAAATTGGTGTTTTCTGTAAAACTGCAATGGAAACACTTTTTCTGCATCACGGGAGTCACGTGATCAACAACCGTCTGTTTCTACTGGCGAAAAAAAATGACGACGACAACAGGAAGTAGAAGTAGTAGCAAAATCACCAAAGTGATGAAATAAAGTAGTAAACTCACCGACTACAATTTCCCAAAAACACAGCATATGTAGCCGCTCCCAAGTATAAGGGGCTTGTCGCTCGAAAGCCTCGATAAGACGCCGACGTCTCCTCTGATGATGAGCGCTAGTGTCGTGGTAGCAATTATGCAAGTGTTTACATTCATTGCTGCCATGTTTGTAATGATTTATCGTGAAAACAAATGTATTTACCTGTGGCTTTAATAGCATTTCTTACTTAATGGAAACATCGCAATTGCAAAACTGTGTTTTTTCGACATTAACAGAATATCGACAAAGTTTTGTGCACATTTGCAGTGGAAAYGCAGCTACAGAAGCCTCCTATAAAAACTTGCCCTCGATCAAATATGGTGACTTTTAAGATGGCGGCCATTATCCGGGCATAGCCTAAAAGAAAGACCCCCTCACCCATTACTTGTTCAGATATTTCAATTTCCTTCCCGTTTCTCGAATAAAAAGGGTGTCCAGATACTTTTGACTCACCCTGTATAATCTCAAACCTGAATAAAGTCATTGTAACAAAACATTGTGTAAAATGTAAACAAAAACGAAAAGCAACAATCCGTATTTTCCTCACATTTTGGACTGAAAACGATCAGATTTCTGCGGCAAAAAAGTGGAGCAGCGTGAGCCCCGGCTTCAAAAAACAAACAAACAAAAAAAACCTTAAAAAACATCAAACGAGTTTCTAACTTTGGGAACTAGAACCTCAGAGAGGGAAAAGAAGGATCTCAGTTGAGCTACATTCATCCCCTCCCTCCCCCCTCCGCCTCGAGCCCACCACATGTGGCGTCCCCTCGGTGCAATCAGACAGTAAGTGTCACTTCATTTAGTGGAGTACATTCCTCCTCCGCCCCCCTCCCTGTGAACAGCTGGGTGACGGTGTGCGCAGTGACGTACAGCTCAGCAGACGGTACAGCAGACCCACGGGTTTATGGGTAGGTAGGTTAAATGTTGACTACAGTGAATGAGCTTTACATTCCACTACTGTAAGAAGATCCAGAGGGGCTCGGGGGGGAGGGGAGGCCCCCTGAGAGGGACGTCTCTCTCAATTTCTGTCCAACGAGACGGGAAAAGACCAGCCTTCAGCTTGAGAGGAGGACGGTCCGGGTCTCTCACACAGTGCAGAGTCTGTAATACTCTTGGTAAAAGTTTCATTTTAAGATTGTTTTACTTGTCGTGGGGGGAGGGGGGGGGGKGTTTAACGGCAGCGTCCCGGGTCTCAGGGTTTCTTGTCGATGGTGTGAAAGAACCACTCGGTGAACTTCCTGAGCTGAGCCGCGGCCGTCTGGCTCTCCTCCTGCAGCCGCATGTTGTCCTGCCTCAGGTGCTGCACCTCCTCCTGCAGCATGGCCTTGTCCTCCTTCTCCTGAGCAAACCAGGAGAGACAGAAGCACAAAGACAGAGACGTGAGGAGAATTCACCGGGAGCTCCGGGGCTCGGTAAGGACAGGAAGCAGGATRTCAGACCTGGAGGCTGGAGAAAATACAGTAAATAAATAAAAAACTCACCTTTCTGAGGTCGTGCTGCAGCTGCCTGAGGATCACCTCCAGCTGGTTGACTTTACCGGTCAGAGTGGACGGAGAACCGCTGCTGGTCGACACAAACACGATGACTCARCATTTCCTTTAATACAACCTGGTTTGGTTTTTATTATCAACATTTACTCTCAGATTAGTCCAAGCAGCAGGACACCAGGGCTGTGTAAAAACACAGATTCATGGGCWGGAGACGGACCTTTCCTCATCGAGTCTTGTACGTGATGAAGATGAGGGGAGTATCTAAATTTTGTCCCTCCTGGCTTGCCGTATGTTTACAACCAGTTGACGTTCAGCGCTAACGTTAGCTTCTGACAACAASGGGCAAAACAACAGAAACTAAGGAATCATTAACATTAGCAGCTAAAGATGACAAGGACTRTGGTGCCTTTTAAGATTTACTCTCGTACTGCAGAACAGGGTTATTCCAGTACATTTCTCCGGGGGCCATGGTTACTGCAGGTCAACAGCTCAGGGGCCGAACATCCAGCAAAGTTATTATGTAAATAAACCAAGTATTACAAAGATCTGTTACCTTTGAAATAATTGATTTTGCTGTATTTAATCATTAATACAA
>NW_013952435.1:233169-237178 GCF_001266775.1 Austrofundulus limnaeus | reverse complement strand
ATTTATACGCTCAAAGGAGTGGGCAGAAGTATACTTATATTAGCCCACCTGTTCTCCTGCAGCCTTATTCCATCACTTCTTATTTATCAAGACAATTATTCTTAATTTGTTTAAAATTAATTCATCCAACAACTCTGTCAACTCTTTTAATATAAAACCTTTGAAACTTAATTTGTTTCAAGATTAAACTGTTTAATTTACAAGTTTGTCCTTAAAACCTGTTTATGGTGAAGAGAAAAATAAAGTGAATTTATATTTTGCACCAAAGTTGAACTGTTTTCATTATTTAATAGCAGACTGAATCCAATCAAATTGAATCGAATCGTGTTTAATGGATTCAGAACCTTATGAATCGATTTAAAGCAGGGGTTTTCAAACTTTTTGGGTCTGGGGACCCCTTAGAAGGGTGAAAAAACTCCAGCGACCCCTTCATAAACCCCATGTTGTTAATGAAAAGTAATTTATTGTTATTTTAACCCCGTAATGCCACGGTAATTATTTTTGTTTGGTTTAGTATGTTTGTTTTACAAGTGCATTTTCCACAAAAAACGTTTTTAAAAATAAAAACCAAATTAACAATTTACTGAAATTTTTTGAGGACCCCCAAGACATGGCTCGCGGACCCCTGGGGGTCCTGGGACCCCAGTTTTGAGAAATGGCCATGATACCCAGTCCTACAGTCCACCATTAGCAGATAAAYGGACAGGATAGAAAGACAAAAAGCCTACTCTGCTTCCAGCGCCGCCCCCTCGGCCTCGGCCACCCGTCTGGTCAGCTCTCTGGAGATGTGCAGCGCCTCGACCCGCTGCATGTCCGTCATGGTGCAGAAAGACGCCACGCGCTGGTCTGAGGACACACGGGACAGGAAGTGAGTAAAGGGTTTACAGGTCTGCTCTCGCGCCCTCCTGACGCAGGGATCACAGGGGGGACTGTAAGACCCCCGCCCCCCAGGTTTGGTTCTGATAAACCCAAACATGGCTCGACCTCCTCAGGGACCACTCAGCTTTACGGTTCCTTTAGAGACGGCTCCTTTCAAGCCCTCCATCTGAGACTAAAGACAGGAGGATCTACATATTCATCCACCAAACRAGCCGTTCCATTAATTTGGTCCTCAAATCAAAACTAATCCACTTCAAGCCTTTCYTGGTTGGAAACAGAGACCAGGGCCTTCATTTGCATTTGAATGAACATCTTCAGCGTATTCCACGGCTGCATCAGGAAGATTAAAGCTTCCAGAGAGAGGGGAGCAGGAATACGGCTCGTTGTTTGTTGGATGGGCTGACGTCCAGATTTAAAGGACAAACTGATGAGATTTAAAAAAACTACACTACTCTGAAAAAAAAAACTGGGTTTTTTYTAAATAAGAGAAATGAGGTTTTCTGTGCTGAAAAACTACTGACATTTACTGAAGGTAAATCTAAAAAGTTAGTACGCTAGCTGAAGCCAAAATGTAGCTAAACGCTAAAAGTATAAAAAAGCTAACAAAGTATTACAAGTCAGCTAAAAGAAAAAGTATTAAAAATTAACTAGAAGCTAAAACTAGGGGAAAAAAACTGTTAAAMCAAAAAGTAGCAAAAGACTAAAAGTATCAATAAGATACCTAGAAGCTGAAATGATCAGAGGATAGCTAAATGTAGCCGAGGCTGACTAAAATAGAAAAGATAGCTAGAAGCTAATGAAGCAGAACAAAAACCTAGCCAATGGTAGCAAAAGGTTAGCTAAGTGCTAAAGTAGCAAAATACTAGCTACAAGTATAAAAAATACAGCTAGAAGCCAAAAGAAGCAAAAGCTAGATAGATGCTAAGGGTGGGAACAAAAACACTAGCCAAAAGTAGCAAAAGGTTAGCTAAGTGCTAAAGTAGCAAAACACTAGCTACAAGTATAAAAAAATAGCTAGAAGACAAAAGAAGCAAATGCTAGATAGAAGCTAAATGTAGGAACAAAAACACTAGCCAAAAGTAGCAAAATACTAGCTAAAAGTATAGAAAACATAGCTAGAAGCCAAAAGAAGCAGAATCAAGATAGAAGCTAAAAGTATCATAAAGAAACTAGCCAAAGACAACAAAAGGTTGGTTAAATGTATAAAAAATGGCTAGAAGTTAAAATAAGCAAAAGGCTCAGTYCTAAAAGTATCAAAAGTCTAGCTAAAAGCTAATAGTAACAAAAGACTAGCTACCATCTACAACTAGCATCACAACAGTTACAGGCTAAAAGCAGCAAACTGGTTGCTGAAAGCTAGCAGCAGCAGCTAAAGAAGCAAAAAAAAAAGTCGACTGAGGCAGGTTTAAAGAGAGGAAAATGTCTCTAAACAAAAGAGAAAAATTGATAAAAAATAAAAGTTTTAACACCACCTCCTGCAGGAGACGAACATTTTGAAACAAAAACAGTTAAAACAGACAATGAAAGTATAAATAATAAATGGAAACAATGTGTCTTGTTGTTGTTTTTTTATTTTATTTGCTACTTCACATTTAAAACATGATAATTTTGTTTAATATTTTACAAAGTAAAACATTATATTTTGGCTGCTCCACAGAATAAATGCTTCACATCTCGGCCCCGCCTCTCTGAGCTGAGCTGGTTAAACGTCCAGTTTCTGCTCAGCAACAAGGCTCCAGATCACAAGCGGCTGCCGTGACAACCGCCCGGCTGCTGTCAGTCACRCTCGCCATCATCTCTGCCGCCGCCGCTAAACGACGGACTCTGAGCTCTGCAGCCAGAAATGACTCAAAGGAGCACGGAAGAGGAGCTGCAGGATGCTCTGTGCTGCAGCTGGGGTTACACACAGTTCATGCAGCGGTGGTGGGTGGGGGGAGTATTATGGTATGTTCACTTTATCATGGCAGATGGGAAATGCGCTGACGTGACAGTGATTCAAAAATAATGAAGCAACTGAAGAAAAGATGATGTGTCTGAAACGTGTCGATGCTCCMCGACAGGAAACCAGGTGATTATTGTATCTGGGCCATCAGTAAAGCCTGCTTCAAGCTCTTTCACTAAAACCCACACTTTGTTTTTACTAAAAACAGACACATTTCAGGAAAACACGTCCAACACCATCGCTTCAAAAAGAAGAAAAGGTTCTTCCAAACACACGACCCAAGAAGCTGACGGTAAAAAAGCCCCGCAGTAAAAGTTTGGACCCGAGTGCCGACTCGCCGGTTTCTGTGGTGTGAAAATCGGTTCCACCTCTGCGCCGTGAAATAATGACTCGCTTTTCCAGATAACAGAGCTCGGTGGGAACCAGAGAGGAGGGCTCAGAGCAGAGGTGCAAAAAGCAGAAGGATTCCCAGAAGTGCCCTCCTGCAGCACTCAGAAACACACACAGCTCACACAGACCAGCAGCTAAAGCTTCAGCAGGCTGCTGGAGGCTCCACACTGTGGACAAATGACAACTTCTCTGTTACACCCTTCATCATTTCAAAGGYTTGCATTCTATTCTTTTTGGAAATGTTGTTTCTGAGCAGATTTTTTTAAAAGTTGCCTGATTTACTGTTTTTACTAGTGGTGGGCACAGTTCTGCTCATGCTAACAGGAGCTAATTGTTTGGTTAGCATTAGCTTTAGCATTAACAGACTTCACTCAGGCTAGAAYAAAATCAGTTATTTTCAAAGTTGCTAATAATCTTAAAACACACCAGTACATTCTTATTAAACAGTYGGAGGGTTCAGTCTCCTCTCAAACATGGACCAGATCTTCTGAATCATGGTTTTAATAAAATAATGTGCAATATGCTTTATCAATCAAATTGGGATTTATACAGCAACATGTGTTGTTACTTTTTTGTGGTGTTCACATGACTTTTTATTGTTGTTTGTAGTGTATTAATTGTAGAAGCAGCTTTGTTTGGCGTGCGATGTCCAACACAAGTTTCCCTTTGGGGACAAGAATGAAAGAAAGAAAGACAGAAAGAAAGAAAACAGAAATACAGATCGATCGATCTATCTATCTATCTATCTATCTATCTATCTATCTATCTATCTATCTATCTATCTATCTATCTATCTAT
>NW_013952435.1:227090-231631 GCF_001266775.1 Austrofundulus limnaeus | reverse complement strand
CCAGCATCATTTGCAGCTTGGATGTTATGATTTCTAATGTGACAAAATATGGAAAAGTTCAAGGGGTATGAATACTTTTGCAAACCACTGTATCTATCTATCATCTATCTGTCTGTTTTTAAACAAAACTTAAATAAGAATTTGTAAAGAAAACTCACAACTATTGAAAAAAGTCACAAAAATATATTTTTTAGATGTTTTTCCAGCATCATTTGCAGCTTGGATGTTATGATTTCTGAGGTTGTTGTAAATTAAAAAAAGAAAGAAACCAAGACACATTTTTGATTTAGAAGAGTAAAGTTGTGATATTGCGAGAATAAAGTCGTGATGTTACAAGAAAAAGGCAGCACAAGCATAAAGTCACAATATTATGAAAATAAAGTTGAAAAGTTACAAGAAAAAAGTCATATGAGCATAAAGTTACAATTTTACAAGAATCAAAAATCTCTTTTCACTGCTTTAAAATGAGTAATTTTGAGGATCTTGTGAAGTTGTACTTTATGATTGGTTAAAAGAAGTATTTAATTACACACCAGCAGTAAATTCTCAGCAGCAGGACTTTGAAACCATGCTGATAAACTGAAGCCTTGCTGCAGATAATCTCGGGTGGCATTAATACTTTCATCCTAATCTTATTATGGTTAGCAGAACTAAAGAAATGATTTGGTGTTTCAGACTTTAGCTGTGCCCACCACTGCTTTTTACACTTTCACAGGTAAATATTAGGRTTTTTAGAGATAAAATCTAACTTTACAAACATTCTTCACCAGCTAGTCGCCAACAGTCGCAGCCCAGCCTGACACAGACACACATTTGCGCCAAGCAGCCAGGAGGCGGGGCTAGAAGGGGTGAGGAGGGGAGGGGGGTGAGGAGGGGGCGGGGACACAAGGTGCCAGCAGCTTTAGCCAAGCTGGTTACCTTCAAAGGCTCGAGCTGCATCAACCAGGTGGGTCCAGTCCAGGCCTGAGGCAGGGTCTGGGAGGGGCATGAGGCCTGGGTCGCTGAACTTGGACCTGTCCGCCAAGGAGCCGTCAGAGAACCAAAACTCACCTGCAGAGAACAGGCAGGGATTCCATTCAGTGTCTGGACCCGAGCCTGAGTTCAGGGCTGGTCTTTAAGACAGCAGACAGAGGAGTTGGAGGGGTGGGGAGGAAGCATGGAGGGGGGGCGTAGGAGGAGGAAAAACATAGCAAGGGGTTCACCTGAACGGTTCTGTCCTGAACATCAAACAGCTTCTATCAGTTAGCCCCGCCCCTCCTTCCTCCCACAGGTTGCAGTTTAGAAAGTGACGATGAGAGAYGCAGACTGAAGGGCGATAAATGACTTGTCTAAGTGACTGTCTTCATGTTTCAATCAATATCTCTTTTGTCCCCTCCTGGAGGCCTGACAGGCAGAATGAAGCAGCTGTGGTTCTGCAGCAGGAGCTGGAGGTGACGTCCTCCACTCAGTTTACCAGCATTCTCCTGAGTGACTCACTGTTTACCAAACAGGCTGTTTCTGTGAGGCCCACGTTTCTAAACTATCATTCAAAACAATGGAGGAGCCATCAGGCTGACAGCCAGACAAAAGAAAACATCTTCCAGAAGCCCGTTTTCCACCTAACGACGGCAGTTAGAGACAGGTGAGGGACGGTGAGAAGACGAGACTGGAGGGACAGACGGGGCAGGCGGGGGGATGAGTGAATGAAACATTATGAGAGACAGAAACTGTGAAAACAAAAAACCCATCAGAGATCTTAAAGAGCAGCAGCRGCGCAGGAGGAAGACATCACACTTCTCCTTCAGCAGGATCTGCTGTGAGGAAGCAGGGTGAGCGTTTCCAGTTAGCCGGCTACATTAAAGGGCCCGTGACGTCACATTTTTGTATTAAATATGAATGCATTTTTAGAAAGAGGACATTGACAAAATATTGGAAAAGAAATTTCATGTCGCTGAGATGAACGGTTGTTGAGATTTTTGCCTGTGAAGTAACAGGAAGTGATGTCAAAGGGGAATRTCTGMATGTGAACAGAGCRATGATACARCAGCMAACAACCCAGAGTGTAGAGAAGAATCTGATGTTTCTTTAGATTATTTTGAGCCACTATCAGACATGAGGAGTCCGAGTTCAAATAATATTTTTTCAATAAACAAAAACCAGAGTTTTCTTTGTTAAAGAGTTCCCCTTTGATGTCACTTCCTGTTTCACTTTGGCTGAGTCAAGTTCAAAAGAAAATACAACAGTTATGGGACAAAATGGGTTAAATCGTGTGTATTATTCCAATTTTATTAAATATAAAGATGCTTTCTTTGACTTTTTGTATTTGAAGAATATACGTCACAGGAACTTTAAGGAGCGCTGCTGTAATAATAAATACAACTTTTATTCTGAAAAACTGGGATGTTACGTAAAAATGTAAACAAAAACAATGTTTGCAAAACTCATTAAAACCACATTTTATTCACAGTGGAACAAAGTAAACACATCAGTGAATTTTAGTGTAGTTTTATTTTTAGGGCAGGAATGGGCAACTGGTGGCCTGCGGGCCGGATGAGGCCTGCAGGTGACTTCCGTCCGGACAGCCAATGAGAAGGTAGGCCTTGGAATTAATTAATTATGGATGTAAACAGACTAATGAGAATAGTTCATTATATAGCTTTTTTAAAAAATTCCAAGAAAAATGGAGGAAATTGTGTCTTTTTACTGTATCAGGTTTTGGATTGTTTTAATCTTTTAGTGATTTTCTAGAAAAACATTCTAGTTTTTTTTTAATATAAATTGCAATGATTGTGAGGGTAGTTTAGTTTAATTTAATGTGTAGGACAGAAATAAATAAATAAATAAATAATTAAATAAATAAATAAAGCTTTTCTGTCAAACTGTTGTAGTGTTTGGAAGTGTTGATAACTATTTATTTGATGACTGAATAAATTTTAAAAAATCAATCAATCAAATCATTCAAATTCTACCAAGAAAGGTCCTGGGCAGGGATTCAATCCAACAAACTTTTCACTCCGAGGCAACTGAACTGCCCAGGCAGCAACATATCCATGTGAAGTATCCCCTTAATCTAATCTAATTTCAATCTGTAAACATCTTAAAACTGCATTTTTGATGCTTTTCCAGATGCATCTCATGCCACTAATGCACGTCTATACCATCAGAGAGGCAGGATTTTGAACTGTGTGCTGATAACAGACCAGATGGTCCCTCTTTTTCATGGTTTACAAAAAAAAAATCACATCTGGATTAAATCTGATTTGTTCCTCCAGCTGTTTCTGATTACAAACCTTTACTTTTATAATCTTTAGTTGATCCTGACATCTTTTCTCCCAATTTGATGTTTACTATGTTCCATTATGAATACAATATATATACTATTATTATATATTATTATATAATATAATATTTTTATTTACATTTAAAAGCATCCCAACTTTTCCTGAATATCTCGGCTCTTAATTGGTGAAAGGAAATAAACAGATAATCCATAAAAGGAACCAAACTCCTCAGCTGTTCTTGTCCATACTCACTCCGTAGGTTGGACCCTCCCTGGTTGTGGACCATGCGGGGGGGCAGCGTGCTGTGGTACGGCGGGGTGGTGCTGAACAGGATGTCGTTGGGCACGGCCTGGTCCAGCATGGAGCTGTGGGAGCTGGCGTGTGATGAGGCCTTACGGTTGCTGCACACGCTCTCGTCCGACAGCGTTCGGTACAGCGAGCGTCTCGGAGACAAACCGCCCGCCGCCAACACCTGCGGGAGGAGGACAACCGCTCGTCAAAAAAAAAGACCGACCTGCTCTGCCACCGCTCTGCCTTTCTGTGGGCACAGCGGGTTCACGAGAGCGGGCGGGGGGCATCGTGGAGCCGTGTCAGGAATCAATTACAGTGTTTTCTCAGGAAAACACAAGTGATGGAGCACAGCTGGAGGTGCTGACAGAGGTCACTTCCCTGTGACAACAAGGGGCACCAAGTGGCCACAGAGCTTAAGCCTGAGCAGAAACTAACAGCAGGAGGCTGCAGGTGGAACTGGAAAACTGTTGTTACTTTTAAACAAGTTCAAATGATTCAAGATGCAAATTTTCTCTCAAAACAAACAGAGACGTTGTCAAACCACACAAAATGTTTTTTTTCTATAATTTCTATAGAACTTATCTTGACACCTGCACCAGTACGGGATAAATCTTGTGTCAGCAGGAAGTGAATTTGAATTGCTCAGAGTGAATGTGAATGTGCGTAATTTGAAATTAAATGCATTGGTTTGAAAATAAATTTCATTAAATTGAAACTGAATTTAAAGTTTTGAACTTGAATTAATTTGCTTTGAAACTGTATTGTGGTTTAATAAAAGTTCAGTTTGACTACTTTCACTTTCAGTTCCAAAATTCAATTGGTCCTTGAGAAGGCCAGGCAGAGTAATCAAACACAGATCAACAGATTTACGTTTCACTTTGGTGAAGTTTCCCTTCTGATTGCATCAACAGAGTTGATCAATCAGCAGCAGCATCTGATCAATATGTGATCCATGATGTGATGTAAATGTAACATTTTTTACATATAGAT
>NW_013952435.1:223073-227080 GCF_001266775.1 Austrofundulus limnaeus | reverse complement strand
ATCTATATGTAAAAAATGTTACATTTACATCACATCATGGATCACATATTGATCAGATGCTGCTGCTGATTGATCAACTCTGTTGATGCAATCAGAAGGGAAACTTCACCAAAGTGAAACGTAAATCTGTTGATCTGTGTTTGATTACTCTGCCTGGCCTTCTCAAGGACCAATTGAATTTTGGAACTGAAAGTGAAAGTAGTCAAACTGAATTTTTCAGGCAGATTATTTTTTTCTAATTTCAAGCCAAAATATCTTATTTAACTTTTTTTCTTATTTTTGGAGTAAAGTGAGTAAATCGTAAACGGAGCGCCTGCTGAGGTGGGCGATAMAATAAGACGATTTTCAAAAACTGACCACACAAACATCAAATTCAGAGACTGAAACTGAATATTTACCAATTTTCTCACAGTTTTATATCTTCAGAAGTCACACCGCAGTGAGATACCACCCTACACTGACATGCACTGAGGAGTTAATTAAGTTAAATTAAATTTCTGATTTTTTTGTGAAGACATCTCAGTTCTATAAGGCAGCTTCTGAAGTTCCAGACTGCAAAGCATTAAAAGGTAAAACCTGCTGGAGAACAGGCTTATTTAAAGGGTAAAAACTAAATTAAAAAGGACTTAAAATTTGAATTTGAATAAAAAATACCAGAAATCCCTAAAACCATAATTACACCACTCGACATGAATTTAAGATATCGCATCCAGAGAAGACAAAACCAACGTATCTTGCAGTAAAATGTGTCTAAAGACCATTTGAGCTGATTACTGCAACTCATTCAGGTTCCTTTTGTCTTTTGGCAGATGTTGTTTCCTTAAAGTCACAGATAAGTAAATCCATCTGCACCGACTAAACCCTCCGTCGGCCAAACAAATCAGACGAGCCTAATCGTGATCCAGAATCAGACTGTTTATCTTGGATCTGTCARGGATTCCCAGAGAAGGAGCTTGTGGGCAAAAGGATGGAAAATCTGTTCTGGTTCTGTTTTTAGAGATCCTGGAGCTGACCTGGTTCAGCCTTATTGATCTCTGCGTGTTTGTGTTTGTTTGTGGCGACTTTTACTGTCCTGGATGTGGCTGTGGATAAACGTTTTTCTGTCCCCAGCTGGAGTTTCAATTCCTCACCATGATATATTTAGTGGTGCAACAAAAAGCCTTTTGCAGCGAGATCAGTCAGGAAGTCCATTTACCTCGGAGGTGAAAATTAGCATCGTTACATGGGACAGCGCTGTAGAGATGCTGGTGTTTCATGGCTGTGGTCAGAGTTTTGACAGAGGATCCCCCGTTTAAACAACACAAACCCACAAAGACCAGCCCCATCCATCATTGTCCCATTTGGCTTACATAAATACAGCAGGAGTGACATCAAAAGTAGCCACAAATGATAGATGAAGCAGCTGTGCAGATGGGTAAACGTCTGCCTGTTGCTTCCCAGCTGTAACCCACATTGGACCGCTATCTCCACAAGCCAACACCCAGCTGTCTCAGTTTCAAAGACAGATCCCCCACAAATCCCACAGTGAGAATTTAACAAACATCTACTCTGTCCTTAAAGCAGCCGAACATCAACAGCCTCCTTAAACCCAACGCCGTTTTTCCTCCCACTGCGAGCTTTCCCAGCCCGGCGTTACAACCCTGCAAGGCTCATCGGAACGTCTTTAAAAAGAATTTGACGCTTTCGTTCGAAGCAGAAAATAGCTCCAATAAAAAGAAACACCCTAATATTCTGCAGAGCGCCATCTTTTCATTACATCCACAGCATCCAGCTGGTGTTTAACTGAACCTGCTGTGCTGGATATCAGGAAACGGTTTTAATAAAACCTGCAGGATTATCAGTCATTCAAGTGAGTCTAAAGCTGTTTTTTTTTTTTTTTTGAATGACTGTGCCGTTAGATCTTTGAGTTTCTTTGTTCCACTGCAACCTTCTTATCAGCCATGCCAGCTCAGACACAACCACCTGGGTTTTTCCTGATTTCCCTCCTCGGAGCTCGAACGGAACTAAGATAGCCACCAGCATGGGGGACCCCCTTTGACGTGCCTCTCGGGAGGATGTTTAGGACAATTCAGAGGCTTTTATTATTTTCCTASCCAAGGTTCAAAAGTGGAATGTTTTGAGAGGCTGAGCTGTGAGCGGCCTTTCCCTTACGTCAGCGACACAATGGTTCGTGTGTACGTGGAGGGGGCATCTGAGAAAACCTGTTCACCCCTACAGAGACCACAGTGGCAATGGCAGCCATCTTAAATTNATTTTACATTTTGCTCCAGGACCGTGCAAACCGAGCAGCATCGGAGCTGTTCTGGACGTTGCCCAAACTGCGACCGTGTCCTGGCAGCCCGGAGCAGGAGCGGAGTATTACGTCGGCCTGATGACGTCTTCATCGGGCCACGCTAGCCGCTGCTCCACCAACCTGACCGGCTGCCAGCAGAGCTCCCTGCAGTGTGGAGAGGAGTACAACGTCACCGTCGTTGCAGTTGGAGAGACGTGTAACAGCTCCGCTCAGATGGCGGGGTACCTCACCACAGGTACAGATCCGTGTGAGTGCCGGTGTGTGTTTGGTGATTGCTTCATTTTTATTTTTGTTTTTCTTTTCCTCAGCTCCCTGCCTGCCCAGCCAGCTTCATGTTGACGTCAGCTGCGAGTCTGACGGTGACGCTGCGGTGTCCTGGAGCTCAACCTCCGGCGCAGCAAACGTTTCGCTGAAGGCCCTCGTTGGAGGGACTCTTCAAACTCTGTGCACCACCCAGCAGAGCGGCTGTAACGTGACAGGTTTAAGCTGCGGGGAGACGTACAGTCTCAGCCTCGCCACCAGCAACGAGCAGTACAGCCTCACTGCGCCGGTGCATGTCAACCTCACCACACGTACGTTTAAAACACAGCTCCTTTCATGGCAGCGTTCAGTCTGTTTGTCCACAAGGTGAATATTTCTCCATCCAACACCTTTTCTTTAACAGGGCCCTGCCCTCCTCAGAGTGTGGCCGTCAGCATGCAGTGTGGCTCTCGTACCGCTGACCTGTCCTGGGAGGGACAACCTGATGTTGAGCTGTACACAGCAAGTGCAATCAAAGCTTCAGGGGGAGACGTAACAAAATACAACTCCACAGGCTCGAGCTGTCGGTTTTCTGGCCTGGACTGTGGAGAAACGTATACCTTTACAGTCAGAGCGTACGGTCAGGGCTGCTGGAGCCTGACCAGTAACACCGTACTCATCCAAACAGGTACAGAGGCTGAAGACGGATACAACCTGTCCTGGAGGACAGCTCAACACAATGACTGTTCTCTCTCTCTCTCCNCTTTATTTTTTTGAGCAGTATAGTTTCCCCATAAAGAAACATTGAAATCAAACTCCTTCCAAAATATTGAAATCAGCTTCAGCACTCTTACTCTATTTTTGTCTTTATTTTGTCACCTTTAATTTTTAGGCACTATTTGGCTAATTTTAGCTTTTAGCTGGAATTTGATGACTTTTAGTTTTTAACTATTTTCATCCACCCTTCTCCTAAAATAACCTTAAGCTAGCCTTTTGCTATTGTTAGCAAGATATTCAATAATGTTGGCTATTATCTGCTAATATTATCTTTTTCTCAGCAGCTACACCTTTTCTACTTCAACTCTTATCTTGTGTTTTGCTTTATTTTAGCTTTTAGCATTTGCTGTATTTTGGTAGCCTTTAGCTAAAATTAACTTTTGGCTAGTCTTTTTTTCACCATTGGTGTCCAGCTACCATTTTACTGCCTTTAGCTAATATTTTGGTACTTATTGCATTAATGACTCATTTTCAGCCTTTTTATCAGATTTCAGCCGTCATCATCACTTAGTTTTCACAGGAAAAAAGCATTTATTTAGTTTTGACTTTGCATTTGTTGTGTTTTACCTGTGACTCGTGTCCCTCCTCTCTCCACAGGTCCATGCACTCCCTCACACGTGGCTCCCTCTCTGCAGTGTGAGATGGACAGAGGCTCTGTCAGCTGGAGTCCCAGTGATGGTGCTGAATCATACGTTGC
>NW_013952435.1:213841-223063 GCF_001266775.1 Austrofundulus limnaeus | reverse complement strand
TGTTTAAGCTACAAACTGCAGTATGTTTAAGCTACAAACTGCAGTATGTTTAAGCTACAAACTGCAGTATGTTTAAGCTACAAACTGCAGTATGTTTAAGCTACAAACTACAGTATGTTTAAGCTACAAACTACAGTACGTTTAAGCTACAAACTACAGTATGTTTAAGCTACAAACTACAGTACGTTTAAGCTACAAACTACAGTACGTTTAAGCTACAAACTACAGTGCATTTGAGCATTTCTGTGTAACTTGTAATTATGATTTAATTTAACGTATAATTTTTGAGTTTCATTAAATTTCCTCTATGTTTCATAAAAGATCACAACAAACAAACACTTTTGGCAGCAGGTGATCATTAACCTTTCCTGTACCTTCTGTTTAAGCACTTCATAGATTAAACAGGTCCAACGGTTTGGTGTGAACGTGAAATGAATCAGCTTTGGTTCCAACATAGTCATTCCTGTAATTTGATTCTTTTATGTGCCAGACGTCCAGTCCAAGCAGAGCTGCTCCCTGAGAGGAACAATATGTGCTCTTTGGGATCTCACTGAATGTGTAAATGGTTGGAATGCCTGGCACAGTGCCTGCTCTGATGCACTCTTCCTCTAGATTGTTTCTCCATGTGCCGAGTGCCGTGTTATAAAAGAGAGAAGGGCCATTACCACGGACACCCCRCTGATCTCTGAGTAAACAATCAACACCGCGAGCCTCCTCGTCCAGGTCACCGTCGTTTCCTTCTCCGCAGGAAACAAGATACAACCAAATGACGGCGAGTGTCTTAGACAGGTGTTAATGCTGCTCGGGTCTCTTGGAAGTGCCACATTTCATTGAGATGCGAGCCAAGAGAACAAAATCCGAGCAAACAAATCAGTGCACTGAGCTGATTCATGTAGGAGATGAGGTTTGCCGGTGCCAGAGGACAGAGCTGAGGGAGTGAAGTGCATTTGTATTAGGACTGAGCAGCATCCAAAAATAACCCATTTGTCCCRTCTCCAGGGTCCTTTCCTGGTAGATAATGGATGGGGGATGGCGAGGGGAACTGAAGATGCAATTAATAGTGTGTAAGGCCGAGGAACATCAAACATCAATGCACTCTCTGCAACTTCCTGTCTTTAATCCATGGCATCCCARCTGAGTATACTCAGGCCTCTTTATAAATTAAATTAAGCAAAAACAGCGGGGACACACAAAGGCTGGGTGTTGGCAGAGCGGAAACCTATCAACTGTGGAACCCAGCAGCAGAACCAGCTGATGGGAAGCGGGTGGGTTTCTTTCTTTTTGCCACACCATGAGGTTATTTGCTCTTGTTCAGTCTTATATCTTCACCACCGATTAGTCAGCAGGAGAAAAAAAAAGCCTCAGGGCATCTTGTAGAGTTTTAAAATGCCAGTGTAATAACAGAATCAGTTGTTCCTTCAGAGATTTAGAGGGATCACATGACTAAGTAGATCCAACCACAAATCAAGTCAAACTTTATTTAAAAAACAGAATAAACCACAATCTAATGTGCATTCCAAGAAGAGCATAAAACAGGAAACACAGGGAAAAACTGCAAATATGGATTTATAATCAGGTGACAAAAGATGTTGCAAACTTTCCATTTTTGAGTCTTTACACCAAAGATGAGCGTTTATCTTTGTTTAGCTATTAAAAGTTGTTTAACATACAAAAACTAATATACTTTATACATTGTGTAAACGAGATCAGATCTTCTAAATCCCGTGTCAAACTCAAGGCCCGTGGGCCAAATGTGACCTTCCATGGCAGTTTATGTGGCCTGCAAGAGCGTCAAAGATGTCCTGAAATAAGTGTACGCTGCTTTAAAGCCAGCACTGATCATGAACTACATCTCCCATAATGCATGTTGATTATTTTACTTGCAAAAAGACGGCATCCCACCACTAGGTGGAGCTGCACAGGGTTCAAAACCCTATTGGACCACAGCTAAAGTAGTCGGCAGTTGCTGCAGCCCAGTTGTACTGGGTAGTGGGAATTTCCTGCTTACAAGTTGTAAAATTGGGAACTCCCTGTTAGACAGTGGGATGAACTCTGACTACCCAAGTTTAGAATTCTAGAAGGCAGCTATTTACCACAACTCGTCAGTGAGTAAAACTCTCTTACCTTTAATAGTATTTTTTGTATTATTAATTTCACATTAGTCAGTTGTACACATAGTACTTTTCAGTGTTTATAAGAGGATGTGTTAAAATGCTGTTTCTATGCAGGAAAAACCAGGCAGAGCTCAGTGATTTTTCATTAGCAGTGACTATAGCTAAACACGAAATGTCAAAGTTAATTAGACCTGGCCCTTTGAGAGCCACCTTAATGCTCATGTGTTYGTCATAGCTGATCTAAACTGTCAGTAAATAAAGACATGTACAACTGTAGATCATCTGCATAATTTACTACATAATGTAATACTCGTATACACTCACCGGCCACTTTAGTAGGTACACCTGTCCAACTGCTCGTTAACACTTTATTTCTAATCAGCCAATCACATGGCGGCAACTCAGTGCATTTAGGCATGTAGACATGGTCAAGACAATCTCCTGCAGTTCAAACCGAGCATCAGTATGGGGAAGAAAGGTGATTTGAGTGCCTTTGAACGTGGCATGGTTGTTGGTGCCAGAAGGGCTGGTCTGAGTATTTCAGAAACTGCTGATCTACTGGGATTTTCACGCACAACCATCTCTAGGGTTTACAGAGAATGGTCCGAAAAAGAAAAAACATCCAGTGAGCGGCAGTCCTGTGGGCGGAAATGCCTTGTTGATGCCAGAGGTCAGAGGAGAATGGGCAGACTGGTTCGAGCTGATAGAAAGGCAACAGTGACTCAAATAACCACCCGTTACAACCAAGGTAGGCAGAAGAGCATCTCTGAACGCACAGTACGTCGAACTTTGAGGCAGATGGGCTTCAGCAGCAGAAGACCACACCGGGTGCCACTCCTTTCAGCTAAGAACAGGAAACTGAGGCTACAGTTTGCACAAGCTCATCGAAATTGGACAAGAGAAGATTGGAAAAACGTTCTGATGGTCTGATGGTCGGAAATCTGGTCTGATGAGTCTCGATTTCTGCTGCGACATTCGGATGGTAGGGTCAGAATTTGGCGTCAACAACATGAAAGCATGGATCCATCCTGCCTTGTATCAACGGTTCAGGCTGGTGGTGGTGGTGTCATGGTGTGGGGAATCTTTTCTTGGCACTCTTTGGGCCCCTTGGTACCAATTGAGCATCGTTGCAACGCCACAGCCTACCTGAGTATTGTTGCTGACCATGTCCATCCCTTTATGACCACAAAACCATTACTAGCGTGGTGTACCTAATAAAGTGGCCGGTGAGTGTATTTGTTCATTTTTCCATTTTTTGTGTATTTTGCTTTTTTATTTTTCATATTCTTTGTATTATTCGTTTTTATTTCTCCTTATTAATCTTTATTGACCTTGTGCAATAAATAAATGCTACTGGTTGCCTTGGATTTTCCCCTGGGATTAATAAAGTTTCTATCTAAATATGGAAACACAGATCAAATAAAATGGACCAAGGATTAAACCTTGTGGTACACCATAAGTAACGCCCACATTGTCAGAATTAGAATCATCCTTGACCTTACCTTCCGATTCCTGTCTTCTCTCGGTGGGCTGTCGGGCAGCATCATCTTACGAAATTCTTCTTTTGAAAGTCGCTGCAGTGACTTTCCATCTCGGTCAGCAACCTGGAGCCGGCAGGCAGCCTCTTGGGCATACAGCTGCCTGCGAACAGTGTAACGGACACAGAAGACCACAGATCATTTCTAGGGTCAATCACATCACGTCCTGAAACGGAGGCACCGGCCACCTGAGAATATTGTCAAAATAATGCAGAGTTCAAGAGGGGGATCTGTGTTAGCATGCCAAGATCAGGAGAGGGCTTACTCCAAACTTGTCAGACAAGAGGGGTGGCAGGGATGGGGAGGAAAACAGGCAGGGAGTTCAATTTCAAAGCCACCTTGTCCCACATTACTGTGCCAAAACCATGAATAAAGAGACTGCAATGAGTGCAGCCAAGCACAGTGAGGGGTGGAGGAAAGAAAACACAGAAAAAACGAGAATTTTGAGCAAAGACTGTCACAGACCAAAGGCGTGCTCACACAACAACAGAGGAAGACATGAAAGCTGTTCAACAGGGACTGGAGGAGGATCCACAAGAAGTGACACAACTCCTCGGCTCTGGTTGTCAACAGGTTTTTGTTTGAAAACAAACGACTCTTGAGTGTTCGGCGAGGAGGGCACGGGGCACAAACGATATGACCGACCTCTCCGGTGAAGTCGCGTCGCTGTGAAACCTGGGCTTTAAGCGAGCAGCCTGAGCGTGGCACACTGAGTGCTGCTGGAAGGGCGTTAGATGGCCGTGGGGACGTTCGTTAAGACAGCTAGACGATGGGACAGCCTGTCTGCGATGGTTACCTAGAGACACTATTACCTACTCTTTTAGGCTTTTAACACCATGGCAACCAAGCCCTGAAAAAATAAAGTAATCTTACAAATGTCAAAACAGCTGCTCTGTAGAGACGGCAGAATATAAAAGCATTCTATAATTTAAGTGCATTAATGCAGATAGTTTTTATTTATGCCTCTGAGCCTGAATGCACTAATGCACAAATTAATATAGTATTTACTTGATCTATGCAGCACTAAGTGGGCATCATGGAGTTTTATATATATATGTATACTGTATACTGTATACTGTAACCAGAAGTGTCTGGATTTAGCACTATGGTTTACATGTTGGTAGCGAACAATAGACCTTTTTCACACTTCTACATTTTAAACAGGAAGTAGCGTTGTGCTACTTCCGGTTGCGTTAGCATTAGTCGGTAAATATGCCTCAGTCATAAAAACAAAAGCTTTTGTGCTTTCCTTGGTTGTTTCTGTGGTGCCAAATAACAGCCTTGCCTTTCTTTCCATTCGTTCCCAACAAATCCAGACCAGAGGAGGCTGTAGATACAGGTGATTAGGAGAGACAAGGGTCCAAACTTAAGCATAAAGAAGGGAAGCACTTATCTATGTATGTACTGTATGTAGCATATATATATATTTTTTTGTAACCCTGTGCAAATAAATAACTAAAATAAATGAACCGGTTAGCATTAGCTTCTCAGGTTGGCTCAGTCTAGTGCTTTTGAACTCTGTGATGAATGATTATAACTAAGTYGATGTTGCATTCCTACATTTTGTTTGTGGTTGCTGACAAGTAAATAAAATGTCCTCATCATGAACCACTTCAATGGTTTTATCGTCACCGAATCCTTGGGAAATCCACGCCTGCCGTGTTCCAGCGTCTGGCTCTGAGGTTTCACTGTAACCTTACAGAACACAAGAAAACTATGTGGAAAAAAAAGGTCTGGTTACATTGGGAGCAGGAGTTAGAGCTGCTGCAATAAGGTTTGTTAGAAGAAATGTCACAGATATGCACAGTTGGTTGGCTCTTGAATGCGCGACATGTTGCCAGGAATAACACTTGACATGACATTTGAGTCGGGTGTTGGACAAAAGGGAAGGGGTGAGTGCATTGAGGGTGGGGTGGGGTGGGGGGGCAGGCTGGGTCAGATTAGGGCCATGGGATTGACTCTTTACAGTGTACCTGGAACGCTCAGACAGCATATTGAGAAGAAAGGCTAACAAGCTCTCGGCTCCTCTGAAACAAGAAGCAAGAAACAAAAAAACAGAAGCTCAGGGTTAGAAGCATCGCAGTGCGTCCAACATTTTACATGCAGAGTTTCAGGAAAGTTTTTTTTTTTTTCAGAAAGAGGGAAGAGAAACTTCATTACCTTAGAACAATAACTGTGAATATTAGGCCATTTATCACGAGGCGCCCTTATGTAAGGTGAAATAAAACGGTAGGAATATATAAACAAACAACGGGGAGGCTTAATGAAATTATGGAGCTTTTTCATAAGTGTGCAGACGACGACTTCGGTGCGTACGATCAATCACGCAGCAAATCTCYGCAGAAAAATTAAATTACTCRGAAACTGAAGCCGGGGGTTTCTTCTGGAGCAMATCTCACATTCTCTCAATCGGAACCAGCTCAGAGTTGTTTTAAACACCTTCCAATGAGCATGTATATCTTTTTACAGCTCTCTGCAGAGTTGCTTCATTAACAGAGACCATGTCAGTCATCACAGCTCAAGCTTTGCTAACTCCCTGCATACACCTCCCGTCCTGGGTGACATYTCCACACTGTGGACGGTGCTGCTGCACTGTGGATCGTTGCTTCGCTCCCAGCAGAGGCACCGACCTGTCAGGGGCTCGGCCCGGCGCTCCACGGGGACCCGGCTTCAGACGAACGATCGATAACGACATGTGACATGTGTCAAGTGTATTATGTCAGCGGCTTCATTGAGCTTATTTGTTCTGTGGCTGTCGGCTCCGATCAATGCCGGTTTGTAAAGTCTGGGTGGGCTAAACAATAGGAGCTCTGCTCACACCTGGTGTTAGTGTGCAACACAGGTGAGTGGCTTCAAACACCGGCCTGCACCTGGCAAGTGAACGGGAATATTAGGAGGACATATTGGAGCACAGTTTTAAGATAACTGTTATTCAAATTACAGATTGAAGCACGGATCTGAGATGCTGTTTTTTGGGACGACACCTGTTTGGATACAACAGAATAAATATGCTTTTCATTTTTTAAGACAACCCAATGCGATCAGTTACAGTTGAACAAACTCCGCCCACACCCAAGAATCTCCGCCTACATTTCAAACTCTGCCATATACAGTTGACCAAACTCCACCCACACCCAATAATCACCTATATTTCAAACTGTCAATCATATTTGACCAAACTCCACCCACACCCAATAATCACCTATATTTCAAACTCTGCCAATCACATTTCACCAAACTCCGCCCACACCCAAGAATCTCCGCCTATATTTCAAACTGCCAATGACAATTGACCAAACTCCGCCCACACCCAAGAATCTCCGCCTATATTTCAAACTCTGCCAATCACAACTGACCAAACTCCGCCCACACCCAAGAATCTCCATCTATATTTCAAACCGCCAATCACAATTGACCAAACTCCGCCCACACCCAAGAATCTCCACCTATATTTCAAACTCTGCCAATCACAGTTGACCAATCTCCGCCCACACAGACAAAAACCTCCCCCTATGTACTGCAGAGACCCATACTTGTCTGAAGCAGCTGACGTTGAGCTCAGATCAATTTCTAAAACGCGATTCTTGATCGGAACATTCCTGCTAATAATTAACAGTATTAATAGGTTAAGTCATTTTAAATCTGTAGATGATTATTGGATTAGTTTTAGAAAATAAAGGTGCTACTAAGGTGGAAATTTGTGTCCTTTTAAGAAMATATATGAAGGAGAGACATCTGGTTATTTAAACTTAGCACAAAAAGTAAAGAAATGTATGTTTGGTGGATTATTTCTTTGCTTCTAGGCAATAAAGCCTGTTAATTTCCCTTTTAAATGRCGCCACATTTGTAAGGATCATGCATTTGTGGGATGAGCAGTAGAGCTTAGTTTGTGGATTGTGCACATGAAAAAGTTGCCAAATTTTCTTTAGTCCCCCCACCCCAYAATGTGCTGCCATTCAGGTGCAACAACAAAGAAATGATCTACCAAACCCTCATTTCCTTAYTTTTTGTGCTAYGTTTAATAAGAATTCCATATAATATAAATAAAATAAGTGTTTAGTTTTGATTTGAAGGTTTTTTCCTGGTCTTTTCTCCCTCACATGTTCACTCACTCACCCACACTCTGAAATGTTGGGGGGTCCATCAGAGCCGTCGCCACCATCGGTCGTCTTCACGCCCGCGGCGAACATGCAACCGGACTGTGTTTGTGTCTGTCCGCAGGCCCCCGAGCTGGGCCCGGGCCCCAGCTCCGGCCCCGAGCCGCTGGCCTGGGGGATGGTGTACACCTTGGAGGCGTCGGCGGACACACAGTACCTGGCACCGCGGGCCAGGGGACTGCCAGAGTGGTGCGAGCCACTGATTAAACAGCAAAAAAACAAACAAACAAAAAAAGCATAATGTAACTCAAAAGTGACCAAAATAATAAATGACAAATAAAAGCAAAGACAAACGTAAAAAATGACGACAGTAAAAGAAGAGTCAGCCACAAAAAGCAACATAAATAGATCAGATGTATGGACTCAAACACAGAATGGATCATGATGCTTCTCTAAATGATAAAACCAGTYCCACTTTAACCCACCGCTGATCGTCCTGCTGAACTTTGTCCTTTCAGTTTTTTGTCARATATCAAGTGTCAAACCACATTTATGGGTCGGTGCGTTCAAACTACAGAGAGGCATTTCCCTCCACACGTAGAGCTCCTCAGACATCTGCTGCCGTGACCCCGCTGATTTATGCTTCTCCGAGCAGAACGAGGCAAAGAACTGCACGCCTCCGTGCATGTCAGCAACTGGCTTTCATTTCATCATCAGGCTGAACTCACCCTTGAAATGAGGACCAAATGGTTCAAAGGAAGGATTCATGTTTTACCTGAACTATTAGAATTAAGAGTTTAGACGACAGCTTTATCAAAAGAACTGCTTTAGTTTTTAAATGTGCCAAATAAAGCTGGTCTGAACCCCCAACATCCCATTTCTTTAGATTCTGCTTCTTGTAACCCATTAAAATAACATTTCTGAATTGTTTTAAAAAGCTTTTACAAATCCTTGGCTGTTTTTTCACTTGTTTTCAGTGCAAAATCAAAAAATTTTAAGTAAAATGTTTTGGATTTCTTTAGTTAAGTCAAGTAACTTTGCTCTGTGATTCATTCAGACATGAAGAAGAATGAAACTGTTGTATGAAAAAAGAAAAAAAACAGTTTTAAATAGCATCTTATGGCTCTTTGTCATAATTTGATTACAAAACAAAATAATGATTTTGCACCAACTATTTATCAGATTATTAAACAATCACTGGATTATGCCTTTAATCTCTAAATATTTTATACTTTGGTATATTTAAAAAACTGTTAGACCTATACGTTTAGCATATGTTATGTTTTTACATATATCATACATGTCTTTGAATATTTTTATCAGACTGTATGTGTTTCAGTAGATGATCAACTGAAGGATGATTTCAGGTCCTGCATCAGATTTTTCAAGATATTTTCCTCTTTTTCCTTAGTAAGTAAAAAGTAAGTAAGTAAGTAAGTAAGTAAGTAGGTATGTAAATAAATAAGTAAGTAA
>NW_013952435.1:209092-213472 GCF_001266775.1 Austrofundulus limnaeus | reverse complement strand
GTAAATAAGTAGGTAAGTAAGTAAATAAATAAGTAAATACATAAGTAAGTAAATAAGTAGGTAAGTAAGTAAATAAGTACATACATAAGTAAATAAGTAAGTACGTAAGTCAGCATGTGAAGTAAGCACGTAATTACATAAGTTAGTAAAGTAAGTGCATAAGTAAGTACGTAAGTAAAGTAAGTATGTAAAGGCACTGTCACACTAGACAACTTATGCCGACTTATCAACATTTTAAAGACGTCTACATTGAAGATGGAATAAAAAAAATCAACAGGAAGCTTCTTTTCAGCGTGTACGTAATGTAATAAAAAACTGATCAAATACATAAGTTTTATTAGCAATTAGACATAAAAATGTTTCATAAGTTGGCATAAGTTGTCTGGTGTGACAAGGTCTTAAGTAAATACATAAGTATGTAAAGTAAAGTAAATAAGTATGCAAAGTAAGTAAAGAAAGAAAGTATGTAAAGTAAGAAAAATAAGTGAAGTAATTATGTAATAAGTAAGTACGTAAAGTACTCCACGTATTCCAACATTTAGAAGCTACAACCTGAAATCATGGATCCAAAACTCTACAGGAAGCCAACAGAGTAAATTGTAAATATACTATTTTAACTGCTGTAGAACGTTTTCTAGGCCTGACAAAGTTTTTAAAAGTTTCCCTTTTCCATATTCATTTTAACACAAAGCAGAATACGGTGTCATGGTCATGACAAAAAATGAGTGAAAAGCAGCAAAAACCGKTGGAAAAACTTTGAAATACCCTCAGAAAACCTAGAGAGCTGTTACGTTCGAAAGATTACAACAAAGTTTGATTCACAGGAAAACAAATATTAAAAAAAAGGTTAAAAACTGCAGATAAACTCAATAAAACATGAAGATCAGAGCTGATGATKCTCATAATCATGATATTTGTGGTCACAGCCTGTAAAATGTGCTCCTGCTGCTCTARTTTTTTTCTGTAACGACATCTTGAGGTGAACAACTGAAGCCCCTCACACAGATTAAAGTAATCCAATCCAATCCTGTACGACACAAACAAACAGAAACTCAGATTTAATGTTTCCACAGAGGAGGACTTGGAGAACCTGTGAGGTGACTTCAGGACAGCTGGATGAACCGGGCGACGGGTCAGCAGACGGTGAGCACGAGCAGGTCGGGTCAGTAAACGTTTCCATCCTGTGCAAGTGTGTGTGTGTGTGTGTGTGTGTGTGTGTGTGTGTGTGTGTGTGTGTGTGTGTGTGTGTGTTTTCTGGTGACATTTGGGGGCAATTTTAAGACAAAATGCTGACATTTGTGAACAACTGGTGAATTTGGGGAACTAAGTTGAGGCCCCATTTGGTTTAAATGCCATTGGTGGGTTGGGGGTTGGGTTTAGGACCAAGGTGTGAATTGAGTTTAGGTTAGTTTTAGTGTCAAACCTGTGAGGTTAGCCTTGGGGTTTGTGGTCAGGGTTAGGCTGTAGAAATGTAATGGAAGTCAATGGAATGTCCCCAAATGTATAGCTGGGCGAACCTGTGTGTGTGTGTGTGTGTGACAGAAAGGATAATAGACTGTATAATTTGGCAGCAGCGGTGTGTTTGTGTATTCCAGCGCAGTAGATTTTGCTACGAGCCATGTACCGTGACAAAAGGGTGTGAGTTTCCACTGGCAGGCAGAWGAGTTCAGTGACCCAACAGGAGTTAAAACACAACAGAACAAAGTGTTTACCCAAAGAGATGAGGGGAATAAAAGAAAGCACCAAAGCATCCAAAACTGTAATAAAAAAAACCTTATAGTCTCTCAGTAAAGTGTGCAGATTACCCTTTGATCTCATTTCTTTAAGCCCCAAAACTATTCATAAGAGATTAACATCTTATCTTGGAAAATCTTTTTTTTTTTAAACACAAGCAGCTCAAACATCGGCGCCACAACATGTTTGATTTGTGTACCTGGAGTGTGAGGAGATCTCGCTCAGGTCTCCGATGCTGCCCTCGGTCACGTGACCGGACAAAATGGCCGAAGGGAAGCTCTGCTGCAGGTACAGCTTCCCGTGGTCGTCCTCCGTCAGCCCGTCCTCGTGGTGCTCCGAGACCCAGGCGTGTCCCTGCTCCCCCGCCCTGCCCTGCAGCAGCACCCGCGCTCCGGGGGGCGCGCAGGGATTGGTGTCGATGCCGCTGTCCGTGGAGGCCCCCTTGATGTAGGTGAGGCCCAGCAGCTCCGGGTCCATCAGGTCCCCGGAGCCGAAGTGCTTGTCGTCRCTGTTGCTGGAGGCGTTGCTGGACAGAGTGTTGCTGCTCGAGTGGCTGGAGTTTTTATCCCCCGTCTGGTCCAGGAGCAGAAAAACAAAACAACACAAATGTTTCTTACACTCCTTACTTAACAAGACAAGGAGAGGTTCACCCACGTGTCAAACTCAAGGGTCGTGGGCCAAATGAGGCCCACCACAGCACGTTTTGTGGCCGGCCAGAGCTCTGAAGAATTATTATTCCAAAGAATAAGCTGCTTTAAAGCCAGCATTGATCATAAACTACATCTCCCATWATGCATAGTGAATAGTTTACCCATGTAATGACAGCAACCYATTACTACATGGAGCTGAWCAGCTAAAAGCTAAAATTAGCAAAACAGTTGATAAAAGCTCAATGTACCTAAATTTTAGCTAAAATTRCCAAAAYTTTAGCTAAAACTTAAAGTCTGAAAAACTGTGGCTTAAAGCTAAATTAAGCAAAACCCAAGCAAATACCTAAACATAGCTAAATTGTGGCTAATTGCTAAACAGAAGCAAAAAGTAACTAAGAGCTGAAATTTGTAAACTAGTTGCTAAAAATTAAATTGTAGCTAAATTTGCAGTGTAATATCTTCATTTTGCTGCATTTTCATAGGCTGCTTTTGCAGCAGCCAGTTGTACCGGGAAACTGGAATTTCCCACTTACAAGTCGGATATTTAAACAGGAACGCCCGTCCAGTGGGAATTCTCTGTTGCAAAGTGGGAGGGTTCAGAATTCAAGATGGCACCTACTCACCACAACTCAACAATGAGTAAAACTCTCTTACTTTTACTTTTAATAGTATTTCTATTTTATTTTTTTCACATTTAGTCAGTCATACTCGTAGTACTTTTCAGTGTTTATAAGAGGACGTGTTAAAACGCTGTTTCTATGCAGGAAATACCAGATAGAGCTGTTTGAGCTTTGAAAAACATCAGATGTGTGTCTGATTTAGTACCACATACCAAAAGGACCTGGGTCAGGGTTAAAAAACATAAAAAATCAGATTTGACATGTTTAAACGGACAGGAAATAAATCAGAAACGGATCGCATGGGTCAAAAAAAATCAGATTTGGGTCACATTTGCCTGCAGTGATTGTAGCCTTTGACACTCCTGCATCAGGCTCTTAGCAGGAAGTAAAAAAATATAAGCAGAACTTTAGTTCTTCTGTTTTTTATTTAATTACATTGTTTAAAGGGGTGGTTTGACTATTTACTGTATCAAATAATACAGGGAAGGAAGGCCAAAGCTGAAGCAAATACAAGTGATTTTTTTAAGTGAAATATGCTAAAAATGTTGACTAAGCAGAACAGATCCTCTGGTTCAGAAGTGATAAATAAAACATTCCCTCAGTGATGCCGTCCTGCAAACATAACATCTTTAATTATTGAGCCSTTACTAAAAAACAAGTTGCCAATCRATGGTTAAAGTTTGATTRAATGTCACGTCCTCAGCTGGAGACATTTACCCTGGACAGCTTGTTGGGCGAGTCTTTGCCTCCGTCTCTTTGTTTCAGGGGGTTCAGGATCTTGGTGGAGGGGATGTGCCACTTCGCCTCTGCAGAGAAACACGAGAACCGACCACAAGTCAGAAAGAACGCGTGTGGAAAGACTGGGAACTGCAACAACTGCAGGTTCTGTCAACCAGGAGGAGGACAAATTYATCAAAGCTACTAAAAATGAGTTGTTTGAGTCAAAACAAGCAGAGCTGAACTAAAACAAGCTAAAAGGAACTAAAAGCTGGAATTAGCAAAACAGTGGCTAAAAGCTAAATGTGGCAAAATTGGTAGCTGAAACCTAAACTTTGCTAAATTGTGGCTAATGGCTAAAATAAAAAAAACAGTTGCTACGAGCTAAAAATAGACAACTTGAAGTTAAAATGAACAAAGATTAGAGCCAAAAATCTACAATGTTTTAAAAACTTTAGCTAAATAAGTAAAATGAGCAAAACCATAGCTGAGGCTTAAACTTAACTAACTTGTGGCTAATTGCTAAAATGAGCAAAACCATAGCTGAGGCTTAAACTTAACTAACTTGTGGCTAATTGCTAAAATGAGCAAAACCATAGCTGAGGCTTAAACTTAACTAACTTGTGGCTAATTGCTAAAATGAGCAAAACCATAGCTGA
>NW_013952435.1:202604-209082 GCF_001266775.1 Austrofundulus limnaeus | reverse complement strand
AGCTGGTATTAATCTCATGGAGCAGGGTTCTTACAATAACATGAAATTAAAAAAAACACAAATATTTAAAATTATTGCACACCAACTGATCAAACCAAACACTTTGATTCATAAAAGGATAAAAAACTCTTTACCAAAATAAAAAAAAGTAAATAAGAAAAGATTAGTCTGAACATTCAAGTTATTACAAAAAAAAAATTATTTTACTTTTTAGCTTTCGAATGAGTGAAGAATTTACCTGCAGATCTCGTTCTTTCCAGAGTGGGCTCTCTCTCCCTGTGGATGTCTCCGTCCCCTCCCTGGATGTCCCCCGTCCTCTCATGCAGGATCGGAGACGGACACCTGGAGACAAAAAGAGACAAAAATTGTTCTTTAGAATAAAGACTTCAGTAGATCTACCACAGATCTACAGTGAGAGCCTTTCAGGTCAAATCTGACCTCTGAGTGCCAAAAACAATGATTAGCTTTATTTTTAGCTCTTATACAGTTATCAGTGTCTGAATTCTAGTTATTTTTGAGGTCTTTTAAATCACTGCTCTTCTGAACAAAAAATAAAGATTTAAAATAACAGAAAACACTTTAAGACACACAACTCATCAACGCTCTTTTATTCTTTTAAAACCAGCAASCAGACCTAATTTTATTACAGCCTGAGAAAGATGTGTGATGATAAAAACTACACTGATGATTTGGTCATTTTGTGCTGAAAAATTGCTGTCATTTTGTAAAATAGCGAGGCCTGAACAACGGTGCCGGGGCTGATTGTGGCTGCATTTATTCTGAGCAGAAAAAAATAAATCACAGGAGGACAATTTTAAGAGAAAGTAAGTGTTTTTTTGGTGGTTGTACCCATCGTATCCAGGCTGCTGGGACCAGCTGCTGCTKCCACACGGTCCTGGATCACTGGAGGACGACTGGTTAGACGGGGAACTGCGGTAGTGCTGGTCCCCCTTGTTACATATGGTGACCTGAGGGTTCTCCATGTCCTGCATCATCCTGGGCAAACGAGACAAACAGCATACGGCTATTATTACATTAATCTAAAGATTAAATAATCATCTGACATSTTTGTTTAGTTCAGAGTTTACATTTGAACCTGCCTCTGACTAAATGCTTTACTCCTGGAATAAAGTGACGTGTTAGAAGTAAAAATATTGATCGAGTAACTTTAGCACCGATAAAGTCCAACAACGTTACAATGTTTCTGTGGATTCTCGGGCTGTCTAAATTCAGGGGCTGGGTCCTTCGAAGGATCTGGCCTCCCCAGTCTAGGTGGGCCARGTCSTTGGTCGACCGTGAATTTGGACGGTCTAGTCTTCTGCTTTAAACAGAAGCAAAAATAGATTGAAATGTGCAAAATATCAATATATTAGTATTATTAATATTATAAAACAAAATTAGCTTGTGACGTAAGCAGCTGACAAATTCAGCCAGCAGAGGACCCAGACCCTGAATTTGGACACAGCATCAAGTCTTCCAGGACACGGAAAATTAAAAGAACAAAGACRAAACAACTGGACGTCTGTCCTGTAGCTAAAAACGTGGAGCTACAAGGTTTGGGTTAAAGTCTGGGGTAAAGCTTGCTAAACAAYTACAAATCCAATTTTTGTTTTACAGAAAAGAGCCGTAAGAATTATCGCTAGAAAAGATTACAACCATCCATCAAAGACATTATTTTGCAAACTGAAAATTTTGAAATTCTATGATTTGATTGACTATAATATTTTACTGTTTATGTACAACAAGTCTCACATTAACGTGTTACCTTCCAACATTCAGGCAAACTTTGTTAAGAGAGACAGTTGTTATTATCTTAAGGGGATGGAAATGTTTGTGAAACCATATTTTCATACTTGCTTGAGAGAAAGATGTACTTTAATCCAGGACATAGTTTAATCCAGGGTATAGTTTAATCCAGGGTATAGTTTAATCCAGGGTATAGTTTAAGCCAGGGTATAAGATTGTGGAATGGTTTGGAGGATGATCTTTAAAAATGCCAGATCTACGTATGCATTTAAGAAACAGTTAAAAGCTAGTTTGTTTAAGGAAAAGTAAAATGTGAATCTATATGAATTGTTGTTTGAGTTTTTATTTTTATTTAGTATTGTTTTGTAAATTATGTTTTGTTTGAATATATTCTGGGGATAAAAGGGGCAGACATAAGATTTATTCATCTTCTGCTAACTTTCGTTTTATTTTGATTTTTGATTTGTGTATTTTCTTTGTTTTTTATTGTATATAGTTATTTTTTAATGAAATGAATAATTTTTTTAATTGAATTGAATTGAATTGAATTGACAAACTGCATAAATCGAGGTTAGTGTCATTCTTATTACTGGACTTCACAGTAAAAGTTTCATGTTTCGCCTCATGACTGCTGAAAACTAAAAAGAGCGAYGTGGAGTGCCACAGCTCGAGAGGAAATTGTGGATAAAAAAGGAAAGATCATTGTTTGGCTTTTTTTCTCCTGGTAATTATTTCAAACAGATAAAAAACAAAAAAAAAAAACCTCATCAAAAACCATTGATATTAATACAAAACCCTTCCTGATACATTTATCAGCCATACTGCCCAGCTCTAATCACAAGGACACATTTATAAAAGGACTATAAAACGTCTCTCCCTCACATCAATAACACTTTTATTTGGTGTCCCAGCTCCTCGCATGTGAGCAGCRTGGATAATCTCCACAGAAAAATGTAAGCTGTCAGCGAGGTAGAATGTGTCGTTCTCCGAAGACAAACAGAAAACAGATT
This sequence comes from Austrofundulus limnaeus, assembly GCF_001266775.1. Lineage (NCBI taxonomy): Eukaryota > Metazoa > Chordata > Actinopteri > Cyprinodontiformes > Rivulidae > Austrofundulus > Austrofundulus limnaeus. Next base: position 206,326 of record NW_013952435.1, on the reverse strand, counting down.
AGTTCTGGTTCTAAGCTGCAGCCAGGAATCCAGATGGTGACTCCCTGCCTTCACGCAACACACAAAGGAAAAGAGATTTTTCTCYTTTTTTAAGGAGGATTCCTGCTTCAAACAGCCAGATAATAAAGTTTAATCATTTACTTTGCTTCACTAGTTTCACCATTATTTCACCACTTCCTGTTCAGAAGGTCAATCTGCTCCTCTGAGCTCTCCTGACATCTTGTAACACATTTATCACTCAAWTAAAAATGACAGGTTTATTTTTATAAATCCAAACTTTGAGCTCAAACTCATCATCCTTGATTAAAATAAAACAGATATTTAGACTTGCAGATAAAATACGTTCACACAAACAGAAAGTAATCACTTATGCTAAATTTGACAAATGGTTTCAATCCTTTGACCTTTAGGGAGCTGTCAGAACTGAACACATCATTAAGCGCGCTGAACAGATCACTACATTTCCTGCTGCTCTCCGTGTCCACGAGCTTTAATGTGAAACAGCAGCGTCTGTTTTTTTCTTCTTTCTCTGAGGAAATGATAAAGTTTTGAAAAGCTTCTCTCACGCTGCTAAAGCTYAGAGTTCAGAGAGTCAGGATTAAACCATATTTTAGTTTGTAAAGTTTAAACACATCTTTGACAGTTAAATCCACTCAGGTAATGYGAGTGAGACAAGCTAGAGTTGATTATTTTCACCTGCTGACGAGCTGAAGGTGGGCGATGATGTTTTTACTAGTTTCTGTGTGACGTKCGACCAAAACGACCTGATGTTTGTGACACACTTCCATCATGAAGTGAGGAGGCTTATCTTTCAGCTGCCCCTTTCTGCAGGGGTCGCCATGTTTAGCTAGCTAAGCTTTTAAGCATTGAGCTTTTAGCTTCTTTTAGTCACATTTTGCTACAATTACGTTTCAGGAAATGCTATTTCTCTGGTTACAAACATCTTGTTTCTTGGCTGTTCTCTTCTGCAGGGGTCGCCTATTTGAGCTGGGTACTTTTAGATAGTTAGCTTTTAGCCTTTTTTAGTCACATTTTGCTACAATTACGTTTCAGGAAATGCTATTTCTCTAGTAACAAACATCTTCTTTTCCTTTCTTGGATGCTCTCTTCTGCAGCAGTCACCAGTTGTAGCYAGCTACTTTTAAAACTTTAGTTGGCTTTTTGCTATTTTTTGTAGCATTTTGCTACATTTATGTTTCAGGAAATACTATTTTTCTGGAAACAAACTTTTTTTCTGTTCTCTTCTGCAGGGGTCGCCTATTTGAGCTGGCTACTTTTAGATATTTAGTTAGCTTTTAGCTTCTTTAGTAGCATTTTACTACAATTATATATTTCTGGAAATGCTACTTCTCTTGTTACAAACATATTCTACTTTTTCTTTATTGGATGCTCTCTTCTGCAGCGGTTGCCAACTTTAGCTAGCTACATTTAGGTGTTTAGTTAGTTTTATGCTAGTTTTGATAGCTTTTTTGCTACATTTACATGTCAGGAAATGCGATTTCTCTGGTTAAAAACATATACTTTCTTGAATGCTCTCTTCTGCAGCGGTTGTCAACTTTAGCTAGCTACATTTAGGTGTTTAGTTAGTTTTATGCTAGTTTTGATAGCTTTTTGCTACATTTACATTCCAGTAAATGCGATTTCTCTGGTTACAAACATACTTTATTTGCTGCTCTCTTCTGCAGCGGTTGTCAACTTTAGCTAGCTACATTTAGGTGTTTAGCTAGTGTTATTCTAGTTTTGRTAGTGAGCAAACTTGATTGTTTTACGCCGCATGCCCTTCCTGATGCTACCTGGATTCAAACCTGCAGCCCCAGTAGAACAATGCCGCGGAGCTGTCCACTGAGCTCCAGCACCTCCCTTCTGAAGAGCAGCCTCTTCACGCTCAGTAATCATGTTGCAATTAAGCATTTTTTAACTCAATTAGTGAAAATAGTCCAACAAATATGAAGATAATTTATGTTAAATTTATGCCTGTAGATTATTTGTCTCTGTAATCCTCTCCTCCTCTCTCCCTCTTGACTCCTTCACTCCCCTCTTGCTCTAACACTCTCTCTGGGGGGCTACAAATCGTGGTCCGGGGAAGAGCACCGTCTTTGTTTCTGCAGTAATTGGATGAGATGAGCCGAGCCGTGTCAGTGTCCCCATCACTTCCTCCTCAGCGGGGTGCAGGAAGACGAGGGTGTGGTGGTGGTGGTGGTGGTGGTGGTGGTGGTGGGGGGCAGGAGTTACAAAGAGGGGAAAATGAGCAAAGGACAACGGAGTCCTCCCACTTCCAGAGACTCTGATTAGGCAGAGAGGGCGGYCATTATCGGAGCACAGTCGGAACAGGCAACACCGGGAGGGGGGCACACGGGAAAGGTTATCAAGACCRTTGGGGTTTCATTAGGACGAACAAATCGCTGCTTTACACGGCTCAATGGAGACGTCCAAAAAGAGACGGAACAAAGTCCGAGTCCGGCCTCGTCGTCTGAGGACAGATGAAAGCAGGGCGGCGAGTTCATTTGAATAAAACGCTCCGTTTGTACCTATGCAAATATGTGAACACAATAACAGCTCCTCAGAGTCCCCGTGGCTCGTCTCGAAACAGGAAATACTCAGAGTTCAAAGATTTCACCACAAAGCATTTAGCTCTGTTCAGCGTTGTGTTCCTGGATCACAAACAGAAAAAAAAATCCTTTCACCCATTAAGCTTCACCAGCAGGAACATCCTGAAAGCTTTTTAATTAGTTTAGGTTCTAAATTTAATGTCTTTTTAAGGTTTGTCTGACTTAATGTGACACAAATGGTTTATTATCATACAGCCGGCGTTTTGGAGCAACTAACGGGACTCAGAAACTGACGTGAGGAAAAACATGACTGCCCGCCTCACGATAACCAGACACGAGATTAGAGACGATTCCAAGCTGAATTTACAAAAGAGAGACACTTCATGGTCTAAAAGAGGCTCTCTAATCTGATCGCAGGCTGCAAAAACAAAAAGTAGTCCCACAGAGGTTACAAGAATATTAGGAGTGGCCGAATCAACAAGCTGGACTCTTTTCTTTCCACGGGAAAGAAAAACATTCACACCAACCAGACAGCTAAAAACTTCAGAACAAACTATTTACAAGTCAGATAAAACTATGATTAACATAAACCAGAGTGACACCAGGAAGAAAAATAAAACAGAAGGCTCGTAACTGCTCATAATGCAAACCACACATCATCATCATCTGTAAAACACATGGAGGCAGGGTGACGATGAAGGCATGTATGAATTCCTTTGGCAACAAGATCCAAGTGTTTATTGATGAAGGGATGAAAGACAGAAGCAGCCGAATGAACAGTAAAGTGTGTGAAGACGAAGCAACAAACCAGATTTCAAACATTGTGTTTAAAATCTAAAGAATTAGTGGTTTGTTAAATCTTCTGCTTTGTGGTTAAGAGTGGTTTTATTTAACGTCATTAAAAGTTAGATAATTCTGACAGCAGCAAAATGTTAGCCAAATACTACAAGTAGCACAAGGCCAGCTTAACATATAGAAAGACAAATTAAAAGCTAAAGGGAACAAAAGTTAGCTAAAATCTAATAGTAGCAAAGAGTTAGCCAAATACTACAAGTAGCAAAAGGCTAGCTTAACATATAAAAAGACAAACTAAAGGGAAAAAAGGTTAGCTAAAATCTAATAGTAGCAAAATGTTTGTCAAATAGCAGAAGTAGCATAAGGCTAGCTTAACAT
>NW_013952435.1:193939-202594 GCF_001266775.1 Austrofundulus limnaeus | reverse complement strand
ACATTTAGGTGTTTAGTTAGCTTTATGCTAGTTTTGATAGCTTTTTGCTACATTTACATTCCAGTAAATGCTACTTCTCTTGTTACAAACATATTCTACTTTTTCTTTATTGGATGCTCTCTTCTGCAGCAGTTGTAAACTTTAGCTAGCTACATTTAGGTGTTTAGCTAGTGTTATTCTAGTTTTGATAGTGAGCAAACTTGATTGTTTTACGCCGCATGCCCTTCCTGATGCTACCTGGATTCAAACCTGCAGCCCCAGTAGAACAATGCCGCGGAGCTGTCCACTGAGCTCCAGCACCTCCCTTCTGAAGAGCAGCCTCTTCACGCTCAGTAATCATGTTGCAATTAAGCATTTTTTAACTCAATTAGTGAAAATAGTCCAACAAATATGAAGATAATTTATGTTAAATTTATGCCTGTAGATTATTTGTCTCTGTAATCCTCTCCTCCTCTCTCCCTCTTGACTCCTTCACTCCCCTCTTGCTCTAACACTCTCTCTGGGGGGCTACAAATCGTGGTCCGGGGAAGAGCACCGTCTTTGTTTCTGCAGTAATTGGATGAGATGAGCCGAGCCGTGTCAGTGTCCCCATCACCTCCTCCTCGGCGGGGTGCAGGAAGACGAGGGTGGGGTGGGGGTGGGGGGCAGGAGATGCAAAGAGAGGGGAAAATGAGCAAAGGACAACGGAGTCCTCCCACTTCCAGAGACTCTGATTAGGCAGAGAGGGCGGTCATTATCGGAGCACAGTCGGAACAGGCAACACCGGGAGGGGGGCACACGGGAAAGGTTATCAAGACCGTTGGGGTTTCATTAGGACGAACAAATCGCTGCTTTACACGGCTCAATGGAGACGTCCAAAAAGAGACGGAACAAAGTCCCAGTCCGGCCTCGTCGTCTGAGGACAGATGAAAGCAGGGCGGCGAGTTCATTTGAATAAAACGCTCCGTTTGTACCTATGCAAATATGTGAACACAATAACAGCTCCTCAGAGTCCCCGTGGCTCGTCTCGAAACAGGAAATACTCAGAGTTCAAAGATTTCACCACAAAGCATTTAGCTCTGTTCAGCGTTGTGTTCCTGGATCACAAACAGAAAAAAAAATCCTTTCACCCATTAAGCTTCACCAGCAGGAACATCCTGAAAGCTTTTTAATTAGTTTAGGTTCTAAATTTAATGTCTTTTTAAGGTTTGTCTGACTTAATGTGACACAAATGGTTTATTATCATACAGCCGGCGTTTTGGAGCAACTAACGGGACTCAGAAACTGACGTGAGGAAAAACATGACTGCCCGCCTCACGATAACCAGACACGAGATTAGAGACGATTCCAAGCTGAATTTACAAAAGAGAGACACTTCATGGTCTAAAAGAGGCTCTCTAATCTGATCGCAGGCTGCAAAAACAAAAAGTAGTCCCACAGAGGTTACAAGAATATTAGGAGTGGCCGAATCAACAAGCTGGACTCTTTTCTTTCCACGGGAAAGAAAAACATTCACACCAACCAGACAGCTAAAAACTTCAGAACAAACTATTTACAAGTCAGATAAAACTGATTAACATAAACCAGAGTGACACCAGGAAGAAAAATAAAACAGAAGGCTCGTAACTGCTCATAATGCAAACCACACATCATCATCATCTGTAAAACACATGGAGGCAGGGTGACGATGAAGGCATGTATGAATTCCTTTGGCAACAAGATCCAAGTGTTTATTGATGAAGGGATGAAAGACAGAAGCAGCCGAATGAACAGTAAAGTGTGTGAAGACGAAGCAACAAACCAGATTTCAAACATTGTGTTTAAAATCTAAAGAATTAGTGGTTTTTTAAACCTTCTGCTTTGTGGTTAAGAGTGGTTTTATTTAACGTCATTAAAAGTTAGATAATTCTGACAGCAGCAAAATGTTAGCCAAATACTACAAGTAGCACAAGGCTAGCTAAACATATAAAAAGACAAGCTAAAAGCTAAAAGGTTAGCTAAAATCTAATAGCAGCAAAACGTTAGCCAAACACTACAAGTAGCACAAGGCTAGCTAAACATATAAAAAGACAAGCTAAAAGCTAAAAGGAACAAAAGTTAACTAAAATCTAATAGCAGCAAAGAGTTAGCCAAATACTAGAAGTAGCAAAAGGCAAGCTAAGCATTTAAAAAGACTAGCTAAAATTAACAAAAGGCTATCCCCATGCTAAAAGTAAGAACAGCAGCTAAACGCTAATTTTAGAATAAAGCACAACAATAAGGAAGGAGCAGATTTCAAACAGAACAATATTTTAGATGCAATTAAAGAGAAGTCAACGTTTTTCTCTGGGGACAATATTTGTGAGTAAATAWAAATGTTTTGAAAACTGTAAAGCTGAATGTTTCTGATATACGAATGTCCAAAATATCACAAAGTTAGCATAAACAGATTTAAAAAAGGAAATGTTGGGAAATATAAACAAAAGAAACCAATAATTTAAACGCTGACAACCTGGAGCCGTCTGGCAGCTTCCTGTCGAAGGAGGTGCTTCGAGGGATGGCCGCCTGGTGCTGCTGGAGGATCTGCTGGCACTGCAGCCGGTCCGGACCCTGAGTGGGCGAGCCGCGGGACAGAGGCGCACCGGCGGCTGTGGGCACCCGATGCCAGGTCGTGTTTCTCCTGAAGGGGGTCTTGTACTCGCAGGGCGTACCCTCGCTGTCCACCTTGTACTCCACCATTGGTATCCGGTAAAGCTCGGAGCAGCCTCTGAGGAGGGAGGACACAAAGATCAAAGGTTCCTGTTTAATCCTCCATTCAAGAACATTCAAAAACCTTGAACACTGAATAAGCAGTTAATATAAAAATAACAAAACCAGAACAAACAGGTGCACATGCAGACCAAAGCGTGTGCTTATTTCATAAACATTTTGCACAYATTGGTCCGAYAGACACATCAGATATTCTGATATAAGAGGAAGCATAWAGAGGATTTTATTAAGAGCTGAAAATCTCCACCCTCGTGAGTTTCCCCTGAGTCACTCCACAGGAGAGGCCTTTTGTTCCTCAATCTCCATACCATTACTGCAAACAACACTGAAGCTACCTCAGAAGAAGAGGCCTGTGATGCCATTTCATGCAACATTAATCTCCAGATCTGGGCAGAGGCGTGGTGAGTGTGTCTGAGAAGGAAGGTATTTTTTTTTACTGGGTGGTGGGTTAAACAACCTCTGCTCTCCTAAGTTCAATTTCCAGGATGCAGTGGAGGGTGGAACGCTCTGTGTATTTCGCTGCGGTGCAGAAATGTACACACAGCGGTGCTTCGAGGAGGAGGATGGTCGGATTGCAGAGAGGCTGTGGTGAAAAGGGGGCGAATAATTCCTCTCAGGTGGGACCCTTTCATCAAACTGTTCTGTGAGTGGCCAGGCTGTTTACAGCTGACCTCCCACTGGAGCTGTGGGTGCTGTGGGAAGCAACTGGAAGCTCATCCTCCACTTCCTTTGAAGTAGTGTCACATATGATCTTAGCCAAGTCGGCCTCATCCGCAAAAACTGCAAAAAATGTCTTTTTCTGTGTGTTTATGGAGCAACAAGTGTAAAATAAAGTGTTGAAATATGTCACTAACACATTTGCATTATTTATCTCAATTTAAGGGTAAAATCTCAGTTAAAATATTCCATTAACATTTTATTGTTATTTAGCTAATTCTAATTAAAAGTTGAATCTTAAATGTTGTGGCTAAACATTGAAGATTACATTACATCCTGCAACAAAAGCAACCGCTAACACTGCCGAATGCCGCAGTTTGAAATGCTACTCGAACACCGGCTACAGCTGCAAGTTAGGTATCTTATAAGAAGCTTTAGCAGAGTTAGCAGTGTTTGCAGCTTTAGCAGAGTTAGTAGAATTAGCAACATTATCAGAGTTAACAGCATTAGTAGCTTTAGCAGCATTAGCAGTGTTGGCAGATTTAGCATTGTTTGTAGAATTAGCAGCATTAGCAGAGTTAACAGCATTAACAGCTTTAGCAGAGTTAGCAGAGTTAACAGCATTAGCAGCTTTAGCAGAGTTGGCAGCAGTAGCAGAGTTGGCAGCATTAGCAGAGTTAACTGTATTAGCAGTGTTAGTAGCTTTAGCAGAGTTTGTAGAATTAGCAGCTTTAGCAGAGTTTGTAGAATTAGCAGCATTAGCAGAGTTAACAGCATTAGCAGTGTTGGNTTGGTAGCTTTAGCAGAGTTTGTAGAATTAGCGGCTTTAGCAGAGTTGGCAGCATTAGCAGAGTTAGCAGCATTAGCAGTGCTGGTAGCTTTAGCAGAGTTTGTAGAATTAGCAGGATTAGCAGAGTTAGCAGCATGAGAATTGTTAGCATCAATGTTGGTTGCTTTTGTTAAAGGGTGGTGATGACATAGGAGCTGAGCTCAAACAGTAAAGTCTCCCTTCATCCTGAAATTCTTAAATGTAAACTTCAACACACAACCACAACATTTAAGATTTTAACTTTTAGTAAAAATTCATAAAATGTAAGAACAGCGAGCWAAACAACAATAAAATGTTAGTGGAAAAGTTTTAACTAAGATTTTACACACAGAAAGGGAGCTAAATGAAGAACATGTGTAGTGACATTTTTAACATTTTATTTTACACTTTGTGTTTGTTGGTTTGTAGACTTTGCAAAATATCCGTCCTTTGATTAAACATTCCAGAAGTCCTCATTGGATGCATTTCCAAAGTTTCTAAAACATGAAGGATTACTCCACTTTGTGATTATTTTTGTGGTAATTTTAAAAGGTAAAAACAAAGTTGCTGAGCGTCACCATGGATTGTATTTATTGTTGTTATTAACTCTGTTATTAACTCACTTGGTGGCAAACAGGTGCGTCTTATTTTTTCCACCAGGTTTATAAGCTTATGCTGAATCTTGTGTCAATTTAGTCCAGCGTTGGTTCTAGTTAGACTCCAGAGGACGATGCTCCTCCACCACTCGCCTCCAGGCCAACATTACAGTAAGTGACCAAGCACTCATTTCCTGCTGTTTCCCCATGATTTATACAGCGAGGGTGAGAGTCCCCGTATACATTACAAACATTCTGCTCACATCGGCTCATCTGCTGCAGCGGTGCTGACGGAGGGGCTCGGGAGAGAAACTCACGCTGTCACTTCTCGGTCAGAAAGCACAGCGAGAGACGGTGGCTGAGACCGCCGCTGCTGACAAGCTGTTACCTAGGCTTAGCCTTTCCCTGAGAGTAATGACGTGTGGCGGCCGAGTTTGACCACACGCACAGTTAATCATGCTAATGAGTGGATTAGCAGCCGTGTTTAAAAACAACTGACCAGCAGTCTGGAGGATTTAATGCTCTGGTTAGCATCCTGAGCAAGAAGTGAGTTATAGTGTGAAAGTAACGGGATAAAGATGAATTTCACGCATCAAATAAAGATCTAGTATTCCTCGTAGGAATGCATCTTATGCAACACCTTTCATTTCAGAACATCAAACTAAAGGAGGGATCAAATCTGGGTAAAAACATCGTCCYKCGCTGTTTGAAGGAATGATTCTYGTTCAGCTCAGTTGAAAACGTCTCTTCCTGCTCCTGGGTCTTAAGGAAACACTTAGAACTGTGTGACGACAGGACCTGGGACCTGAGTCAGAGCTGTCACTKCAACGGTAAGAGAAAGAGTGAGAAACGAGCTAATCCACCGCGGTCACAGCATGAAGGTTTGGACTTTGACCAGGAAGTGCTGGAGCATTGATAACAGGGTCGTTAAAGCGAGAGGGTCGACGAAATTAAAAAAAAAGGTGAAAAAATGAGCGAGGATTTCTTTGCAAACTGATCTGCAAAGGAAAAAAGAAAGAAGAGGGGATTAAGCCGAGCAATTTGTGCCGTGGGTTCTTTGAGTTTTGGTTTAGTGCTGCCGTCTTTAGCTGGGTGTTGGCATGGGAAGTGAGAAATCCGGCTTAATTTCAGTCCTGAGGAAAATTTGCGATGACGAGACCGATGACACTTTGGACGAAGGTCGCAATAGGCCATTTGAACGTCGCAACCAGGACTCGTTATCAGCAGGACGCCGCTGCAGGTCGGCCGACATTCAGAATAATCATCATTTTAAAAGATATATTTAGGATCAGAAGCCAGATCAAATTAAAGGATTGATATTTCTTGAAGGAATGCATGACTTTGCAGTCTTTCGTGGCAGAGTTAATCAAAACCCACAAACCTAGGAAGGAAGGAAGGAAGGAAGGAAGGAAGGAAGGAAGGAAGGAAGAAAGGAAGGAAGGAAGGAAGGAWGGATGGATGGATGGACGGACGGTTGGTTGGATGGATGGATGAATATGTGGTTGGTTGGTTGTATGGGCGGTTGAATGGATGGATGGATGGATGGTTGGTTGGTTGGATGGATGGATGGTTGGTTGGTTGTATGGATGGATGGTTGGTTGGTTGTATGGGCGGATGGATGGATGGATGGATGGAGGGAGGGATGAATATGTGATTGGTTGGTTGGTTGTATGGGTGGTTGGATGGATGGATGGATGGACGGTTGGATGGATGGATGGATGGATGGATGGATGGATGGATGGATGGATGGATAGATGAATATGTGGTTGGTTGGTTATATGGGCGGATGGATGGATGGATGGATGGACGGATGGATGAAAATGTGGTTGGTTGGTTGGTTGGTTGTATAGGCAGTTGGATGGATGGATGGATGGATGGATGAATATGTGGTTGGTTGATTGTTTGGGGAGTTGGATGGATGGATGGATGGATGGATGGATGAATATGTGGTTGGTTGGTTGTATGTATGGGCGGTTGGTTGGATGGATGGATGGATGTAATTAAAGTAAATTCTTATTCTTAGTATATTCTTATACAGTTTCTGCTCTCCACGAGATAGACAGACAGACAGACAGACAGATCGATCTCCGTACTGCTGAGGTTGTTGTTACACATCAAATGTCTAGTGGTTCATCAGTTGTATAACTAGATCTTGTGCTGTCAGTTAGTGTTTGAAGTTCGTGTTGAGGATGACTCTCAGCTGCTACCAAGCCTAATTTCAGCTCAACACCTGTAAAATTTCCATTTCCGTGTTGACAAATATCTTGAATGCTTGAATGTACGTAAAGGTTGTTCGTAAAGTGGAAAAATGTCGTTAAAATCCGTCCACTGGTTCATGAGATATTTTGCTGACAGATGAACGCACAGAAACATAGAGCACCGAGGGTCCCATCTGTTTCTGTTACTCTCAGCCCGTCTTGTAACGATATGCCGTATTATCCAGATCTTTTTGTTTACCCTCACATCTCTGGTGACCACACAGCAGAACACACAATCACTGCCATGTTCTGTACGTCACATTCCTGTTTCAAAGAGCTAATCTTCCTCATCTTCTTCTCGTTAAGTTGATCCAAGGATAACATGCTGAACTTGTTTAAAGCTCTTCGGAGTGATGATGGTGTTGCACTTAGTTCAAACCACATCCTGCCCTCAGTGTAAATCAAAACAACACAAGGTAAGGACAATTATAAATCTCAGCTAATTTAGGACCAGTTCAGGTAGAATTGTTGTTTTAATTTTTACCCACTAAACAGATAACAGCGTGAGACTGCAGCTAATGTTAGGAAATCTAAACAATATTTCCAGAGGAAACTCGTTTCTAAACTTATATTGGTGCAAATAAAAACAAACTTCCCTGTCGAGGAGTCCGGAGACTTTGTCTGGAGGTCATGTGACTCTTGTCCATTGTTGCCAGACTGAACCCCCCATCCCTGTGGTCTCAGGGGACGGACTGACTGACTGACTGGGGCCTTCCCAGCTGAATTCCTTTCCTTTGAGATAATCGTGGGGAAACTGGAGCACTTATTGTTGACTGCAACACTTTGGCAACTGAAAGACGCAGAACCAAAAAAAGCAACCGAGGTACTCCAGATTCTTCATCTAACCTCTCACCTCTCGGGTCGATGGAAACCTTGGGAGAAAATTTGTGGGACTTCGGACAAAATGTTGTGGTTGTCAAAGGAGGAACACTGAAAAACAGAGTTATGCTAAAAATAAAGGAGGGTCTCCTTATTCAGGTGGGAATCTTTGAGCATCTCACCACTCCTTTGCGGCTGCATAGTAAAGATAAAACTCTTATTGATGCGTCACAGAATTCAAATTATTGTTTTACAGTTTTTATTTTTAAAAAATTTAATTGTAGAAAAACACTCAAATCCATCAAAAGTTTGGTTTCCTTTGAAATCAGTAAAATTGCTACATTTGTGGTTATCCTGTGCTACATTTAGCTTTTAGAAAGTATTTTGCTACTTTTTGCTACTAGCTAGCCTTTTGTTACTTTAAGCTTTTAGCTTATCATTTGATAATTTAGCTTTAAACCAGTCCTTTGTTAATTTTAAATATCTATTTTTAGCTACTTTTTGCTATTCTTAGCTAGCCTTTTGCTAATTTTACTTTCTAATTAGCCTCTTGATACTTTTAGCTTCTAGCTACCCTTATGCTGCTAAAGTTTGTAGCCAGTCTTCCTAAATTATAGCTAGATACTTTAAGATTTTTGCAAAAYTATTGTACTTTTTAGGAAACATTTAGCTTATTTTACCTTTTTAGCAAGATCTTTGCCACATATTGGCTGTGTCCAAAACGACAGGACGGGTCCTCCGGAGGACCCAGACTCCCCGGTCTCGGAGGGCCGGGTCCTTGGTAGACCGG
>NW_013952435.1:162408-193481 GCF_001266775.1 Austrofundulus limnaeus | reverse complement strand
TAGCCTTTTGCTACTTTAGAGTTTAGATAGCCTTTTGGTAATTTTGCTAGTATTTTGCTTATTTTACTTTTTTTGCGAGCTTTTTGCTACATTTAGCCTTTTGCTACTTTAGGTTTCACAAAATATTTGCTATATTAGCTAGATTTCCATCACTTTTAGTTTTTAGCTAATCATTTGCTACTTTAGTTTAAGCTAGCCTTTTGTTAATTATAAATAGCTATTTTAGGCTTTTAGCTATTCAATGCTACTTTTAACAAGCCTTTTGTTAATTTTACATCCTAGTTAGCCTCTTGATGTTTCTAGCTTCTAGCCACTCCTTTTCTTGCTTTAGTTTTTAGATAGCTTTTTGATACATTTGGCTTTTAGCTAGACTTTTGTTAATTTAGCTAGATTATTCTACTTTAGTTTTAGTTAGCCTTTTGTTAATTTAGCTAGATTATTCTACTTTAGTTTTAGTTAGCCTTTTGTTAATTTAGCTAGATTATTCTACTTTAGTTTTAGTTAGACTTTTGTTAATTTAGCTAGATTATTCTACTTTAGTTTTAGTTAGCCTTTTGTTAATTTAGCTAGATTATTCTACTTTAGTTTTAGTTAGCCTTTTGTTAATTTAGCTAGATTATTCTACTTTAGTTTTAGTTAGCCTTTTGTTAATTTAGCTAGATTATTCTACTTAATTTTAGTTAGCCTTTTGTTAATTTAGCTAGATTATTTTACTTTAGTTTTAGTTAGCCTTTTGTTAATTTAGCTAGATTATTCTACTTAATTTTAGTTAGCCTTTTGTTAATTTTAGCTAGCTACTTTATGCTTTTAGCTAAATGATTGTCATTTTAGCTAGCATTTAGCTTCTTTAACCTTTTTAGCAAGACTTTTGCTACATTTGGCTTTTAGCTAGCTTTTTGATAATTTAGCTGGACTACTACTACTTTAGTTTTTAGCTAGCCTTTTATACGTTAGTTACTTTAAGCTTTTGGCTAAATTATTGCTAGTTTTAACTAGCATTTAGCTCATTTAACCCGTTTAGCAAGCTTTTTTCTCATTTAATTTTTAGCTAGCTTTTTGCTACTACATATTTTAACTAGCCTTTCGCTACTTTGCTTTTGGTAGCTATTTGCTACATTTACATTTCAGAACATGCTATTCTTCTAGTTACAAACATAATGTACATTTTTTCATAGTTTATTTATTTTAATCATCATTTTTATTAACATTAAAAGGAAATGAAAATGAATGTGCCTGAGTTAGTCTCTGCTAATTTTCACCTGCAGCCCCTAAAGTCTAAATCTAAGAGCCACTTTCTGAGGAAACCCATCCATAAATCCGTTTCTTCAGGCGTGTCCAACATCAGTGGTGTGAGTCCAACCAAGACAAAAATCTCTTCCTGGCTCAGACTTCATGTCAACAGCCTCTTTTACCAAATCCTCTGCTCTGTGACCACAGCTTCCAGCAAGCCGGGCCGACATTTGGCCACACAGAACCGGTTTGGGATGATGTTTTGTTTTGCTTGCTTCCTCCTTCCCTGAACTGCGATTATGATTGTATCATCGTGTATCATTGCTGATTGTGGTAAGAGGATTAGACGGCGGTTCTGCCAGAGATGCTTTCCTGTTAGAGTCCCAGACGAAGCATGTTAGCCCACCATCTGGGAGAGCAAATATCTTACTTCTGTGTTGCCAGGCGGGAAAATAAAGTAGGAGGGYGGTTAAACGGTTGCTTAAAGCAAAGTCTTTGACATTAAGTGGAAAACCCTTAATATGTTTCATTAAAAAATAAAATTTTAWCACCTCTTCTTTTCAGTGATGTAATCTAAAAATCAGAATTTATCTTTGAGGAMCACTTAAAGCTGATTACCAAAGAAAATCACAATTAACACATATTGTGGAGCTATTCTTCAAATCGTCTCTTTTGTTGTGGCAGAGCGGAACCAGCATTTTCTGGTACACAAATCTGTCGGCCCGAAGCAGACGCAAAACAAAGATGTCGAAAATCCGAGTGTGAAAGAGCGGATGGATGCGATTTCACAGCACGGTCTGTCTCTCGTAGACAAAACAAGCAGATGTGCTTCTCAGAACAAGCGTTTTAACACAAACCTTCAAAACCTCTCATCACAAAAGCCCGTTTGAAATATGCCTCTCTCTCTTTTTCTGAGTGAGAGCGATGGACTCTCGCTCCCGAGGGAGTGTGTCCCCATAAARAGAGGAAAAAAAGGCAAACACTTGCATCCTAATTGCTGAAAAGGGACGTTATTCTAGGTTAGAAAAAAGCAATTTACAAATGTGAGCTGTCAAACAACGGCGGCGAGATTTGAGCCATTAATCAAACGGCTCATCTCATTATCGTTAGAGAGAAATGCTGACTGTTCGTGTCTCTGCGGCTCTGTTTGTGCTCACAAAGACACCTCTCTGTACAGAAATGATAAAGAACAGCATCAACAAGCAGTACAGTATGTACTGCAAGCACTTATTAAAGCTCTTTTTTTAAATGAGAGGAAATGTCAAACTTTTTATCAAAAAGTGCAGAAAAAGTTAGGAAAGAAATAAGCAGAACACGTTTCACCAACAACCCATTTCCAAGACTACATCTGGTCTGTGCTGTCTGACAGCAGGTGGGCTTTTACCTTCGAGGAGTGCCGTCTTCGTGAGGCTGGATGATGACCACCTTCACGGTGACGGAGGTCCGCAGCAGGTCGATCATCTGCTCGTGGGTGAGCGTGGCRACGGCCACCTTGCAGATCTCCACCAGCCGGCTGCCCTGCCTCAGCCCCGCCTTCCAGGCGAAGCCGAAGGGCTCCACGTCGGCCACGATGCCCTCGAAGTTGACGTGGAAGCCGAGCTGCCCGAGGCTGTTCCGGCGCAGGGTCATCTCGGTCGTCTCGCAGCCTCTGGTGGCGATCTGGGATCAGAACCGAGATAGACGCATTAATCATCTGCATAAAATGAAATACGCATGGATTATTGTACAAAAATCCAACAACATGCATCCAAAAACAAGGAAAACAAAACAGAAACACAGCTGGAGCAGTGGTTTTTTTAAGCAGAAGAACCACGTGTTTGTTCAGCTAACTTGAAGAATCTTTTCAAATTTAAATCAGGATTAGAGCTGAACGATATCGTCAGAGAATCATCATCACAATGTACGTGTCCCACTGTTTGTCCTAAATCAACATGTTCTATAACGTGTTTAACGAAGCTTTTATTTTGACGAATAACTTCATGTTATAAAAGATAAAACTTAAATTTTGTTGTGAAACCTCTAGGACAAAAATGGCAATGTTTTCTAGAGAAACGTTGTCGAACACGGCACAGAAGCTGAATCAACAGAAGGAAACGGGGCTGCATTTACTTCCTGGCGCCGTCATCTGTAACCCAGCAATGTGACGCCCCAGTGGCTAAACAAGGTAAGCTAGCAAAAATAATGCAGTATCATGCGCAGTAACAATTTCAGGTTTCGCAGTAACAATTTCAGGTTTCACAAAGTGCCTCATAACTGCCTAAAAATAAAAAAAGAACAGCGGGAGTGAAAGGAAAAAATGATGCAACTGCTCGAGATGAAATTGTGGATAAGAGGAAAGGTCACATCACCAGTTTGGCCTAATTTTAGATAAAAATTTGACAAAAGTCAGACCAATTTTGCTTAAAACTAAAATTATCAATATCGACCAATATAAAACGCTTACGAAGATTTTCAGTCGTATCACCCAGCCCTACTTGCACCACCTTTCTCCACACACACAGACACACACGTCTATGAACAAACTACAGCATCTCTTTGGATGCTGCATGAACCTGTCTGTCTGTGTGGAGCTGAGTTTCCAGAGAAACAACATTTATACACAAACACTTTCATCAACTGTGTATTTAATAAYAACATTTGGAAACCTAGCATGTAAAAAAACACTTTGCTTCTACGTTTTCCACAGTTTTGGCACTCTGCTACAGACTCGACCTTTTAGCCCATAAATATTTGATGGTTTTAGCTCGTCCAAATGTGTGCCAGGCTGGATGGAATTAGTCAAGTCTTGTTCAGTCATGTAAATCAAGTTGCTCCTTTTTGCTCAGCGTTAGCTTTAGCTTTAATGCCGCTCAGGTTCAAATAAAGTTCAGGGAAACTGCTTTCTGCTAGAGAAATGTTCCTGCATTTAAATGTATATTCTAAGCAATGAGAAAACTGTGAATTGGTTTACATTCATGGGTTTGGTTAGTGTGTGAGGTTTCTCTGCAGCTTTCTGACTTTTCAGGGGGAAAGGTAACTAAATCCAATGAGCTGTAATCAGCCATCAGATTAGTTTTGGTTCAGCTGTGGGTGACTGCTTCCATTTGCTTCAGAGTGGCAGCTGGCTGTAGAAASATTAACACAGGCTATGGATTGTCAACACTCCAAGACTCCTCAGCATGGCAGAAAACCAACCTCACGCCAACCGAGACACAACTGTGTCACGACAAACACGTCAGCATTTCCTCCTCCTTCAACACTCAAATGTTTCAATCTATGGCTACAAACTAATTATTACAGAAACCAAATCACTATATATTTATTAAAAGTGATAACTTGAAACAGGTTTTCATGCCAAACCAAATAATGGGCTTTAATAACCAATTATAATGATAAAACTGTCAAACATTAGCACATAAAAAATGTGTTGCCAAGTAATGTTGGCACTGATCCACGAAGAGGGATGACAGACAGCTCTGACAGGAACAATAATCAGCAGAAACATGTTTAAATCACAACAAAACCTCAGAAAAAAAGGAGTTGACTCCATGCAAATGAGTCGATCAAAGGCTGCTCCACGCCTCGAGGCAGATTATTGTTATTTTTTCAGATATTTGTTAAAGTTCTAAGAACAAATTAAGAACAGTAACACTCAGACCAACTGTTTGTATTCTGGACTTATTCAAAGTGCTACCTGCAACAGGTGAGATGCTAACTGTTTATAACTTTTAACAGAACTCCACTTTAATATCTGAACCACACTTAAACGGTTGCATATGAGACTAATGTGAACGCAAGTTTTTAGTGTTTGCAGTGACTCATAAAATCCACAGATGGTGATTAATCTGTTTGTTAGCTTCTGCAGATTTTTACACGTTTAGCAGTTTAGTATTAAAGAAGCTTTATTTTTAGTTAGCAGATTGAGTTTCTTAGCAGCTAGCGATTAGTTGTTAGCGTTAGCTTCTACWAAAATTTACATGTTTAGCAGTTTTGTGTTAGCAAARCTATATTTTTAGTTAGTGGATTTTGAGTTAGTGAAGCTAACTTTTTGGTTAGCTGTGCCCACCACTGGAAAACAGCAACTACTATTTTCTCTTGTTGATGTTAGGGCTGTAAAAATACTGATACGGTGAAATATTTAATTTCCTGATACTGCATTCATTTTCAAAAGCACTGTACCAGTTTATAATTAAGGCTTAATGGACGGATGTTGTAAGAAGAAATGTGAAATACAAATGTAGTTAAAATAAAAATAAAAATAAATTGCATTGTGTGCTCTTTATACTGAGTTTTTACAAATTCAAATCTTTTGGGGAAACAATGGTGATGCATCGCCTTGCTTACWGTATCGCATTGTGATATTTCCTGATATATCATGATATGTATCATATCACCAAATTCTTCACAACACACAGCCCTAGTTGTGGTCAGGCAGGTTTGTGATTCCATCCATCCATCCATCCATCCATCCATCCATCCATCCATCCATCCATCCATCTTCTTCCGCCTATCCGGGGTCGGGTCGCGGGGGCAGCAGCTTCAGAAGGGAGGCCCAGACCTCCCTCTCCCCAGCCACTTCTTCCAGCTCCTCCGGGGGAACTCCAAGGCGTTCCCAGGCCAGCCGAGAGACATAGTCCCTCCAGCRTGTCCTGGGTCTTCCTCGGGGCCTCCTCCYGGTGGGACATGCCTGGAACACCTCACCAGGGAGGTGTCCAGGAGGCATCCTTACCAGATGCCCGAGCCACCTCAACTGGCTCCTCTTGACGTGGAGGAGCAGCGGCTCTACTCTGAGTCCCTCCCKGATGACCGAGCTTCTCACCCTATCTCTAAGGGAGAGCCCAGCCACCCTGCGGAGGAAACCCATTTCGGCCGCTTGTATCCGGGACCTCGTTCTTTCGGTCATGACCCAAAGCTCATGACCATAGATGAGGGTAGGAACGTAGATCGACCGGTAAATCGAGAGCTTCGCTTTCTGACTCAGCTCTCTCTTCACCACGATGGACCGGTACAGCGCCCGCTTTACAGCAGACGCTGCGCCAATCCGCCTGTCGACCTCCCGCTCCCTTCTTCCCCCATTCGTGAACAAGATCCCCAGATACTTAAACTCCTCCACTTGAGRCRGGDCGACCCCCCTGACMCGGAGAAGGCACTCTRCCCTTTTCCGGCTCAAGACCATGGCCTCDGATTTGGAGGCACTGAGCCTCATCCCGGCCGCTTCGCACTCGGCCGCGAACCGCTCCAGCGAGAGCTGCAGATCTCGTTCCAATGAAGCCAACAGGACCACATCATCCGCAAAAAGCAGAGATGCGATCCTAAGGCCACTACAACGGATCCCCTCAACACCTCGGCTGCGCCTAGAAATTCTGTCCATGAAAGTAATGAACAGAATCAGTGACAAAGGGCAGCCTTGGCGGAGTCCAACTCTCACCGGAAACGAGCCCGACTTACTGCTGGCAATGCGGACCAGACTCTGACACCGGTCGTACAAGGACCTGACAGCCCGTATCAAAGGGCCCGGTACCCCACACTCCCAGAGAACCCCCCACAAGGCCCCCATTGGGACACGGTCGAACGCCTTCTCCAAGTCCACAAAACACATGTAGACCGGTTGGGCGAACTCCCATGTACCCTCCAGGACCCTGCTGAGGGTGTAGAGCTGGTCCAGTGTTCCACGACCAGGTTTGTGATTCCTCAGCACACAAAAAACAGAACAGRTTGTCCATTTAGTGCAGAAAACAAAACAAAAGAAAAAAAATGGCAGCATGTTTTGGACCTCACGCCAGGAAAACTTGTCTAATAAAAGCAGAACATGAGGCCACCCAGCTCGGAAACACCCCRGAGAGCAGGACGTTTCCACAAAGCCTTTTAGCTGCGTCTCACACTGAGTTTCCCTCCGTGTAGCAGCGACCAATCTGTTCGCGCCGGTTCGCATTACATCACAAGTCCGGCAGCCTGTAAATCCACTCAGAGAAACCTGATTCCATGCAAACTTTGGGACAGACACCTTTGGGACAAAGTCCTCAGCATCAACTCATAACCAGACTGCTGCTGCCATGCCTTTATTTTAATACTTACTCAGAGTTTCCACTGAGAATACACAGATATATTAAAAAATTTGAGGAAGACTAGCACAAAAGACGAGAAAATTATTTTTCTTGGCTAATCACGAATGCTAATATATACTACTGTGTCCTTTCTTATGATAAGTTGAGCAGACAAAGCTAAGTTATGCAGAATCTTTAAACACACCGAGCTGTGGATTCACTGCAAAACGTGATTAATGGAAAAAAAAAACAGTAAAATACGTTGTTTTTAGCAGGAAATCAACTGTTACTGCTGTTCTGCTGGTTGGAGTTTGATAAAAATAAATAAAGAAACATTCAAGGCTGTGAGAAGCGCAAGAAAGCACAAAAACCTGAATAAATCATGTTATTAAAAAGACAATCGGTGGTCAGATTAAAGGTTTGGCCAAGAAAAAAAAAGCAAAAACACAATAAATGCAAACAAGATTTCTGTGTTTTGCATAAACGTGGAGCTGATCACATGAATGTGGAGTTATAAAGATGGCTGAGGAAAAGCTGTAAAAGGAATTGGGGGTAAGATGACTTTGTGGGGATTTCTCAGCTGGAGCGAATATTAGGCCAAATGTCTTCTATTCTTAGTCYGCCAGACCCAAAAATGTATCCATGTTTCCACTCCTCCCCCTTAAAAACTGGGTTGGTGTCCTCTTTAAACTGCCTCATCCTCTACCTGCTCCCAGATATCCTCTGAAAATGACATCGTTTCTAATCTTTCATTCCATTTAACGAAGCTCCGCCTCCGACTTCCTGTTCCTGCAACAAAACCTCATAATGGTTCATCMTCATCAACCTGCGACCTGAACGCACCTCTGTATTCTGAGTCATATTCAGAGGGAAAATAATCCTCTCTGAAGCTCAATGAGTCTGTTTACAGAAGCTGCTGGTGGAAACGTCCAGAGACTGAGATGAAGGAAGTTGTGAACCTCAGTGAAGGTGAAGGTTAACCGAGCGAGAACATTTCTGACCTGATGATCAAAGCAAAGCAACAAGGGTTGTAACATTTTGAAAATACCCAGTTGTACCACAAAGAGATCACAGTTATTTCAAAGTAAAAGCACTTAAATATAAGGTGGTGATATTTTCCACAAAGCCAAAAAGTGATATTAAGATTTACCAGGTCACTTGGTTGGCAAACGGCCTTTTTCCTGTTTCTGTCTAGAAGTTGGCGTGACGAACATTCAAAAAGAAAGCTCGAGTAAAAAAAATGCTGCAGTGGGCCAACATCCTTCACACGTTACTGGAAAATAAAAGGGTCTGAAAACCCACTTGCGGTGCCACCCAGTTAATGTGTGGCTGACAGCCATAGGACCGTCATGCCAACTACTGTGTTTCCATAGTGATGCTGAGAACAGAAAAAGAAAAACTAAATGCTCCTTTCATTTGCAAAACACTGAGAGACAAAGACATAGTTTATATATGACAGATTTATGATTTGAACTACAGGTGAAACAATATATTGATGCACATCGATATATCGATTAAATGATATATGATTCAGGATCGTCATCCTATGCCCAGGGTTTCACCTGGTGTATTAGTATCGGTATTACTTTATTTCATATCACATCACATCGATCACAGACTTGATTTCGAGAAACGTATCGTCATCCAAACAAATCGATATAATATCGTATCGTGATAAAGCTGGGCAATAAAATAACGATGTATATCGCGATACACATGTGATCAGTATTAATACAACGTTGATAATTTTTCTGAACTCCGATTCAGAACCGCACTGCATTATGGGGGATGTAGGTAGAGGAAAGGCTTTAGCCGTTCGGCCTCTCACGGCGCAGCTAATCAAGCTTGGTGCCATCAACTCACTCACTCTTTGCTAAKCTAGCAGTAGCAATTTCATATTTCGCCTCATAACTGCTTCGAAATAAAARAGAACGACATGAAGTGAAAGGAGAAAATAATGCAACGGCTCGAGAGGAAATTGTGGATAAAAGAGGAAAGGTCAAGTCACAATTTTTGGTTGGGCAAAACAAAAAAACTCATCATAATTATCGAATTATCAATATAATTATCCATTTCGACTAGAGATGCACAATATATCGCGAATAAATCGTCATYACGATATCAGTGTGCGCAATATTCATATTGAAAGGACTGCTTGGAGTGCAGTATTTGTTGACTAATATACAGTATTTGAAGAGTTTGGAAGTTGTACTTTTCATGCTGATAAAGCCAGCAGGACAGAGTCTCACACCAGACACTAGCTGCGTTTCCATTGACCATGAAAATGCGCAAATCAGAATTTCAAAAATAAATTTGCTCAATGGAAACACGTCAATTTCGAAAAAAAAAAGTTCTTCGACAAAATGTTTTTGCGCTAGGATGAGGTGGTATTTCAGCCATATCAAAATTGGTGTGTTTCGCAAAACTGCAATGGAAACACTTTTTTCAGTCACGTGATCGACAACCATCTGTTTCTACTGGCGAAAAAGACGACGACGAAGAAGATAACAGGAAGTAGAAATAGTAGTAATATCACAAAACTAGTAAAAGAAAGTAGTAAACTCACCGACTACAATTTCCCAAAAACGCAGCATACGTAGCCGCTCCCAAGTACKGGCTTGTCACCGGAAAGCCTCGATAAGACGCWGACGTCTCCTCTAATGATGAGGGCTAGTGTTGCGGTAGCAACATGCTATGTGTTTACATCCATCGCCACCATGTTTGTAATGACTTATTGCGAGAAAAAACGTATTCACGCGTGACTTTATAGCATTTCTTACTTAACGGAAACACCGCAGTTGCGAAACTGTGTTTTTCGACATTAATAGAATATCGACAAAGTTTTGCGCACATTTGCAATGGAAACACAGCTAGTAATGCATTGTTAAAAATGCTAAAGATCACACAGAGTAGGAAGCACAGATTAGAAATGAAGAAAAAAAATTACTAAAAAAGCCATTTCGCACCTGAAATTGAATCACCCTCAYTTACAAATATTACCACCATCGCAAGATTTTTTTTATATCGTTCGAACCTAATATATGAAATGCTTATATCCGGATGCATTTTTAAACCATATCACCTGCCACGGTGTGTGTTCTTTGGTCTGTTGCGTTAGCATAATATTTTGTGAAAGAGGACAGTAATGAAAGTCTCAGAAAGTAATCACTGGATGCAAATAAGATTAAAAGCCATAAAAGCCCCATCACATTACAACATTTTAGACAACTTAAATGCCAAATTATGAAACCTCTTTTACGTCTAAATTACTAATAAAAGTTATAAATTTAATCAATTTGTTTGCAATACCCTATGCACACACTTAATCGGGTTCCAATTGGTTTATTTTATTCCATCTTCAATGAAGATGTTTTTAAGAATTTCACAAGTTGTCTAAAACCTTACAGTGTGACAGGGCCTTAATCAAGCAACATTAGCCATAACTCAGTCAACTTTATAGATATTTAGCTAAAGTTTAATGTGAGTGCAGCTGAGAGTCATTAAAATATAACATTAGATTGAGCAAAACATGACTTTTTAAAAAGTTGTCACAAACAGCTATAACTTTGTCATTTCTTATCATAAAAGGAACAAAAGGCCTTTTCTCCWATTGATGCAGTAAGCTGGATGCTCTGATTTTGTCTCATTTCTGCAGCTTTTTGTTTAATATTAGCACAACCTGGACGGCACCCTGCTCCATCCATCAGAACACGCTCCATCAGCAGCAAATGCTTTAATTGTTTTTACTCTAATCTGCTCATTACGCTGCAAATAATCCTGATGTCAAACCGAAATGAAACTCACAATTACCCCCAGTGAGAGCAAATGCAAAACGATTTCCTCTCTCAGTGAGAGGGTTGCACAGTTTTAAAGCCGACTAATGTCAGTTTTATGTTCTGTTCGAGATTTAAACTGCAGGATTAGGTCGTTTACCTCCAGAGTCTAATCCTGCCGTCATTAAAACCTCAAAGATATTGAGATTATTGGAGTTGAGTCTTTAAGGGTATTACCTCGAGTCTTTGCACCATCTCTCGGATGTCTTCTCCGCAGTTGTCGTGGGCGGACAGCATGATGCACTCGCCTCGCTCGTAGAAGATCTTGATGCTCATAATCCCTGAGGTCCAGCCGATGACGTCGCGGCACGAGCAGTTGAACGTCACGTTTTTGGACTCCTCCTCGATGAGCACGATGAACTCGTTGGATATGCCGAGCAGGCTGTCCACGTCCATGGACTGGCCGAAGTCCCGGGCGCACACGCTCCAGGTGATGGCGCCGACACTTAACAGGTGCGCGTCCTTCCGGGGCTTGACCTTCTCCTTCTTCTTGGCGCCGAGCGTGATGAAGCTGAATTTGACGGTCGAGTCGACGGTGGCTGTGCTCACGAAGTTCTCCGCCAGGTCCTTCAGGTACTCCTGCCGCGTGCGGGTCGCCATGGCCCGGAACTTCTCCGATTTGTGGGCGGCGTTCTCGCCGTTGATGACCTTGGCGAGCAGGAAGTCCCTGAAAACTGCAGACTTTGGGAAGGTTACAGACTTGGGAATGGGAGGTCCAAACGGAGGGACGTCCTTGGATCTGGAAACAGCCACGCTAAACAAACAAACAAACAAACAAACATTCATCAAATACTGCAGGGATGATTAGGAAGAGCTTAAAGGAACTAAGCCAGGGATGGACAACTGAAGACTAGTGGGCAAGATGACTTCTGTCCGGAACGCCAATAAGGTCCCGCCTCCATTTTTTTTTGGAGGCAGACTATCTGTTCACAGAATTTCAAGGCAAATTGATGTGTTTAGTCTGCTTAGAATCGTTGTYTGCCATAAAGGATTTTAAATATAAGTCGCTGCTAYGACACGTTGCACAAAGCTAAATATGAGAAGTTTACTGAAGTTGCAAGCATATAAACAGGCTTTTTACCAGAACCAAGCAGAAGTCTGCACTCAATACATCTTTTGTCATTGTACGTTAGCTCGCTAAAGTAAACAAGTGTTTATTTTTGTTTGTTTCCAACGTTTTGTCTTCATCTTTATTAAACAAGAGTTAAAGCATCGTGATAACATCCTGTGTAACATCGCAAAAAAAATGCATAGACACCTGAATTTCCCCTCCGCGGGACAATAAAGGTTATTCTATTCTATTCTTTTCTATTCTATTCTATTCTATTCTATTCTATTCTATTCTATTCTATTCTATTCCATAAACTCTAATAAATAGTTAGCTCAAATGTTTGCATTTATGCACTTTGTCAGCATCAGTCTGACAAACATGGACCTGAGATCCCGCATTAAATCATTTTCATTTATTTCATTCATAAAAACAACAAATAGTGCATAAAAAAAACAAAGTAAACCAAAACCACTTCAACTGGATTTAGATTTGTTAACTTCCATTGAAAATTATTTTACTTATTTTAAGATGTTTTTATTATTTATTTAAAAAACTGACAGTAATTAAGGTTTTTCTGTATTTAGAGCATCAGATAATATTTTATGTTTTATCCGGGGGGGTTAAGAAACTGTACTTCATGCTGTTTTTTGTTTCACTGCTAATACAGCAGGTGTCTTTTTAAAATGAAACTGTCATATTGGAATGGAAATGGTGTATTAATTGTTTTTTTTTTTGCTCTAAATCCAGAGCAGAAAGAAATCAATGTTATACTTAAATATTTGTTCTGTTATTGCACGTCATATTGTCATCAAAATATTAACCAATGTTATCGAATATGCAGCCCCAACAACAAAAAGAACAACTGTTCTACATGCATTTGAGCATGAAATATTGTAAGTTACTGCAATGTATGTTGGTTTTGTAAACATAAATATACACAAACGGTGTTTAAATGGCAGCGTTATTACATTTGGGTAAGTGTGCAGCAATATGTGGCCCTCAAACAAAAAGAAATCCATGGTTTAAGTTGCCCTTCCCTGAGCGAGACTATAAAAGCTTTAATGTTTAAATCATACGGCATTGAAGAAAATGACTTTTCAGAGGAGGAAATCAGAGTAATCTGCAGCGTTCAACAAGCCCTATGTTATTAGCGATGTTACCTTGACTTTAACAAAAAAAAAAAACTGACAAAGTTCCAAGTCCTAATTTCAAGGTGTGTGTGAAGATAATAACTGTATCATCAGCGAACAGATCAGAAGTGCCCTGTGATTCCTGCACAGCTCTATAAAGTCATGACAGAAAGCGCAGGAGGAACACGGAGGAACTATTATTATCGCTCTTTCAAATTTGAACCTCTAAAAGTCCATTTGCCGTGAAGACATTTACGCAAAGCCCATGGAGCGATAAACGCGTTCTCCTTTATTGTCATTAGCACGTTAGTTTCCTCCTTATTGCAGGGTTCAACTCTGCCCGTCCTTTTTTTTTTTCTTTACAGAGCTATAATTTGGACAGAGAAATAAAAACTAATAAAACTGTTTTTGTTCTGCTCACCTGTAGCAGACGTTCTCAGTGCAGGGGTTGTGGACTTTGACGATGACAAACACGTGTTGGAAATGAGAGCGAATGTTTTTGGGGGTGAAAGGAAGCGCCCCCGGCTCCTGGAACACGATGGTGACGATGTCGTTGCCGATGTGCCTCTTTCTTAATAACTAAATAAATAAAAACAGAAAATAGAGTCAAATCCAGACAAATACAATTAATAAAAAAAATGTTATAACATTAAAAACTGGATCAAGTCCAAAAATAAATAATTTCTGTTCGTTCGCTGCTTTATTACKTCCTAGAATTGTTTTAATTTTAAACTGAAAAGTAAAACTTATGCTGGGGAGGAAGAGATATCATTAAATCAAATTAATGACTTTTTTTGCGGATTGAGTGTTTTCTCCCAAACTCATTTTACACCTCTTGTATTGTTGTTGGACTGAACTGATACTTAACCTCATTCTGTCTGGGATGAGGGTCAGAAYGAGACCAAAACAAGCAGGATTAAAGGGTCCGGGGGTGAATTGGAAAGGATGGAGGGATGAGTGGAGCTTGCTGGAAGATTACCACCAGGGATTAAATTAAAGTATCCCACYGTACAATACGACTGGAGAAGAAAAGAGAAAGACCCTCCGGCAGCCAATCACAGGCCTGAGGTGCAGTTCAGACTGGACGCACACASCCTCCATTATTTATCAYAGTGTGAACGCTGAGTCAGCATTCACACATCAAAATGTTGGTTTCAAACAGGACTGGTGCAATTAACTTTATTATTCAACTTTATTATTTAACTTTATTATTCAACTTTATTATTTAACTTTATTATTCAACTTTATTATTTACCTTTATTTCACATTTTTAAAAATTCACAATTTAAAACATTAAGATTAGTTATTTATTTTTAAGTTTTCTTTGAAATCTGCTCTAGAATAGTTGCTCTGTTAATTACCCTCTTATGGCACTTTAGGTTTTTAGCAAGACTTGTGCTATGTTTAGCTTTTAGGTAATCTTTGCCTTTAGGATTTATAGCTAGCCTTTTGCTAATTTTAGTTTTCAGCTACCATTGCGCCACCTTTAGTGTCTAGCTAGTCTATTGCTAATTTCAACCATCACATTGCTATTTTAGCTATAATAAGTTTTTTGATATTTTTAGCTAGCATTTGCTACTTTTAGCCTTTAGCTAGCCCTTTAATAATTCTAGCTTTCAGCTACCATTTTGATACTTTTAGTTTTTAGGTCAACCTTGCTAGTCTTTTGATATTTTCACTCAGTATTTTGCTACTTTTAGATTTAATAAGATTTTTTGCTGCTTTTAGCTAGCCTATTGCTTTTTTAGCTAACATTTTGCTACTTTTAGCCTTTTGCCAAATTCAACCAACTTTTTGATACTTTTAGCTTATAGTTTGCCTTTTACTTTAGCTACATTTTTTGTAGTTGTAACCGTTAACTAGTTTTTAGACATTAGACATTTCCTCTTTTGGCAAACCTTGTTTCAATTTTAACGAGAATTTTTCTATTTTTAACTTAATCTTTTGCTACTTCTAATTTTTACCAAGCCTTTAAAGTTCAGTAACCATTTGGTTTATTTTGTGTTTTAGCTAACTTTCTCATACTTTTGATTAAACTTTCTTTTTTAGGTAGCATTTTGTTCCTTTTAGCTCCTGTTCTGCTCCTTTAAGCTCCTGTTCTGCTCCTTTTAGCTCCTGTTCTGCTCCTTTTAGCTTCGGTTCAGCTCTTTTAGCTTCTGTTCAGCTCCTTTTAGCTTCTGTTCAGCTCCTTTTAGCTTCTGTTCAGCTCCTTTAAGCTCCTGTTTAGCTCCTTTAAGCTCCTGTTCTGCTCCTTTTAGCTTCTGTTCAGCTCCTTTTAGCTTCTGTTCAGCTCCTTTTAGCTTCTGTTCAGCTCCTTTAAGCTCCTGTTTAGCTCCTTTTAGCTTCTGTTTAGCTTCTTTTAGCTTCCGTTCAGCTCTTTTAGTTTCAGTTCAGCTCCTTTTAGCTTCTGTTCAGCTCCTTTTAGCTTCTGTTCTGCTCCTTTTAGCTTCTGTTCAGCTCCTTTTAGCTTCTGTTCAGCTCCTTTTAGCTTCTGTTCTGCTCCTTTTAGCTTCTGTTCTGCTCCTTTTAGCTTCTGTTTAGCTTCTTTTAGCTTCCGTTCAGCTCTTTTAGTTTCAGTTCAGCTCCTTTTAGCTTCTGTTTAGCTCCTTTAGCTCCTGTTTAGCTCCTTTTAGCTTCAGTTCAGCTCTTTTAGCTTCTGTTCTGCTCCTTTTAGCTCCTGCTCTGCTCCATTTAGCTCCTGTTCAGCTCCTTTTAGCGCCTGCTCTGCTCCTTTTAGCTCCTGTTCTGCTCCTTTTAGCTCCTGCTCTGCTCCTTTTAGCTCCTGTTCAGCTCCTTTTAGCTCCTGCTCTGCTCCTTTCAGCTCCTGTTCAGCTCCTTTTAGGGCCTGCTCTGCTCCTTTTAGCTCCTGTTCAGCTCCTTTTAGCTCCTGTTCTGCTCCTTTTAGCTCCTGTTCTGCTCCTTTTAACTCCTGCTCTGCTCCTTTTAGCTCCTGTTCTGCTCCTTTTAGCTCCTGTTCAGCTCCTTTTAACTCCTGTTCTGCTCCTTTTAGCGCCTGCTCTGCTCCTTTTAGCTCCTGTTCAGCTCCTTTTAGCTTCTGTTCAGCTCTTTTAGCTCCTGTTCAGCTCCTTTTAGCTCCTGTTCTGCTCCTTTTAGCTTCTGTTCTGCTCCTTTTAGCTCCTGTTCAGCTCTTTTAGCTTCTGTTCAGCTCTTTTAGCTTCTGCTCTGCTCCTTTTAGCTCCTGTTCAGCTCCTTTTAGCTTCTGTTCAGCTCTTTTAGCTTCTGTTCTGCTCCTTTTAGCTCCTGTTCAGCTCTTTTAGCTTCTGTTCAGCTCTTTTAGCTCCTGTTCTGCACTCAGACAATGTTTGAACAGAAACCGGAGGGTCAGGGTCTTTTTCTTCAGATTAACAAAGAACTTCYTYATTAAAYGGCTGAAACTCAAACAGACACAAAGCTTTGTCTAATATCACGGCTGGTCCGTCCTGCGGGACGACACGATGATTAAAATCCTGCCACCGTCACCATGGCAGCGCTCATGTTCTAAACCAGCGTGGTGAAAACGACTACAGGACGCGAGGTGGTCCGCTGCTGGGGGGCAGGGCTACGAGGCGCTCGGCTGACCTGCTGTCGGTTGTTGGGCGTGTAGGGCAGCATGGTGGACACGTGGAACATCAGCTCGTAGTCCTTGTAGGTGGTGTACAGAGAGTGAGTTCCTGTAGAGTCGGCTGYAAGAGAGCAGAGCCACACGAGGTCACAGCCTCATTACAGAAGGTCATTATGTCAAATAATCTGCTGGATTAATCAAACACAGATTAACAAGATACGGGCTGAACAAGCCACAGTAAAAGCAGCGTTAAGCGCAGAAGAGGTGCAGGATTAGAGGTGTGTTCAGGTTTGTGTGCTTCGGCTTACTTTTGTTATCCAGCTGAGCTCTGTATTTGGTGAAGCCTTTGAGCCGCACCCTCTGACCGAGCAGATCCAAGAACTCCTCCAGCGCCGGACCGCCACTTTCATTGTTGTACATTTCCTCCTCCGTGCTCTGGCCCGTCTTACAGTAAAGCACCCCCACCTTGTGCTGGAAGCTCAGCTGGAGGGAGGAGACACACACAGACACCCGCTGAGCATCACTTCCTGTCACTGACGGCGAGCTTTCCATCACGTCGCAGCTATGAACCTTCCAGGAGAGGCCCGAAATCCCCGTTTTCCTAAAGTCGGGCTGCGTTTCCTCAGGAGCTCCAAACAGAGAATAAATCATGTGATTAGCTGCTATTTAGAGCAGCTGTGGAGCAACAAGGGAGGGGAATTAAACACAGAAAAAAAACACCAGTTCATGATAGAAAACTTCATAAATTATCTTCATTAGAAGCTAAAACTTTGAGCTAAACGAGTTTGTTTTAGCACCGAACTATAGCAAAGAAATAGAAAA
The DNA here is from genome assembly GCF_001266775.1 of Austrofundulus limnaeus. NCBI lineage: Eukaryota > Metazoa > Chordata > Actinopteri > Cyprinodontiformes > Rivulidae > Austrofundulus > Austrofundulus limnaeus. The sequence continues at coordinate 175,830 of NW_013952435.1, read as the reverse complement.
AAAAACTTTTTATGTTTCATCTTATCTTGAGAAATTAAAAAGTTGTGGCCGTTTCAGTGTAACTTTGAAAATACCAGGTCATATAACTGAATTACTGTCACATGTATGGCAGGCCATTTTAACATAAAATCAGATTCACCACACTTACATTCCACATATCTGAAATTGGTTTATGACCAGACATATTAGTTAATAAAATATCTCTAATTATATTTTGACTTGTCAATAATAGTTATAGATATCTCTAACAGGGTTCCTACAGCTTAACGCAGGTTAAATTTAAGACTTTAAGACTTTTTAATGCCACTTAACATGAAATTTAAGACCAACTTCACTTATTGTGAAACTTGTTATTGACAGTTTTACCCAAATGTTTATTTTAACACAAAACACCGAGCTGTGAGAGGCATTCTGTAAATTATCCACCTTCTTTCTTCCTTTCAGGGTCATGAGGGTCACTGGTGCCCACATCCAGCAGTCACTGTGTGAGGGGCGGGGTATAAATCCATAAATTATTTTAAAAAATAAATGTTACCAATTATTTTAATATTTAAGACAAAATACGATCATCYTTCTTGCAATGTGTTAAATGTGACCTAATATGGGGCTCCTAGAACAAGTTAGGATCCATCTGTGGGCTATACAAAACCTGTTCATTTGATTTAATTCACTAAATTAATTTCAGATAATGAACGCTCACCATTTAATTTCCGCCTGTTMTTCAGCTCTCTTCAGAACTCCAACCTTTTGTTTACATTAGCTCCGCCCTCCTCCAGAAGTTTAATTTCAGTTTCCTTTCAGTTGAAAGTACTATTTTTCCAAAGTAGTTCATGGTGAAATTATTTACACAAAYTTTCTTTAATATTGCTAGAACATTGCCATAAAAATAAAAATAAAGTAAAATTAAAATAAAATTAAGCCACACGTCTCTGTTCTCCATGACGGCTCTAAAACAGCAGAACCGTCCTGTGAAGAAGTGGGCGGAGTCTCTGCTTGGGTTAAATGGAAACGGGCTGGGCTCAGGTTGGGGTGGGCTGGAGTGCGACTTGTGACGTCACAAGTAGCGGTGTTTGAATCAGTTCAAGATAGAGAAAAATACATTTACTTATAGTAAAAATACCATGGTGTTCAACACCATTATCATTTATTTAAATACCTGCATGACCAGGAAGTAGAAGTAAAGCGCCAACAGAGATGCGGGCTCCTTTGTCGGTCCATTTCCTCCAACAAAGTGTTTGGAGCAGATGTAGGTACCCCTCCTCACATTCTTCCGGTCGAAGCCAACTCGACCACAAAGATCACATTTCTCTCCCTCTGAGTGATCAGTTTTGGAAACGGCAAAAACCAAACGCCTTGCATGCGAGGTTTTTCGGCATATCGGGTATCTCTATTGCAAGTCCCGTCACAACAACGCTTTATCGACACCGTTCTGACGTTCTTTGTTGTCGATGCAAACCACGACTGCTGCACTGCACTCGCTGCAGTTCCTTGTTTGATATACGGGGACTTGCTGACGTCACGTTACGTAGGGAGCTATTTTTAGTAACTACGACCAACGCTAYTGGACTGGCTTCAAAAGTAAGCAGCTGTGTTTCTATCGCAAATGTGCGCAAAACTTAGTCGATATTCTGTTGATGTCGAAGAACACAGTTTCGCAATTGCRGTGTTTCCATTAAGTAAGAAATGCTTTTAAAATCCCGCGTGAATACGTTTGTTCTCACGCCAAGTCATTACAAACATGGCGACAACGGATGTAAACACATATTGCTACCACGACACTAGCGCTCATCATCAGAGGAGACGTCGGCGTCTTATCGAGGCTTTCCAGTGACAAGCCCCTTATACTTGGTAGTGGCTACGTCAGCTGTGTTTTTGGTAAATTGTAGTCAGTGAGTTTACTACTTTCTTTTACTACTTCTGTGATTTTACTATTACTTCTACTTCCTGTTGTCTTCTTCGTGGTCGTCTTTTTCACCAGTAGAAATAGCCGGTTGTTGATCACGTGACTCCCGTGATGTGAAAAAAGTGTTTCCATTGCAGTTTTACAGAAAACACCAATTTTGATACGGCCGAAAATCCACCTCATCCTAGCGCTAAAACATTTTGTCGAAAAAAGGATGTTTTTTTTTTCTAAATTGACGTGTTTCCATTGAGCAAATTTATTTTCAAAATTCTAATTTGCGCATTTTCATGGTCAATGGAAACGCAGCTACAGTTTCCGGAAAGTTGAATAAAAATCCAGCCAGTTTAGCATGATGCTAACGTTTTGGTGACGCACACAGATTATTGCCTGCCTTTTGTCCTTTAGGTGGCAGAAAATAAAAATAAAAAAAACGCCTCAGGTCAGGAGCCTAAAGCTCAAAGTTGTGAATAAAATGTCAATCTGCTAAAAAAAATCAGGTTTTCTCCTCGGTGTGATAGCCAATGAAAGGTCTATAAAGCACAACAAATTGGAACTGTCCTTTTCCCTGTTACAGGTTATCAGTTCTCAGTGTGCCCCCGACATGGTTGTCATGGCGACGCCTTTGTCGGGCCCGTCTGCTCTGTATCCACGCTGCTGCGATGATGGAMAGCTATTATAACTTCCAGCCCAGTGGAATTGGCATGATGCACAGTGATGAGCTCCTCGCGTTTTTTCCCTCTATAATTACATGGATTTACTTGACCTCCTGCTCCTCTTAACAGACCGGCCAACGGCAAGGACAACCCTGCAGGCCCTTTGGTGCCGACGTGCTGCTGCTTGAAAAGAGACAAACTCTGGGATTCAAGTTGAGCCTCTTTGTTTAAAGATTTAACGTCTCTTTTGTCAGGCAGCTTCTGAAAGAAACCGTCTATCCGTTGGTGTTTTCCTGATTGTTCGGCAGTGACAGGAAGAATTCAGAGCTTTTCATTTTGTGCTTTAGACTCATCTTAGACCAAGCAGACCCTCTTAGAGGAAGACAGAGGYGCACAAACACTCCAGACTTCACGAGTGGACGGAGAAACGAGGGCAGCGTGGCCCCTGGAGAGCACTCAGAAGCACCTGAGGGGTCCGGCAGTGTACTGAAGAACAACACGCGGTTCGGCTGTGACATCTGTGTACACTGTGGTGATGTAACACAAAACAGCTCCCCAAGCATGGCCCCGACACTCCAGCACCATTATACCATTACACAAACATCTATTTCTAGTCATGGCACTGCAGCTTTCTGTTTCCCACAGCACAGACAAGGCTCGTCACTGACTCTGTTTTTTTTAATTTTTTTATTATAATCATAAAACAGGTAACCAGAGGAAGTTTGGAAGTAGGGCTAGGCGGTATGACCTCAAATTCATATCAGGGTTTGAATTTAATCCCTTCACGGTAATGGTATATATCGCGGTAGAAAATTATCATAAAAAGCAAAGATAATGTAATTTTTAGAGCATTTATTTAGCAGAAAACTGTAATCATAATCAAACCCAGCATTTTTGCTATGCTGATGATAGTCGGTTATATTTCTCCATAAAACCTGATGAAATCAATCCATTAYTTAGATCAGTGGTTCCCAACATATCTTCTTCAAATCCCGCCTTTCTTACTTCCACCCCCCCATATCACAGTATCTTATGTAAAACAAATCACAACTAAAGCTGTGCTGAATCTATATCAGCAAATATTRCAATGTAAACACCACAATCGATAACATATCAATATTAATCCATACTGTGCAAGAAACAAGTGTTAGCATCATGCTAATTAGCTGCTAATATACAGTCTAAACACCATAGAAAACTGCTAGCGTAATGCTAATCTTTTAGAACACTCATACAGGAAAAACACATTTTCTCGATAGTTTAAAACACAAACATTAAACTACAGTTACACAAAAGTTTAATTTTGCAATAACAAATAACATAACATGTTTGACAATTTATTTAACTGTAAACGTACAAGTTTTCTTAGATTTGCTTCTTTTAAAGCCACTTCTGGTTTCACTTAAAGTCCTTTAGAACAAAAGTCTACAACTTATAGTGYCCCTTAGTGGAATGGAGGGGGTCCAGACAGCACCCCACCTCTACCAAAGATGCATAATAATTTAATAATGATTACAAACTTTTATACAGAGTTTTAATTATTTAAATGGACTTGTTTTGATCTTTATATACAAACCATAAATGGACATTTTCAAAACCTCTAAGCAGACAAGGTTATGCCCCTCGGTACCCCTCCAGGTTGGGAACCCCTGACTTAGATTACAAGCATGTCTTAAAGACATAAAACATGGATTACTCTTAATTTTTTTTGCTTCTAAACTGAAACAAGACAGAAGTTGTGGATTTTTRGACCTGAGATTTAAGGAATGAACTTGATATCTGGACTACCTTCAGTGGCTTGTTGCTGTGACCCGGCCCACACCAAACATCTTATTTACATTTATAAGAAGTGTCTTTTTAGCGCTGCACTAACAAACTCAGCAGGCGGTGGATTGCTCTCTTGAAACGGTGGAACGAATCATGTTTAAGCTTGAATTAAAGGTCTGATTCATAAACCGCTCAAGGCTCCTTTTTTTAACCGTTTATAACAAATAACAGAAACACATTTGTGATTTCATTCACTTTAAGCCACATTTAATTTTAACAGCCTGGTGTATTTTCCCTCCCGGTCCATCTGTGTGTTCTGTCATTACGATGTGAAATACAGCCACATATGTTCTGTTCTCTTCTTACATCCATGGTCATTACAGCGAGGCCATAAACCAACTTTAAGAGGTCTTTCTGCAGCGCTGATCCCGAGGAGACTGCAAACATTGTCTCTCTCTGGGACACCCTAACTCAGTCCGTTTTATACCCGGGAAGATATTTAACACTTCTGTGTCCCAAAGCCACGATCCAGGGACACGCTGAGCCCGAWCAGAGCCTGGTTCTGGTTCTGTGGAGGGGTCGAGCTGCTCAGTCGCTCTCTTATAATTAGAGATGCCACATGAACAAACATAATACTTTATTATGAAAGAAAAAAAACGTGTCTGAGGAGGTTTTTCCATTGTCAACTGGAAAGACGAGCAAATGTTAACAAGTGTAATTAAACTAATAAGCAGTCTATTTTCTGATTATTATTATTTGACCACCGGCTAATCCACCAACTCCCACTGAAAATTTTAATTCCACTGGAAGGCCAATTAAAGGTCTTGTGTTCACGCAATAAATCACAATTATTTGCAATTTTATTATGGAAAAAAAAAACCTCAAGATGTCAATCTCCATCTAGAAACAACAACACGGCTATACTTCAGCTACACAAACACTGGTCATTTTTATTATGAAGCACAGAAAAAATAAGCTTTTTTCTACAATAAATGTCTGAAATAAATGTTCTAAAGCCTTAAATATTATTTACCTGTACATTAGAATTTAGGTTATCCATCACTGTTTTAATTCACAAACTAATAACCAGATACAAAAACACAACTGTACGTCTCTACGAAGTAGTTTGACATTTTAGAGGACAGTTTTCTGAGAGTCACAGGAGACGTTTCTCTTGTTCAGTTCAGTGAGGAATCATAACTGGACACCGCTTCATTACCCATGATGCAGCGGTGAAAAATGACATTTAAGAAGAAGAAAAAAAGCAACCATCTGATGCAGCCGTGCCACCGTATGGAGCCTTTTCACCCGCGGTGCCTTTGGTACAAAGTCAGACGTGATGGACACGAGCTCCGCGGGGAACGAGAAGGAACTGCCGCAGCCCTTCACTGATTTGATAAATAAAACAAGTCGAGCTCCTTAACTCGTCTGAGAGCCTGTGTTTAAACTGAAAACGACACAGAAGCCGCGGCTTCTTTATGTCTGCTTGTTACAAAAAACAGTGACGAGATTTTTTTGAATATTGGTCCAAACACCCAGACCTGGAAAAAACTCACTGTTTTTTTATGACCCTGTGACATTAAATAAGAGAATTTTCTACAAATGACTCGAATAAAACTTTAAGTTCTGCTGCCATCGTGTTGACGAAGAACCTGCAGAGATCTGACCTGTTTGTGTGTTTTACACTCGTGTGTTTAGACTGTATTTGAGTTATTCTCAAAGATATATAAAGTACGTAAGAAACAAATACTCGTAAGTAAAAACGAAAAATTCCTTAAAAGAGGGTGCTTTTAGCTACCCTTTAGCTACTTTTAGCTTCTGTCTAGCCATTTTCAACCTTTAGTTTTCAGCTAACTTTATCTACCCTAAGCTTTTAGCCAGCTAACAGTTATGTTCAGCTTCTAACTATAATTTTTTTTACTTTAAGCTAGCCTTTTACCACATTTAGCTTCTAACTAGCCATTTGCTACCTTTAGCTTTGAGCTAGCTTTTGCTACTCTAAACTTTTAGCCAGTCAATAGTTATGTTTAGCTACTAACTATAAACTTTTACTATAGCTTTTTGCCATTTTTAGCTTCTTTCTAGCCATTTACTACCTTTAACTTTTAGCTAGTCCTTTGCTACTTTTAGCTTTCAGCTAGCTTTTGCTACTCTCACTTTCTAGCCAGCTAATAATTACGTTCAGCTTTTATCATTTTTTACTTTAAGCTAGCCTTTTGCCATGTTTAGCTTCTATCTAGACAGTTGCTACCTTAATGTTTAACTAGCCTTTTGCCACTTTTAGCTTTTAGCCAGCCAATAGTTACTTTTATCTTCTAACTATCCTTTTTTGCTTTAAGCTAGACTTTACAACTTTTTGGCAGCCAATAGTAACTTTTAGCATCTAAATATGCTCATTAACATTTAGCTAGGGTTTTGCCACTTTTAGCTTCTATCTAGCCATTTGCTACCTTTAGCTTTGAGCTAGCTTTTGCTACTCTAAGCTTTTAGCCAGTCAATTGTCATGTTTAGCTACTAACTATAAACTTTTACTATAGCTTTTTTTTCCCCATTTTTAGCTTCTTTCTAGCCATTTACTACCTTTAACTTTTAGCTAGCCCATTGCTACTTTTAGCTTTTATCTAGCAATTTTCTACTTTTAGCTTTCAGCTAGCTTTTGCTACTCTAAGCTTCTACCCAGCCAATAGTTACACTTAGTTTTCGACTTCTATCATTTTTTACTTTAAGCTAGCCTGTTGCCACCTATAGCTTCTATCTAGCAATTTGCTACCTTTAACTTTTAGCTAGCCCTTTGCCACTTTTACCACTTTTCAAAAACAGTTGCCACTTTTATTCCAAAGGTTTCCCAACAAAATGAAAGTTTTAGCTTTTTTTTACACAAAGCCTCCCTCTTCGGCCGGCAGAAGCAACCCGTTAATTTGCCTCCTTCATGGTTGAACCTGCAGGGTGACGACTGCAGACGCATGCTGTGATGACGATGCTAAGATGAAAGTTTAGGGACGAACAATTGCATAAATCCACACAGAGTTGTTGTCGGGACAGAAAACATCAAACGGTTCCAGCTAACAGGGAGTTTGAGCCCAGACCGGTGCTGCTGGCGTCAGAGTACTCACCCCCTGCTCGTCCAGTTTCAGGAGCTGCTCTGGGACTTTGGGGGAGTTGATGGCCAGCCTCAGACACTGGATGTTCAGCTCAGGGATGACGTATTCCAGCACCTCCTTCAGCGGCAGCCCACGGGCCGTCCCGTGTCTCGCCGTGGACGGAATGGCGTCCTCCAGGATGGCTCCTCGAAGGGTGGTCAACTGAAATAATCAAGTTTTTATTTTCAGATAAAGCATGTCTCATCTTAAAATGATCCTAAAGACACAGGAAATATGCATTTATTACAAACAACGCTTGGGTTAGCGCTCCATTACGATGCATCCGGACCACATTAGGAAGTCAAATTTTAAATAACTCACACGGGCTAACTGAACTGTGTATGTGAAGTGACTTGTGTTCATTGAACCCATTAATGTGGCCACTCTGTAAGCCCGTGTTTACATCCATAAATCCCATTTCCGTCCACTCAGCGTTTGGACACGAGCATCAGCAGTCAATGGCCATCTGACAGAGAGGCTGTCTGAAAATCAGATTACTTAACAAACTTAGTGAGGAGGAGGAGGAGGAGGAGGAGGAGGAGGAGGAAGGAGCGGAGAGGGCACCGAGGCTAAATGAGAGGAATTAACACAAACAGACACAGCAGTGGTCGGGAAGTTGAAAGCACTGTCTGCGTGCTGCGTGCGTGGCCACCGTGACCCAGATATGTTGTTTTATCATAAGAGGGGGCGGGKCTTCAAAGCAAGAATGGTGGATATCAGTGACATTTGGCTGCCTGACTCGTCTGTTGCACCTGAATTATTCAGAGGATGAGACCAACCAGCATCAATCAGGGAAAGCTCTCAGTCCACCAGGGACACTCAGGCAAAGCAGCTCAGTTTTTAGATTAATCATGTTGTGAGGGTGTGTGTGTGTGTGTGTGTGTGAGAGAGAGAGAGAGAGAGCGACGATCACAGCGACTCTGAAAGACAGTTTCAGTGTCTGATTGACTGACCGGAACGTTTGGACACGCTGAGGGGCTCCGAGCAAATTTACTTCTCCTGCCTGCCTGAGCACTGAGCTGAATGACCTTAAAATACCAACAATATGTGAAACAGAAAACAGAGACGCTCTACTTGCTCAAAAGTAAATAAATAAATAAAAGCCTTTGAGCTACTAGAAGAGGTTATCTTCAGAGGTTCTGCCTCGTCACAGCTGCACTGTTTTTGTCACGCTCTCTTGGACTCCAGTTCAGTTCTGTGACTGCAGCTGTTTCGGCTCGTATCGGTTTAAAACGGGCCGAGTGTTGAAACGGGTTAGTAATCAGTTACCTGGCTGGTTCTGAAGGTGATCCGGTAGTTGTACTGCATCCCCTCTTTCTCCTTCCCCTCGTCCAGTTTCTCCCTGCGGATGCTCACGGCCACAGGACCCAGATTGTCGTCGAAACCGAAATAGTTTTGGTGCTCTGGAGGAAAAACAGCAAAAAGATGCATTAAAAATAGTTACAATTATTCTTTAAGCTTTAGCTACCATTCTGCTACTTTTAGCTAGCCTTTTGTCGTTTTTAGATTCAAGCAGTGGTTATTTTTAGCTTTTAACTAGCTTTTTCTACTTTTAGATTTTAGTCAGGCTTTTGCTACCACCAGCTTTAAGCTAGTTTTATTTATTTATTGCTATTTTTAGGTGGTAGTTAGCTGTTTGCTACCTTTAGCTTTTTAATTAGCTTTTTGCTATTTTTAAATTATGGCCATTGTATTTATTTTTGGAGTCAAACTAGCTTTTTCTACTTTTAGATTTTAGCCAGCCTTTTGCTACCTGCAGCTTTAAACTAGTTTATTTATTTATTGCTATTTTTAGGCGGTAGCTTGTCATTCGCTAACTTTAGCTTTTAGTTAGCCTTTTGCTATTTTCATATTCTAGCAGTTGTAGTCATTGTTAGCATCTCTCTAGCCTTATCTACTTTTGGCTTTAAACCAGCCATTTGCTACCTTTAGCTTTTAGCTAGTTTTTGTTATTTACAGGTGGTGGCTCACTATCACCTTTAGCTTTTAGCTAGTTTTTGTTATTTACAGGTGGTGGCTCACTATCACCTTTAGCTTTTAGCWAGTTTTTGTTATTTACAGGTGGTKGCTCACTAYCACCTTTAGCTTTTAGCTAGTTTTTGTTATTTACAGGTGGTRGCTCACTAYCACCTTTAGCTTTTAGCWAGTTTTTGTTATTTACAGGTGGTGGCTCACTACCACCTTTAGCTTTTAGCTAGTTTTTGTTATTTACAGGTGGTTGCTCACTACCACCTTTAGCTTTTAGCTAGTTTTTGTAATTTACAGGTGGTAGCTCACCACCACCTTTAGCTTTTAGCTAGTTTTTGTTATTTACAGGTGGTAGCTCACCACCACCTTTAGTTTTTAGCTAGCCTTTTGCTACTTTAAGCATCTAGCCAACCAATAGTTACTTTAAGCTAGTCTATTGTGACTTTTATATTCTATGTAGTGATTTGCTACCTTTAGCTTTTATCAAACATTAGCCACTTTCAGCTTATATCTAGCCTTTTGTTATATTTAGCTTTAATCTAGCCTATTATTATCTTTAGCTTTTACTAGCCTTTTTTCACTTTTAGTTTATATGTAGCCATTTGCTACATTTAGCTTTTAGTTAGATTTTTGCTACTTTAAGCTTCTAGCCAGCCAATAGTTACTTTTAGCTTCTACCTAGCCATTTGTTACCAGTCTCTTCCTACCTTATACCTTTTAGCTAACTTTTTTCTACTTTTAGCTGGTAGCTAGTCATTGACTATATTTGAATTTAAGCTAGTGTCTTGCTACCTTTATCTAACATTTAGCTGTTTAGCTTTGAGCTAGTGTTCTCCTTTCTGCTTCAATCTGTAAGTTTCAGCTTCTTCAGCAACTCAGCATTCACAGTTTTTTATTTGTTAAAATTAAAATTTTAAATCTTCGTTTCAGAAATATTCTGACCTCGGATCAGCAGAACATTATTTTTTTAAAACTGAATTGACTTCACAGTAAAGGTTTTGTGACAATCATTAGTGAGAGATGTCATAACTTGGATCAGAACCTGGGAGCTTCATTTTATTTTTAGAGACCTGGGATGAAAACTATGACCCAAATCCTTCACAGAAACCTGTGCAGGTTTATAAAACACACTCTGCAACAATGTTTTCACTATAGCTCAGCATTAATGATGAACTGATATCTTTAATTCATGAAGTGTGACATGYTCCTGCACCGGTGCATTTATCACAGTTTATCAGATGCAGAAATAATCGTTGTGCTGACGTTTATTCATGCTTTTATTTTGTAGGTTTTCTGTGTGGATCAGAGCACCTCAGGGCCCTCATGACGTCCTTTTGGTTTGGAGTATTTCTGCCCTCTTGGCGATCACAACTCAGGGTGGCACCCGGCTGAAGTGGGTGACACGCTGACACTGCAGCAAGAAGTGGGCGTGGCTTTAACCTGCTGGTTGATGTGACGTTTCTGTGCTTCTGCTGTTTCAGTTTTTTTTGTTTGAAACGTGTGGTTCTCTGCCTCTGTAACGTGCAGACGGTTGGACCAGGATCCGACCCGCCTGTCCGTCAAACCCAGCCAGTCTGGGCCCAACCCGACCATGACCCTAGATGAGATTAAGGAGGTATGGCTGATGGACTGGATTAGTAGATGAACTGGACGAGCAATTTGCATGAGCTGTTGATAAAAGGAGATTTGTATAAAATTCTAAATGAATATGGGGGGGGCGGGGCCCGGAGATTACGGACTAAACATCCATTAGTTCAATGACAGGTTGTGTGAAGAGCGACGGGTCAAACAGACGATGAGTTCAGATGAGTCAAGCTCTGAAAAAAGGTTCTGCTGATCCCCTGATGTTCGGCAGTTTATCAGGAAAACTAATGACCGCTTTGGTTTTAGTAAAATTTAGACATTTTAATTGATTTAACTTTATTTACCAAACAATTCTAACAAAAAAAAAAAATTAAGATCCAATAATTCATTTAAAATCGTTGTTCTATAAAATCTGCTTTATTTGTGCTTTCTTATGCTGCCTTTAGCTTTTAGCTACTATAGCTTTTAACTATGATTGTGCAAGCTTTTAGCAATTTTGCTAATTGTTGCTTTTAACTATGATTTGACTAATTTGAGCTATTAGCTACTGTTTTCTAATTGCAGCTTTTACATGTGATTTTGGTACATTTAGCTTTCAGCTACAGCAGCTTTTATTTGCTGTCTTGTTAAATATAGCTTTTAGCTATGACTCTGCACCAATTAGGCTGAGTTTTTCTTTTGCAGTTTTTTTAGTTTTAGCTTTTATCTCCAGTTTTGCTATGTTTTTATTTTAGCAATTTTTTTGCTAATTTCAGAGTTTAGCTACTGTTTTGTTAATTACAGCTTTTAGCTAGGGTTTTGTACATTTAGCTTTCAGCTGATTTTTGTTTCTGTTTTTTCAGTCAATCCTCCAAACGCCATGAAAACACAGTGAGGGGATGTAAACAGATTTTCATCACATTTCTGGAAAAAGAAATAAATGAATTTTGATTTTAGTAACTTTGGTTTATCTGACTTTACTTACCAAATATTTTCAAAATAAAAGACATCAATATCTCATCAGGTCCTTTAAAAATACTGTTCTCTACAATCTGCGTCAGCAAACCTGCTTTAGTTGTGTCTTCTTAGGCTCCCCTTACCTTTTAGCTAGTGTATTCCTCAATTTAGCTTTTGGCTACAGTAGTTTTTAGCTATGGTCTTGCTAAACGTAGCTATGCCTTCGCTAGCTTTTAGAAACAATTCAGCTAATTTTTGCTAACGCTACAGTTTTGTGAATTTCAGCTCTTGTTTATTTTCTTTTAATTTGAGGTTTTATCACCTGTTTCACTATGATTTAGCTTATTTCAGCTTTTAGCTTCTGTTTTGTTGATTACAGCTTTTAGCTAGGGTTTAGCTTTCAGCTGATTTTAGCTTCTGTTTTCTCAGTCGATCCTCCAAACGCCATGAAAACACAGTGAGGGGATGTAAACAGATTTTCATCACATTTCTGGAAAAAGAAATAAATGAATTTTGATTTTGTAACTTTTTGATTTATCTGACTTTACTTACCACATATTTTCAAAATAAAACGCATAAGTTCTGCTTGTTTTACCTTTAACAGTTCATTCTTCAACATGTTTCAGACGTCTTTAAGCACTGCTTTTATTGTGAAAATCCAATCTCTCTTATTTTTTCTGCTTCCTCATAAAATATTTGTTTTTGTTTATGGCTCTGTGGGAGTTTTTATGTTTTGTGACGCAATAAAAACCCAATAAAGACTTAATTTAAAAAAATGTCTAAAGTCAGGTGTACACAGGTTGTCCGTTATACCCGTGTGTGTGTGTGTGTGTGTTTAGAACAAGGACAGGAGCAAAGCTTCACACACTCCACGCTGTGTCTTGAGCAAACATTCTCTAATCCAGGCTAAAGCCGAGGAGATAGACCTGGATTCAGGAAACAACAGAAGCAAAGCCTCGGTGGAAGCGCCGACATTCAGCTGAAGACTGAATTCTGCGTCCACGCCACGAAGCACAAAGAGGCTAAAACAGCTAATTCTGCTCTCTGACATAAAAAGAAAAGAACCTGCAAGAATGATGAATTAATTGCATGAAGACAAAACTGAACTAACAGAAAAATATGTGGCTTGTCAGCAAGACGGAGAGGTCAACCGGTGTTAAGAGGCCATTAAGACCGGACGTGTCACCGGTGCTTATCTGACAGTTCTGGAAAGGTTGGAAAATGGATTATTTTGACAATCATGTCAAAGAGGTTCTATCTGGGTGTTTAATTTCCTGTCCTCCTGACCTCAAAGAACAGTGCAGATGCTCCTGAGATCTTAAAAAATAAACATTATGCTTTTTATTTCTGCTGATCAATGTTGCACCTCATCTCTTTTTGTTCCACATCTCTGTTAACACCCAGATTTATCACATTCGTTAAGTGACTCAGACTATGGAGCTAATTTGTGGCCATAAAGCATGTTTAAAAA